>NC_090268.1:452287605-452600354 GCF_040414725.1 Anabrus simplex | reverse complement strand
GGCAAACATCTTGGTGGAATGATGAAGTGAGAGCAGCCTGTAAACGTAAAAAGAAGGCTTATCAGAAATGGCTCCAAACAAGGGCCGAGGCAGACAGGGATTTGTACGTAGATGAAAGAAACAGATCAAAACAAATAGTTGTTGAATCCAAAAAGAAGTCGTGGGAAGATTTTGGTAACAACCTGGAAAGGCTAGGTCAAGCAGCAGGGAAACCTTTCTAGACAGTAATAAAGAATCTTAGGAAGGGAAGGAAAAAGGAAATGAACAGTGTTTTGAGTAATTCAGGTGAACTCATAATAGATCCCAGGGAATCACTGGAGAGGTGGAGGGAATATTTTGAAAATCTTCTCAGTGTAAAAGGAAATCATCATGGTGGTGTTGCGAACAGCCAAGCTTATGGGGAGGAGGAAAATGATGTTGGTGAAATTATGCTTGAGGAAGTGGAAAGGATAGTAAATAAACTCCATTGTCATAAGTCAGCAGGAATAGATGAAATTAGACCTGAAATGGTTAAGTATAGTGGGAAGGCAGGGATGAAATGGCTTCATAGAGTAGTAAAATTAGCGTGGAGTGTTGGTAAGGTACCTTCAGATTGGACAAAAGCAGTAATTGCACCTATCTATAAGCAAGGGAACAGGAAGGATTGCAACAACTATCGAGGTATCTCATTGATTAGTATACCAGGCAAAGTATTCACTGGCATCTTGGAAGGGAGGGTGCGATCAGTGGTTGAGAGGAAGTTGGATGAAAACCAGTGTGGTTTCAGACCACAGAGAGGCTGTCAGGATCAGATTTTCAGTATGCGCCAGGTAATTGAAAAATGCTACGAGAGGAATAGGAAGTTGTGTTTATGTTTCGTAGATCTAGAGAAAGCATATGACAGGGCACCGAGGGAAAAGATGTTCGCCATACTGGGGGACTATGGAATTAAAGGTAGATTATTAAAATCAATCAAAGGCATTTATGTTGACAATTGGGCTTCAGTGAGAATTGATGGTAGAATGAGTTCTTGGTTCAGGGTACTTACAGGAGTTAGACAAGGCTGTAATCTTTCACCTTTGCTGTTCGTAGTTTACATGGATCATCTGCTGAAAGGTATAAAATGGCAGGGAGGGATTCAGTTATGTGGAAATGTAGTAAGCAGTTTGGCCTATGCTGACAACTTGGTCTTAATGGCAGACTGTGCCGAAAGCCTGCAATCTAATATCTTGGAACTTGAAAATAGGTGCAATGAGTATGGTATGAAAATTAGCCTCTCAAAGACTAAATTGATGTCAGTAGGTAATAAATTCAACAGAATTGAATGTCAGATTGGTGATACAAAGCTAGAACAGGTCGATAATTTCAAGTATTTAGGTTGTGTGTTCTCCCAGGATGGTAATATAGTAAGTGAGATTGAATCAAGGTGTCGTAAAGCTAATGCAGTGAGCTCGCAGTTGTGATCAGCAGTATTCTGTAAGAAGGAAGTCAGCTCCCAGACGAAACTATCTTTACATCGGTCTGTTTTCAGACCAACTTTGCTTTACGGGAGCGAAAGCTGGGTGGACTCGGGATATCTTATTCATAAGTTAGAAGTAACAGACATGAAAGTAGCAAGAATGATTCTTGGTACAAACAGGTGGGAACAATGGCAGGAGGGTACTCGGAATGAGGAGATAAAGGCTAATTTAGGAATGAACTCAATGGATGAAGCTGTATGCATAAACCGGCTTCAGTGGTGTGGTCATGTGAGGCAAATGGAGGAGGATAGGTTACCTAGGAGAATAATGGACTCTGTTATGGAGGGTAAGAGAAGTAGAGGGAGACCAAGGCGACGATGGTTAGACTCGGTTTCTAACGATTTAAAGATAAGAGGTATAGAACTAAATGAAGCCACAACACTAGTTGCAAATCGAGGATTGTGGCGACGTTTAGTAAATTCTCAGAGGCTTGCAGACTGAACGCTGAAAGGCATAACAGTCTATAATGATAATGTATGTATGTATGTATGTATGTATGTATGTAAGTAAGAAAGACCTTCCTTGCTTGTGCTAGTCTGCATTTTATGTCCTCCTTACTTCTGCCATAATTATTTTACTACCCAAGTAACGTTACTCATCTACTTCCTTTAAGACTTAATTTCCTAATCTAATATTTCCTGCATCACCTGACTTTGTTCGATTGCATTCCATTACCTTGTGTTTTGGACTTTTTAAATTTTCATCTTGTACTCCTTACCCAGGAGCCTCCGTGGCTGAGACGGCAGCACGTCGGCCTCTCACCGCTGGATACCGTCGTTCAAATCCCGGTCACTCCATGTGAGATTTGTGCTGGACAAAGCGGAGGCGGGACAAGTTTTTCTCCAGGTACTCCGGTTTTCCCTGTCATCTTTCATTCCAGCAACACTCTCCATTCTCATTTCATAGCATGTATCAGTCTAGCATCACTCATACCTTGATCACTTTCATATTAATAATACCAATATAGTTGGTCCGTTATTGAACATATCATATCACTTTCATATTGTCAAAGCCAAGGATGAGAGTGAAAGAGGTCCATGAAAGTAATAAATTTATTCTAGCCCATACCAGAAGACATTGTGCACTGTAAACACTACACATCGCCAGCAAAATGAGAGCAATTTTTTGCAAAGTTTGGTAATGCACTTAAGTTGTATAATTATTGAATGCGAATCTGTGAAGTATTTTATTTGGATGAAAAATATCCTAAAAATGTATTTACAGAAAAATATAGGGACATAAAATTTTAAGAAGTATATTCGTGCACTATTATTTACAACTTTTCATAAAATTGGGCTGCATTTAGTTAGCTGTTACGAGGAAACAAATGGATGTTTGTTTCTAAACATTATACGGGTCTGTTCTTTAGAGTCAACTTTAACGACTAACGTATATTTCCATTCATGGGATTTTATTCCTCATCCTAGAGCGAGGAATAGTCCTATTTGGGAAACAGTAAAGAGATCATCCTGGTTTTACGTTGAGGACACCCAAGACGTTTCTCTTTCGTTTCCTTGTCAGGAAATCCTCATCAAGGGGAAAATCGCTCTGTTTACCACGCTTGTGCCTGAGAACTGCCATCTAGAAAGATTGTCTACTAAACCATCTTCATTCTCCCCTGCACAGTCCTTACTACAATGTACTGCCGCACCCAATAACTCACTGTATACATTACTTAAGACTTTGCCGTCCTCTCCCAGTTCATGCCATACTCCCTGTACGATGAGGCCACTGGAGAATGAAACAAATTACCAAGTTACTATGCTTGAATTTCTGAACACAATGTACCCTAGCCATTAAAATATGTAATAATGTAATCAAATCTACAGGTTTCACCCAAGTATTTATGAAACCTAACTGTTGATGTGATCCACTTCTTAGTATAAAAATTAAGAAATAACAGAAGAACGTGAAATGCTACTGCAGATATTTTAACTCCAATGTTAAAGATCACAGATGGACTGGACACTCTTGGTTACTTATCTCAATGATGATAACATCCCTTCAACTGCTAAAGATTTTAAGAGACATTGGAATGTCAGATTATTTTTTATCCAAAGAGGGTATCTTTAACAAGATCCCTTGAATTTCAGTAGACTTAATCTTAAATAACAACCAACATAGTTACAAGTTTTATCCTGCAACCATGAACATAGGAAGTCAGTGTCTAACTCATCGTCAAAGGAACTAACTATACATCAATGAGAGCCACAATTCATCCAATAAGTCCAGGGATGCCATCACCAACTTCATAGTAACAAGATCTCAGGACCTCTCATCACTAAACACACACAGTACTGCATAAATTTGGACAAAATATGATGCAGGATTCATTGAATACCAAAAAGGTGGAAAACTGGGATGCACAACATTATTCTGTTTTACAGCTGAATGGCTAATGAAGCCAATCCTATGTGGAGAGTTGAATTCACTTCTGCTTGTTTCTGTTGTGATTGGTATCGTGGAGTGTTGTGTGCATGAAAAGGTGTGTGTTGGGACAAACAATAACACCCATCTACGAGTCAGAGAAATTAACCACACGCAATTAAACACCCTGACCCGGTTGGACCCTGAACTGTCTGAACCACGAGGCTCGGTGCTGATATTCGACCAAGCAGTTGGACAGCTCAGATATAATCAATCACAGGTTTATCTCTTTACAGGGTCCTTTGTAGTTACTCTACCTACTACCCATTCTGTTGTACTTTAACACAAAATCCCTATGTAACACAGATTTAGTTTGATTCGTAAAATGTAACTTGAGACAAGCCTGTCTACTCCTATTCTCTCTCTTTAGTGCTACATGACGTTTTATTCAGTCATGCTACAATAACACAATTCAGGTCTAAACAACACATAACTTTCTCTCTCCCATCTTTTAGAGGTATTACTCTTTCAGCACTTGGCAATAATTCCCTATAGAACACCTGACACGTTAAAGTTTCAGAGCTGTATGATAAAATATCTAACAGGTTAATTCCAAATGCTGTTACTACGATCCTGTCATAAAAGAACACATAGGCTAACCGATGAATGTTAGTTGCAACCCATCATCAAAGCTAGTAGCCTAGCACAATTAAGAGAATAAAACGGACTCAACTGGCAATATACATATCACACGAAAAATGCTGAAAAATTCTGTTAGTTACTTGACATGTTTATATCACAGGTCTGAATTGATCGCTAAATGACAGATCCTTCATAACCTAATATAAAAACATGATCGTCATGGATGTACTCTCTCAGGCTAAAATATCACTAAAGACGGTTTCGGTTCAGGCATTATGAGAGTGTGGCATAACATACTTACAGTGTTATTGATATTAATAATATTCACCACTAGTGACTAACATCTACACGCAGCACTTTTCGTAATGATCATACGCACGAAAATTTGAAAGTCGCATTCCAAAGGTCACAACAGTTCTGACGAAAGATAACACAATCAGTCCTGAAAGAATCTTCTTGTACTTTCCTGAATATTTAAGGATCGGGTTATATTTTCTCTATCTCCATGTTCAGTATCAGTCAGATATGTAAAAATTATTTTAAATATCAATTTCATGAATTACTATTGGAACAAAAAATTTATTTATCTGAACAACAGCGCATTACAGAATGCATAAGAGTCATATCTTCAGCATGACTCCGAAGCGGATGGAGAAGAAGTAAAATATAGGGCATGTTTACATTTTTGGTTATGTTCTAGAGTATTATAAAACTCTTTATTACACAAAACATGAATATACCTGGGAAATATTCCTTGCTGAGGTACTTTAAACAAATTCAAGTGCGGTGGCAGGTACCAAGCAATTCATACGCAAAGAAATCGGATACAGGTAAAGAAATTTCTGGAAAGGATATGCCGGTGTTTTAATTATTTTTTGCATGAAAATGGAAGGAACATTTTGAACAACTGTGGAGATGATGCAGGATGTTGTTTAAATTTAGTAGCATGTGCCAGTTGCCGTTTACATGGGATTCAAGCTCTTGAGCTGTCCATTGATTCTTATCAGTCACTACTGATCTGCATTTAGGGCAGTCCTCAGGTTGCCGATTCGATATCTGTTGCTTTCCTATCCTTTTCTTAAATGATTGCAAGGAAATTAGAAATTTATTGACTGAGCTCGATAGCTGCAGTCGCGTAAGTGCCGCCAGTATCCAGTGATCAGGAGATAGTGGGTTCGAACCCCACTGTCGGCAATCCTGAAGATGTTTTTTCCGTGGTTTCTCATTTTCACACCAGGCAAATGTTGGGGCTGTACCTTAATTAAGGCCACGGCCGCTTCCTTCCCATTCGTAGGCCTTTCCAATCCCATCGTTGCCATAAGACCTATCTGTGTCAGTGCAACGTAAAGCAAATAGGAAAAAAAAAATTGTTGAACATCTCCCTTGGTAAGTTATTCCAATCACTAACTTCCTTTCCTATAAACGAACATTTGCCCCAATTTGTCCTCATGAATTCCAACTTTATCTTCATATTGTGATTTTCCTACTTTTAAAGACACCACACAAACTTATTCATGTACTAAAATGTCATTCCACGCCATCTCTCCATTGACAGCTTGGAACATACCACTTAGTCAAGCAGCTCGTCTCCTTTCTTCCAAGTCTTCCAGCCCAAACTTTGCAACATTTTGCTATTCTTTTGTTGGAAATCACCCAGAACAAATCAAGCTTCTTTTCTTTTGACTTTTTCCAATTCTGGGATGTTAAAACATCATCTCCCTAATACTGTCGCTCCGGATATTTGCATGTTTAATTGGAAAACAATTGGTAGAGGAAGTATTTTTCTGTGGGTTTGGCAGTGGACTTCGTCACACAGCCTTAGCCAGCACTAATTGCTTCCACTCCACTAACCTACTACGCTGGTGTAGCAGGGGAGAGGTGCTACTCCCACATGGCGCGTCCCAGGTGGGACTTGAGGGAAATAAAATACCTCTCGCGGACATAACACACAACCCCCTGTGGGTGGGGGATGCAGACGAAGAATACACCCATGGTATCCCCTGCCTGTCGTAAGAAGCGACTAAAAGGGGCGACCAAGGGATGATCAAATTAGAACTATGATACTACTTGTAATTAGTACCATCACGCAGGTAACACCATGGATTACTTTTACTTGCGCGTAGTACCACTATGTTGGTTACACAATAGGTTTGTGATTACTAGCGACAGTGTGTGCTCAGGATGTATTTTACAGTACCTGTGATTTGTACGACTATATGAGCGACACCATGGTTCTGCCTTGCCTATGATTAGTACTAACTATGTGAGGAACACCACGGGATAGTGCGAGTCCATGTGGTTAGTCTACTTATGTGAAGAACACAGTAGGTTTGCACTGCCTGTAAGTAGTGACACAATGTGCGAAACACCATAGGTCTGTGTTACATGTGCGCATTACATTACCTGTGAGTAGTACCATAATGTGTGGAATACCGCGAGTCTTCGCTACATTTGATTAGTACCGTGACATACAGATACCATGGTTCTACTTTCCTAGGGATAAGTACCATTATGAGGGGCCGATGACCTGGAATTTGGACCAGTTTAGACTACAAGTATCATCTATTCAGTAGTGTGCTTTAGAAGCCATCCCTTGGTGAGTAATACTATTATTTAACGCTAGTTTCTGGGAATGTGGGGCATTCATTCTTCGTCCTCACGTTTTGAATTCTGATCAGTGGAGGATTATGGATTTTTAATTGTCCTTACATTTCGTGCCATTAGGGGCCAATGTCCCAGATGTTAAGTACCTTTAAACAACAAGCATCGTCATCATCATCATCAATTGCTTCCACTTACTTGTTGCAAGAATGATACCGACTTCACACTTTCACCATTTGCGTAATGGCTGTACTTGGTAACTGAGTCACGGGCCAGGAGTATTTGATATGTTGTAGGCCCTACTGTTAGTATTAGGCCCTATGTGATTGTGAGTGTGTTGATAGAGTCTATACTTTGTGGAACAGATACAATTCAAATAACTACTGTGTTGGTCAATCAATCATCAGTCATTAATGATCTGCATTTAAGGCTGTCACTTAGTATAAATTGTATTGCTAGCATTTTCTGAAACGTATTCAAGGAACTTGGAAATTTATTGAACATTTCCCTTGATAATTTATTTCAATCCCTTACTCCTTGTCCTATAAGTGAATATTTGCCCCAATTTGTCCTCTTTATCATCATATTACATTCTTTCCTACTTTTAAAAGTTAAGTTCAAACTTATTCGTCTAATGTTATTCCACGTCATCGTTCCGCTGACAGCTTGGAACTAACCGCTTAGCTGAGCAACTCAACTCCTTACTGCCAAAGTATGCAGTATTTTTTTAACGCTACTCTTTCATCAGAAGTCACCCAAAACAAATCTTGCTGGTTTCCTCTGGATCTTTTCCAGTTCTTGTATCTAGTAATCCTGGTGAGGGTCCCATACACTAGGACCATACTCTTAATTGGGTCTTACCAGAGACTTACACACCCTCTCCCTTACATCCTTACTACAACCTCTAAATACCCTCATGCAAAGAAATCTGTAACCTTTCTTTACAACCTCGTTAATCATTCCTTAAAAGCAGCCCATGTGTAACAAATTGTCTGTGAAAATTGACTGCTCAAATCAGATTATTGCAAACAAGACTGCAAACCAAATGTTTCTACATGGCACAGATTTCAGTACAAATTTTACCACTCAGTTTTGTGGGAATTTTACTCAGGTCAATTTCTTTGTAGTTTTTTTTTTTTTCTTTCTTCTTCTTTCCCCGGTTACTATATTCTTTTGATAACATGCCACTAGCATGGAAAGCTCTTGTATAAATCAGTGACCTCTAAAGAAAACTCCCATGTACATTGATGAAGATCTGCCATAGTTAAATGGCAATCTGATAGTGTTCATATACAAAAACTAGGCAAATTGAACAACTTTTGTAGCAATGTTTGAAACTATCTGAAATTACTCTTGGTCTCAAACCTTAAACCCCTCCTCCATTCTCTGCACAGTTCGTAGTTTTTTGGTCCACACACGACGACTTGTCTGCAACAATCTAATTTGCGCAGACATTTGCACAGACAAGGTTTTGCATGTGGACCAGCCTGTACCTAGGTACTTACAGTGATCCCTATGAGGTTCTATGACCCCATCAACACAGTAATTAAAACCAAGAGGACTTTTCCTTTTTTGAGAAACGACCTTACTTTTCATCCCATTTTCCATCATTCCATTGCCTCCTGTCCATTTCACATAGTCCGTGTCTTTTTGTAGTCTCTCACAATCCTGTAATAATGTATAATGTAATTCCAGATATTCCAGTTCTTTACTTTATCATTTATTTATATAAGAAAACCTTAAGGTCCTATAATACTGCCCTGTGGGATCCCCGTCCCCTCCCTCTTAATCGTTACAAGATCAGATAACGCTTCACCTACTCTGATTCTCTGAGTTCTCTTTTCTAGAAATGTAGCCACCCATTCAGCCACTCTTAGTCCAGTAGCACCCTCATTTTCATCAGTACCCTCCCATGTAATACCCTATCAGAAGCTTTGGATAGGACAATAGCAATACAGTCCATTTGACCTCCTTTATCTAAAATCTTGCTGGAATCTTACAAGTTGAGCCTGGCTGGAATAGCCTTTCCAACATATGAACTGCCTTCTATCAATCAGTTAGTAATTTTGTATGTATGTGATATAATCAGAAAGAACGCTTCCCCAGAACTTACAACACGTGTCAAGTTGACTGGCCTATAATTAGGCCTATCCACTTTATGTTTATCACCCTTTACCCTTTACACTGGAGCTTCTATAATAACTCTCCATTCATTTGGTAGGGCCTATAGCTCAAAGATAATCAAATAAATATTTCAGATATTCCAACGCATTGCCTTTAATATATCCCCACAAATCTTATCAATTCCAGCTGATTTTCTGGCTTTGAAATTTAGTACCTTTACGTGCATAATTTTATCATTGGTAAATTTCAGTACTTCACCAGTATATGTAATCTCCTCTAGCAGGATATTTTCCTTATATCCAGCTATCTTTACATAGTGCTGAATGTATACTTCTGAGCGAGTGGCTTCACGGTTTGGGTTCCATAGCTGTTAACTTGCATTTGGGAGATAGTGGATTCAAACCCCACTGTCAGCAGCCTTGAAGACGGTTTTCCATAGTTTCGCATTTTCACATCAATCAAACCTTTCTTATCACATCATCGCCATACCACCTTCTACCTTTTGTAAGTCCTCGCTTATGTGCTCCACTTGTTCATTAACAATCCCTGGAATATCCTTACTGGAACCTGTTTCTGCCTTGAAGTACCTATATATATATACATAGGGGCCGTATTTTTTTGTAAGAGTGATATGCACAATTTTTTTTCATATCTTCTTTCTTGCCTATATATGACCTTCTAGGTACTTAAAGTACTGTATTTTAGCAAAATGAACTAGCGAAATATCACAAAATCTGATTTATTGCACAAATTGTGCAAATAATCATGAAATATACCCCACTTCGTATGAAAAATGCGAAGTAGTATCGGAAAAGCTCTCCAATAAACGTTTAAATACTTCTGACAACTTTACTATTGTAATTTTCTTCTCAGTTGTTTGATAGCGCTGTATATCCTCTACACAAACGCACACAGTGTAATGCGCACTGTGCATTCAGTTCGGCGATCTCTAAGGCAATCTATATAAATGTAGATCGTTTATCGATCACAACAAATGGCTTTGTGCACATTATACTCTTTGATAGTGAAAGTACACTACTTATGAGCCTTTCTTGGCAAATACGTTACACAGCATTTAAGTATGAAAATGCCAAAAACTAAAGTCAAAACAGTTTTTTCAAGAGCCGAGGAATACAATAGTGAGGGGTTCTGTGTATTTGTTGCTGCGAGAAAGATTCTAATATGTAAATAATGTAATATTCGTATTACATGGAAACGAAAAGACACGTGCGATATCAACACTGCAGAGAATCAGAAACACAAAAGGAATAATGAAGCAAATGAACATAGTTCTAAGCGACAAATAAAAACCGGTGATACTTTACCCATCGCAAAGAAGTTGAAAAGTGATAGGGCCTAGAGCAGTTTTAATAGACACTACAAAAGCATTCATACAAGCCAACATTTCATTAGAAAAATTGTATAATCCTGGCATGAAGAAGTGGATGAATATAAAAGGAGTGATAAATAATACTGCCTTTATTGTAAAATATGACAGTATTAGTAGGCCTAATGTAAATAAATCTCCTGGTTGAGTAGTAATAATGTTATTGTTGTTATGTCCTACTAACTACTTCAAATACCACCGGCTTTGAGCCAGGATCGAACCTGCCAACTTGGGCTCAGAAAGCCGGCGCCTTAGCCATCTGAGCTACTCATCTCCGGCCAGGGAGCAGCAGCATATCCATGAACATCTTCCCGGGCTATATGACTTTGCAAAAATACAGTGAAAGCAGAAGAGAAGAATGAAGACATTGTTAGTGAAGTTTTAGGAGCTTTCATAGAAGACTACAGTGAATTTGCATCCAGGTGTTTGCAAGCATTGTGGTTTCCAACGTCTAATGTGTCATATGACACAAAGATACTTTCCGACTATCCCACAACTCTGCATGCTGATAATGTTGAAATCACGGTTAGTTTGTACTTTGGAGACAATTCAACATGTATAAAAATGTGGGTCATGTATAAATTCATAATACAGGGCAGATCACCTAACTTCATTTTGAGATATCAGTGATTTTACAACCTTCCTTTCTCTCACATCCATTTTTAATTATTATGACAGAAAAAGAACTGTGATCACTTACAGCATCTGTTACTTCAGTTTTTCTATAGAGCTCATCTGGATTAATCATCACCACATCTAAAGTAGTTTTCCCTCTTGTTGGTTCCATTACTTTCTGTTTCAGGTGTCTTTCCCACCATTTGTCAGTCATTAAATTCCCAGTTAACATTTGGTAAATTGTGATCAGCCGTTATACATCCGTGTGTTGAAGAGGCTGTTGATGCTGATGAAATGGGAGACCCAATTTTGAGGTCAGAGTTTGACAGAGCTGTGAGTGACCTCAATAGGAACAGGGCACCTGGAATTGATGACATTCCCTCTGAATTACCGACTGTCTTAGGAGAAACCAGCATGGCAAGGTTATTTCATTTACTGTGCAAGATGCACGAGACAGGAGAAGTCCCATCCGATTTTGGGCAGAATGTTGTTACACCTATTCCCAAGAAAGCCGGTGCTGACAGGTGTGAAAACTACCGCACCATTAGTTTAGTATCTCATGCCTGCAAAATTTTAACACGTATTATTTACAGAAGAATGGAAAAACAAGTTGAAGCTGAGTTGGGAGAAGATCAATTTGGCTTCAGAAGAAATGTAGGAACACGTGAAGCAATCCTGACTTTACTTCTGATCTTAGAGGATCGAATCAAGAAGGACAAGCCCACATACATGGCATTCGTAGATCTAGAAAAGGCATTCGATAATGTTGATTGGACCAAGCTATTTATGATTCTGAAGATGATAGGGATCAGATACCGAGAACGAAGAATTATCTACAATCTGTATAAAAATCAGTCTGCAGTGATAAGAATCGAGGGCTTTGAAAAAGAAGTAGCAATCCAGAAAGGAGTGAGGCAAGGCTGCAGTTTGTCCCCTCTCCTTTTCAATGTTTACATAGAACAGGCAGTAAAGGAAATCAAAGAGAAATTTGGAAAGGGAATCACAATCCAAGGAGAGGAAATCAAAACCTTGAGATTTGCCGATGATATTGTTATTTTATCTGAGACTGCAGAAGATCTCGAGAAGTTGCTGAATGGTATGAATGAAGTCTTGGGTAAGGAGTACAAGATAAAAATAAATAAGTCCAAAACAAAAGTAATGGAGTGCAGTCGAACGAAGGCAGGTGATGTAGGAAATATTAGATTAGGAAATGAAGTCTTAAAGGAAGTAGATTAATATTGTTACTTGGGTAGTGAAATAACTAACGATGGCAGAAGTAAGGAGGACATAAAATGCAGACTAGCACAAGCAAGGAAGAGCTTTCTTAAGGAAAGAAATTTGCTCACTTCAAACATTGATATCAGAATTAGAGAGTGTTTTTGAAGACTTTCATGTGGAGTATGGCATTGTATGGAATTGAAACATGGACGATAACTAGCTCAGAAAGAAAGAGAATAGAAGCTTTTGAAATGTGGTGTTACAGAAGAATGCTAAAGGTGAGATGGATAGATCGAATCACGAATGAAGAGATATTGAATTGGTGAGAGGAGATCGATTTGGCTAAATTTGACGAGAAGAAGAGATAGAATGATAGGACACATCTTAAGACACCCAGGACTTGTTCAGTTGGTTTTTGAAGGAAGTGTAGGTGGTAAGAACGGTAGGGGTAGACCAAGGTATGAATATGACAAGCAGATTAGAGCAGATGTAGGATGCAATAGTTACGTAGAAATGAAAAGGTTAGCACAGGATAGAGTGGCATGGAGAGCTGCATCAAACCAGTCTATGGACTGATGACTCAAACAACAACAACAACCCTGTGTTGTTCCCCACATAGCTGATTATCTTATCATATAATTCTGCATCAGCATCAGTGCCATCCTTTTCATGTCTGTATACCCTAAAAACGTCACCTTTAGAGATGAGCATTACACCTAGAATTTAATGATTCTCATTCTTAACTATTTCATAGCTTACAAATTCCTCAGAATGAATATTCCCTCTTATACCATTCTCATCCTCTTTCTACGATAAACACTGCAGTTCCATGAGAAAATTTCCCCATCCATAACATCTCTTCTTACCCATGATTCAACTCCTATTACAATATCTGGTAAATATTTATCTGGAAGGTGGCTTTGGAACTGACCAGATGGAAAGTGATGATGCTTCCTATATTTGAGATGATATAAGGTTAAAGTTGGTTATTTTATTATTTTGTCATTTAAGGCATGCGAGTCATCTGAAGAAAGTTTGTGAGTGTTATCTACATTTTTTCTTATCGTGAAACAGAAATTTACATCACAATTTTATATTGAAAATTTCTCGATTCGACAGTTTTTAATTATCCTGAATATATTTTTGCGTATCCCATTTTTTTCATGGAATGATAAAGCTCAGCTAGGTATAGATCAATACGAAAGAATTATCTGGCGCGGAAGTTATACACATATTTTATGTACTCTTTCTTCCATAGCTGCTAGAACGGAAGTAACATTCAACATAAGATCGGTACAGAAATTATATATACATTTCTTAGGTATTCCTTTATTTCGAATCAACTCCAGTGAGCTAAGGAATGAATATTTGATATATAAATGACAACTAACCATAAAGCAACACACAACCTCTCATTACCCACAATGCTCGTTGACACATCATTAGTTCCCAGACCTTTAATTTCATCCTGACTTATCCTTTATATATAACCAGCAATATGACTGATATTACTTGTGACGGTTATAAAGACCAGAAAATTCCTTGTCAGTATTGTGGTAAACAGTACAGAGAACTTAAAATTCATATTATCAAAGCCCATCCAGAAGAAGATCGTGAATCATTTGTAAATACGACCTCTTTGACTCCTACACCTGACCCAAATGTAGGGTTGGAAGATGTCGACTCATCTTTGTCATCGCCCCATTTACAAGAACTAGATAAACGTGAAGACGTAAATAATACATATGAAGGGGAAATGCAGAGAGGAATTTCTGTACACTTAAGATGCGCACATCCCAATCACAGCGTGACATCAAGCACGCACGTCATGTCTTATGCAACCGAAGAACATTTGATATTAACACCTTGAGACCCAGGAAACCGGAAATGCAAATTCGTACGAAAACAAAACCAATTCACAAGAGCCTTGGGAAGTCAAATGTCAATACTGTAGCCAGTATTTTCGTGGTGAGAGGGGCGTATCCATCCTTATTAGTTGCTCTCATCCCGACCGACATCGCAAAAGATTGCTTCAGAATCACACAGCCAAAGTATATCTCAAACAGATACATCCGGTCCAGTCCTTAGCAAAGATCCCAATCTTAGCGACGACGGGGGTATATCAGATAATTCATCTCTAAAGTACAAACAATAAATTTGCGTTTGGAAATCAAAATTTGAACAATTCAGCGACGATGATGGCTATAATAAATTGGTTCAAGATTTTACATCATTCCTCTTCACATCGATTAACCTCCTGCCTGGCCCCAAACACCCAGCAATCAGATTTTATGAGGGTAGGAAGAAATGCCGACTAGCTCTTAAAGAAAAGCACCACAGTCACTCGTCAGGTCCACAGCGTGCAGACAAACGTGCCCGCGAAAAAAGGCGAAACAAATATAAGTACGATCTGACCCAATACCAGTTCTACAATCAGGGACGGAAGGCAGTGAGGCGGGTGTTGGAAAACAAGTCCGAGATGTGTAAAATCAACCTTGGAAACATCCATAGCTCCTTTTCCGATACATTTTCCCATGAAAATTTACACGAAAGGAAACTTACCCTGCAAAAATCACTGAAGCAGAGCGTGTGGAAATTAATTAAACGTTCGTGCCCACCGTGTTGAAGGAGGAAATTACTGCTCCCATCCATCATATCGCAGTGAATACTAAACCGGGCCCAGATCGCATTTTGATGAGAGCCCTTAAAGACGATGACGTACAGGCTATCATCACAAAAATAGCAACCAGAATGCTACAAACTGGCGAAATTCCCAAATGTCTGTGGAAAGTACGAACAATTTTGCTATATAAGAAAGGCGATTCGAAGGCCATGTCAGATTGGAGACCCATCACTATCTGTTTAGTCATTACTTGACAGTCGCCTAAGTGAGTACATCCCCTATAATGAACACCAGTGAGGATTCTGTTCAACTCCAGGCACCATTATAAATAATTCCATTCTCGGTGCATTGTTAAAATCTGCTAAACAGAGGAAAGAAGACATCATAGTAATTTTCTTGGACATTTGAAAGGCATTTGACAATATCGGTCACAGCCACCTTCTAAAAACTGTACAGTCCGAAGGAATACCTTCAAAACTTGGGGACGTAATTTCCAACCTTCAGACCGGGAACGTCACTCAAAGCGAAACGCAGAAGGGTAGAACTAAACCTATCCTCATAAAGAGAGGTGTGATGCAGGAATCTCCATTGTTACCAGCCCTCTATAACCTAGTCGTAGATCATATCTTAGACGAGCTAAGCGAAGATAGTCTCTCGCGGCATTACGGGGCATCTCTGTCTCCTGAACTACCCTCTATAACCGTAATGGGCTTTGCCGAGACACCGGCATCATCGGGAAGAACAAAGAAGCCGCCTTAAATCTTACTCAACTAGCCCGCAGAAGGTTCAAAGAAATTGGTGTTGATATCAATCCACAGAAGTGTACAGGGGTATGTGTAATCCGAGGCAAGTTGAAGCTAGGGTCGCTATCCGTGTAGGAAGACTGTAGCATTGACTTAATCGGAGACGGCGAACAAATTCGTTACCTTGGAACTACCTTCACGGATACTCTAGTGTTCGACGAGAATGCTGTAATGAAAGACCTTCACAATAAGCTCCAAATTCTAACATCGTCGCCACTGCTTAAGGAAGACCAAAAGCTCATAGTACCAAATTCCTCAATCTGTCCCACCCTGATATACCCTTTCCTGACATGCAATTTCAAGAAAATCGCACAGAATTTTTTATCCGACAGTGATAAAATTATTAAAAGTGTAACAAAGGAGATACTGCAGTTGCCGACGGATACCCCAGATGGCATGCTGTACATCGAAAAGAAATACAAAGGACTCGCTCTTTTTTAAAACTTCGTGGGAAGTTTACCTACAATGCATTAATGCCTGCAATACCTTGCTGAAGATTAAACATCCACTTGGTGTCGCTTCAAGGGATTCTCACCGGAGAGTCAGGAATGTATAGAACGCCTAAAACTAACAAACGCTGATACCCAGAAAATAACCGCCAAGAACGGCCTGTACAATACTAAGAAGATCCGTCAAGAGCTACGAGAACGTGAATTCACCTCCTGGTGTTCACTACCACAAAAAGGACTCGGAGTACAACTTTACAAATAGTATACACCAGCAAACTCTTGGGTGCGAGATCATACCGGACTGTCTTGTAACGAGTGGAGAAAGGCTAAAGATGACTGCTAATGTTTCTGTGGTGCGCTCAGTGCCGGGCAGATCCCTGGACAACCACCACTGTCGGCATTGCCACGGAGAGAAAGAAACTCTTGATCACGTCCTGGGATTCTGCACACGTGGGGAGCTCCTAAGAAACACGCGGCACCACCAGATCAGATCCTTCATTGCCAAAGAACTGAGAAAGAAGGGATTCAATGTACATGAGGTGGTATACGGACTGGCCATAAATGGTAGTTCGCAGAGAATTGACATCATAGCCTTTAAAGACAACAGCTCTCAAGGATTCATATTAGATCCGACTGTCAGGTTCGAGCACCATAACGGTCAGCCAGAGGAGGTTAATCTAGAAAAGATTAACAAATACAAACCCACCATCCCTTACTACAAATCTAAATACCACCTTCAGGGAATCAAAATAATAGGGATAATGGTTGGAGCTCACGATACCATACCTCGTCACTTCGTTGCCACATGGAAGCGCTTCCAACTCCCAATGAAGCTCATCTGCAAAATCGCGACCCTTGTCCTCTGAGGCTCCATCAAAATCCTGAGGCACCACCTCTACAGCTAATTTTGAATTTTCTTTAATTAATAGATATATACAGAAAATTTGATATGTTTTACCTTGTTCTTAGTGGCAGCCTGTAAATACAAGAGGTATTTCCAAAATAAGTGGAAATTACATATTTATATAATTCTATTTCTTTCTGTACATTACTTCTTCAGTTAATCACTAACAACTTTGTCATCTTTACCGGGCTTCCACCTCTCTACACTCTCATCACTGCTCGTGAGTCCAGCGTGTTTTTATGAATGTACCTCCCTGTAACTCTTCTAAACAAATCCCCTAACTTACAATTGCAGTTCAAGTGAAGGCCATCTGAAAGTAGGTCCCTATCACCTACCCACTCATTAGGATCTACAAATTTCAGTCAATCAATCAATCAATCAGTACTGATCTGCATTTAGGGCAGTCACCCAGGTGGCAGATTCCCTATCTGTTGTTTTCCTAACCTTTTCTTAAGTGATTTCAAAGAAATTGGAAATTTATTGAACATCTCCCTTGGTAAGTTATTCCAATCCCTAACTTCCCTTCCTATAAATGAATATTTGCCCCAGTTTGTCCTCTTGAATTCCAACTTTATCTTCATATTGTGATCTTTCCTACTTTTAAATATGCCACTCAAACTTATTTGTCTACTAATGTCATTCCATGCCATCTCTCTGCTGACAGCTCGGAACATACCACTTATTAAATAACACTATAATGTTTATATTGTTCTCCCACCTATTCAATGCAATATAATCTTAAAAGTTAGGACTTTGTCCTTATCAAAATGTTAACATAAAATTAATACATTGGATGGTACATGTTTCGCCTATCAATAGTAGGCATCATCAGCCATCTTTTACCTTAGGAAAAGATCAGGTACGTGATTGGGAATGACTTATAAATACTGTTAAATACTATGTCTCGTAAAATGGATTGGAGATCGTTAAACAACTATTACAAACAATGTAGTTAGTATCAGGGAAATACATTGGCAGGAAGAGCAGGGTTCTTGGCGGATGATTATCAACACAAAATCAAACTGAGGAAGTGCAAGAGTTGGTTTAATTGTAAATAAGAAAATAGGGCAGTGGACAAGCTACTTTGACCAGTAGAGTGAATGTATTATTGTTGTTGGGACAGATACCAAACCAGTGTTCACCACAATAGGACAGTGTTCTATATGCTTACTACCTTAGCGGATGATGATGAAATCAAAAGAATATAGGAAGAGATAGGAGATTTTAGATATTAGATATTAGATGAGAATTTAATTGTAATGGGAGACTGGAACTGAAGAGACAAGCCTTTCTTCCTTACGGGGTTATGTAGCCGTCCTAGGTCGTTCTCATGATTTCCAATGCTGTCAACTTGTTGGTCGTATCACGTCATCACTCGATCACTCTCTGTGCTCATACTCTTCAGGGTAGCGGCATTTACACCCTCCTTATCAGATCCAGGCGGTGCGTGTCGGTCGGGGCAACATGGTTCTCAGCTCGGCCAAATCTATTGGAAGGCGCAGCTTTCTTTCACGTGGCATTCTCGCTAGAGTAGATCCTGTAGCCTTGTGCACTGTGGACTGGTAAGCCAGGGGGACCAGGGTAAGGTAATGATCCCTATCCTTCTGCATTTCCATCCTGGCATCACGGATCCAGTTTCCTTCGAACTCCATGGTAGTCATTTGGCAGGGAACTTCATGCTCAGCCTCCCTCCTGGAACAGAACTTGCAGTCTACTGAACAAGGTCCACATGACAGAGCTTCGACCTGCAGAACATGCTTTATCTCATGGAGACCCTCGTTGACCTTTCTCTGTTCGTTACCTGTCATCTTGTGGCCGTCCTCTGTCTTCTTCCGGTCATCCTCCATCTTCTCCTGGCCGTCTTCTGTCATCTCCTGGTTGTTTTCTGGCTGTCCTCCATCTTATTATGGTTGTCTTCAGTCTTCTTTTGGCTGTCTTCCATCACCTTATGGCTGTCTTATGACTCCTTCTGGCTGTCTCATATCTCCTTTATCACCCTGTCCTGGCTTTCCTTCATCTTCTTATAGCCTTCTTTAATTTCTTACAGCCTTATTTCAACTTCCCCATAGTCATATTTTGGCCTTCTTTCATGTCCTTTAATTTTTTTTTCCATCTTCTCCTCCATTTCTTCATTATTCTTCTTCTTTGTCATTTAGGCCTACTGAGGACCACGGGGCTCGTATCTACTCTTCGGTAAAGTTGTTGCTTTCTTCTTCTTCCAGTAGTCCTTCATTTGCTGACTATGAGCCAGCTTTCTCTCCTCTGTCCACTTAGTTCCTGTAGTCTTCTTACTTGTAAGGGACGTTGGAAAAACTCTGTGTCGGATGGCTTGACGGAACAGTAGCCGGTCATGACTTTGTTCCAGTGGGATATCTAGTTGTTCCATATCTGAATTAACTGACATGATCCATTTGTACTTGGAAGCCTTGCCTCTTCCTGTTACTGTAAATATCCTGTTGGTGAGTCTTTTGGAATCCAGACGGGCCAAGTGTCCATAAAAGGTCAGGCGCCTTTTCCTTATAGATGTGACGATGTCCTCCTGGTGTTCATACAGTTCATCATTATGGCGGATTCTGTAAATGTCTCCTTCCTCTCTGATTGGTCCTAATATCCTCCTCAGGATCTTCCTCTCTTTTAACTCCAGCTTCTGATTGGGCCCTTCCTGGCTATTTCAAGGCACTCAGAAGCATACAGAACAGATGGTTTGACAACCGAGTTGTAGTGTCTGAGTTTGAGGTTCTTGGAGAAACACTTAGATGAATAGATATTGTGACATGAGTGATAAATCCTTTCAAACTTGGTACATCTGGCATCTATGGCTAGGTTCTCGTTCTGATTCGCAGAGATCCATTCTCCCAAGTACTTAACTGCAGGTACTTTTCGTATGGTAGCGTCTGTGAGAGGGATTGTAGAAGGGGCCTCCTTGATATTGGTCATAAATTCAGTCTCCTGGATGCTGATCTTCAGACCAGTCTTAACCGCTACACTATAAAGACTCTGCAAGTTGTAGGTAGCCTCCTCTATATTGTTTGCCAGTAGAATGAGGTCATCGGCAAAGGCTAGGCATGGGACAATGAGGTTGTCTCTCTTGTACCCAAGCTTCAGCCCAGCTCTCGGTGGCAGCATCGTTCTCCATTCCCTAATGATCTTTTCCAGGAGACAGTTGAAGAGAATGGAGGAGAGACCATCTCCCTGTCTAACTCCTGTTCTGATTGGAAAGCTTTCAGATAGTTCACCTCTGAACCTGACCTTGGACATTGTGTTCCTCAGAGTGGCTTGAACTAATCGTAGGGTCTTCCCATCCAGACGAAGTCCCCATAGTATGTGGACAGAGACACCCTTTTCTCCAGAGTTATAAGCTTTTTGAAAATCTGCTAGAAACACCACCCAGGAATATTCACCTCGGCTTTTGTAATTGAAAACTGTAATTTTCTTCATTATCATATCGAAGAGTTCATTTAGCTGAGCCTCCACATTTGTGTGGCCTCTGGTCGCAACTGGCATGCTGTAATTAACACAAGATGAAAACATAAAGATTTATATATTCACTAACTTATACGCCGATGTTCTCGAATGCTCCCGATGGTTGTCGAAACCTGTAGTATCTGGTCTGCTGATTCCACATGGGGTCTGTTCCAACTTGTGACATAGTCTCTTTTATTACTCTGATTTATTTCAGAATGTCAGTAGTTATACTTCTGCAGGACAGAAGCTTCCAAAAACCATAAAAGTAGTTTGAGAGATATAAATCAAATAATATTAGTTTATGTATTGTAGGCTCTCCATGTTGACCGTGGGGGTCCATTAGTCAACTGGAAGGATGTCTGGCTCCATGCCTGAATGGTCAGCACCTTAGCATTCAGTCCTCGGAGTCAAAAAGTAACTATGATCGGTGAAAAACGGTAAATAAAAATGTAAACAGACTCTGGAATGGGTTTAAAGAAATTGTTGAGGAATGCGAAAACAGGTTTGTACCATTAACGGTGGTAAGGAATGGTAAAGACCCACCTTATTATAATAGAGAAATAAAGAGACTAAGAAGGAGGTGCAGACTGGAAAGAAATAGAGTTAGAAATGGCTGTGGAAGTAAGGAGAAATTGAAGGAACTTACTAGAAAATTGAATCTAGCAAAGAAGGCAGCTAAGGATAACGTGATGGCAAGCATGATGGTGATATGGTATCCTTTCAGTCCTGCATCAGTGGAGATTCCGAGGTAACTTGCCGGTATTTATTGCAAATGTTTTGTCCCTCCGTTTATTTCGTGTCTGAGTAGGGAGGGCATATTCGCAATACCACCTTCAAGAAAATAGAGTTCCATAGGGATCGGTTCTTAGTGTCACTCTGTTCACGATTGCCAGAAATGGTAGTGTTGCTGCTGTTAGTTCAGCAGTAATACCGTCGCTATATGTAGACGATTTTTCTCTGCATTATAGCTCGCAAATAGCAAGCTATTAGGAGAGTCGAACAGTGGACTTTAGAACGTGGCTTTTGGTTTTCAACTACAGAGAGCTCTGTTGTACACTTTTGCTGGAAGCGCACTCTTCACTCGCATTGTGAGCACTATTTAGGATATTTCACTCTTCCCGTAGTTAATACTTACCAATTTCTTGGGCTCCTTTTCAATACCAAATTATCGTGGGCAATGAAAAGTGCAATGCACTATGAAGTTGAATATTTTGAGGTTTCTTAGCAGTACTATTTGGGGGGCTGACTGCACAGTGCTCCTACTATTTTATAGGGCACATTTTATCCAGGTTAGACTACGGTAGTGCAGCATATGCAGCAAAGCGTCCTTGCAAACCTGAATAGCATCTACCACAGCGGGGTTAAGTTGGCAACAGGAACTATTCATACAAGCCCCATTGCTAGCGTGCTCATTGAATCTGGTGTGCCGCCTTTACACCTGAGGCGCCAGCAAATGCTTCTGTCCTATGCTGCAAATTTGTGACAGATGCCACTTCACACTGCTTATCCTCGAGCAACGTGGCCAGTTGGAATATGCTTGGATGGCAGGCACAGATTGTTTGATGTACCTTCGGTTCCCTGCCTTGTCAGACAACCAGGCAGGGTACCTCTGTGGATAATACAACAGCCTGAAATAATCTTGGATATGCACACTGGTCCGAAGGAAAACACGGACCCTTCGATTTATCGGAGGTTCTTCCTGTCCGTTGTTGGCCGGTGCCCAGTTTCAGTCCTCGTTTACACGCATGGCTCAAGAACAGACACAAAAGTGGACTGTGCGTTCTTTTTGCTGTCCCAGAAACCTGTAGTGTGTACAGTGCAGAGCTGTATCCTATCTGTGAAGCTCTGCGGTACGCACTGTCCGATGAGCGCCGACGCTTTCTGCTGTGTACCAGCTCCTTAAGCTGGCTACAGTCTATTGATACTTGTTTTCTCGGCACCCTCTGGTGCAGCGGGTCAAGGACCTGCTGGTCAGGTGTTCGAACACCGGCACCAGAATCACGTTTATGTGGCAAGCCACATGGGTGTAGAGGGAAATGAGTTAGCTGATCAGGCTGCCAAGGAGGCAGTTACATTGTCTTACAAGGTCCAGCAAGTGATATTCGCTCTCAGCTGGTTATGTCCCATTAGGAGATGGAGTGGCAGGCCATTCAACTTCCAGATAAGCTGAGAGCAATAAAAGGTACAACGAAGGTATGGACGGAAGCAGTGGTATTACTCCTGTTTACTGAAATTAGAACCCCCTCCCTCGTGTACCGTTGTGCCAGTTCACTGTCATAAATTGACAGTTGGAACTAAAATGGACACAGTTGCCACGAGAGAGTAATACATATAGCGTAATCGAGGCGACAAGTAAACAGCTAACTAATATTCGGAGTGAATTACTACATCATTTGAAAGAAGAAGGCAGAGTATTGCATTGAGCATAAAATAACGCCAAGAAATAAAAATAACATATTAACAAGAAGATTACATAAAGGATTACGTCACAAATTCTGAACGGCAGCAGCAGTTAACATTTAAAGCTTGCTAGCAAGAAATATCGAAGTCATGGCAATTAGAATCAATATATAAAGTACAAATCTAAATATATAGTTGAATTCTAGGCAGACATCTTGGTAATCTAGAAGAGAATATCAGCATTGATAGTTAGAGAAATGCTTTATTTAACACATATATTGATATTAGAAGGCAGTGAAGATCCTAAGATGATGAAACTGACTATGTTAGTCTACATTTTTGTTACATTTGCTAAAGACATGCCCGTCAACATGAGCTAAGCAGACCCTGGTCGAAGTCCGGGGAAGGCTTACCTGAGATAATGGAGAGGAAGCGGGACCTGTCCTACAGCATCCCAGAGACCAGGAGAATGTAGCAGGTGGCCCAGTACATCTGATTCCAACGTCATTGGAGCAGAGGGAAAAAGATAAGTCATAAACATCTATGCAATAAGTAATGTAAAAATTAATTGAAATGAAATATTATTTTATTGTGATATTCAGATAGTGAAGCAGTGAAATCTTCGCATTAGCTCATAAAGAGTGGATTTTTATGTGATATCATATACATGTGTCAGTGTAAAGATGGTAGGTAGTCATCTAAACGAAATAACAATTCTTTGGCTAGGATGTGAATGTGATATATGTAAGTTGCCAATGCGTTTGTAATGTTGTCTAACATAGAGAAGAGGTTAGCGTATGTGAATTATGAGTTATATCAACATTGTGGTTAATGTAATGAATAAGTTATGGTTGGTGTATTATAAAATGGAGGTGATACAGTGCCTTACATAGGTTATAGTTGGATTATGTGAAGACATATGAGTAATATGAAATGATACGGAGATGAATTAAGAAGAAATAGATTGAAAATGAAAATGGATGATGATTATGGATTAATATGCGTCAAGTTAAGGTGTTCATAAGGGTTGTTGAGATGAAAGAAGGAATACGATAAGAAAACATGAAACGGATAATATATACAGGAAGAATGAGTGACTAAGCAGAAGAATAATGATGGTGATAGTTATTATTTCATCGATAAAGAAGAGAATGATTTGGTGCAAGGGTTATATTGAGTGGATTGATGCAATTTGAGGTTAAT
Organism: Anabrus simplex; assembly: GCF_040414725.1. Classification (NCBI taxonomy): domain Eukaryota; kingdom Metazoa; phylum Arthropoda; class Insecta; order Orthoptera; family Tettigoniidae; genus Anabrus; species Anabrus simplex. The sequence continues at coordinate 452,576,054 of NC_090268.1, read as the reverse complement.
AATATATATATTTAACTCCATGATGAGTAATAATTCTTAGGTATTCCATATCCAATATTGAATATGAGTTATATATCTCACATATAGGGGTAGGCACATATAAATCATCGAGGAGTAGAATATTGACTAACATTAACTCAGATTTCAACCACAGTCATGTTCGCTTAATAAATAAATATACCATACTTACTTGTCACAATGATGCTATTGGTGAGGTTACTGACACATAACTGCTAGAGATATTGGTTATTAGAGTTTTCTTAAATGACATACCATACTTATTTTCGTAAATAAAAATGAATGAGGTGTTGTAAGTTAGTGATGACATGTTGATATGCTGCATGTGATACATTTATGCAGTTAACTTAATTCGTAGAATTTACGAGAGGAATGATATCCACATGAGCTATTAGTAATGATCATAGATGTTGAAGAATACATACGTAATGAATGACTTATCGCTTATCTTTTTTTCTGACTTGTCCACATATAAGGCAACTGATGTGATTGATATCCTCGACAGTACAAATATGATCAATATTTTTGATAGTTAATATTATTGGAATCTTCAATATTATTAATTAACTATGATGATGTGAAGATATGAATACATAAAATTGGGATATTTAAGTCAAGGCAATGAATGATCAATGATTTTCCAGATAGATCTGTAAATTTTATAACATTAACGAATGTAGGAGTTATAATTTCATTCAATCACGAAGGAATTGAACAAGAGATGTGATTTTAATTTACAGGCAACAGGATTCAAAGAACTACTTCAGATTTATTTTCTACTTTTCGAGACATAATTGTGAATATTTTTTTGTTTCAATCAAAGATCTTTGATAAATTACTTCAATCATTGACGAATTTTGAATGAAGAGAGATACTAATTTCAAATTATATTTCATTTTTCTTTCATTTTCAAATTTTCAATTATAATAAATGATAGTGGTCAAACTTATTGGCATTTTTATGTTATACTAGGATAAGTAGATAGTTGTAGTTCACTTCAGGTTAAGGATTAGGATTGGGCCGATGACCTTCGATGTTAGGCTCCTTAAATCAAGGATTAGGATTTAACTATGCGTAAATAATTGATTGGCAAGATGGAGACATCCATCGATTGAGTTGAAGGAAATTCAGCCGGCAAAAAGAAAACCGATTATCACTGCGGACCCACGACCAAGAAGCAATGAAAATTAGAAATTTACTTGGAGATGAGCTACTCTGGATTTCTTTCTGGCCTGACCTGGACGCAGGAATGGTGCACCATGGTACACATCCTTACGGTGTGAGTGACCTGACCGATCTGCACCGTAGTCTAAAACTCCTGAGTACCATCTCCGTCATCCTGCGGGATGACGAGCAGTCAGCAGACTTCGTCATGTATTTTATGAGGGATAGTGGTTTGTTTTATCGCATATAAAAGTCGTGTTTCGTATTAGACTTTCCATTATTGTTCACCACATTGTATTAATTTGACTCTGTTTTAGTTTGTGTTTGTAAATTTTAATGTGCTTTTTAAAATAGTCATTTGCATGATATATTATTGAATTTTAAGGCAATACCTTATTCTACCATAACCTATCATCTTTCGTTTTACCAAAAAATAAGGCATTGCAAATTACATCCACTGATTATTTGAAATTCACCATCATTATTCATCTTCACTTGTTTTAAATTCTAATCAGTTGATACATTTAAAAATTTTAATTATCATATTATGCCGTCCTTCTCGTAGCATTAGGGGCCGATGACTTTAGATGTTAGGTCCCTTTAAACAACAACAACAACAATCATCATCATCATCATCATCATCACAATTCTCTATCTCTTGTTTTCCTAGCCTTGTCTTAAATGATTTCAAAGACATTGGAAATATTGAAAATCTCCCTTGGTAAGTTATTCCAATCCCTAACTTCCCTTTGTATAAATGAAAATTTGCCCCAATTTGTCCTCTTGAATTCCGACTTTATCTTCATATTGTGATCGTTCCTACTTTTAAAGACACCACTCAAAGTAATTCGTCTACTAATGTCATTCCATGCCATCTCTTCACTGACAGCTCGTAGGCCTCTCCTCTCCCATCATCTGATAAGACCTATCTATGTTGGTTTGACGTAAGGCAAATTCTTTTTTTTTTTTTAATTTTTAAATTAACACTTTCTTTACTCAGCTCCTCTTGTTGCTCGTGTATTGCAGTACTTTCTCAAGCATACAGTTACAGAGATGAGGAGAGAGACCCCATTCTCCCTGCCTAGCTCCAATCCTGATGTCAAAGATGTCTGAAATTTCTCCTCTAAATCTTGCTTTAGAAATTCATTTCTTTAAAGTTACAAGTAGGGCCAGAGGTTTCCTTGGCTGTAACTAATTGCCACTGTAACTTAAGAGAGAGTATCCATCGTAATCAGTTGAATGATGACTCTTGTTTTGTTGCCCAGACCTAATTCTTTCAGAATTTTGATTTAAGATATTTTGATCAGTGGAATCATAGGCCATCTTAAATTGATGAAGGTCGCCACCAGTTTCTTATTCCTAAGTTTCAGATATATAAGAATGGATTTATTGTCCACAATCTGTTCATGATTGTCTTTTCCTAAATCCTCCGTGGTACTCTCCTAGTTGTTGTAGTTGAATTGGGAACAGTCGCTACACTCACTAGCGTAGGAGGAGGCCACAAGTTAGGAGCATGAATTGCAACTGCTGTAACTTGGTATTTTTGCCACTTACAGAAGTTTGTTACAATATAATCCTACATCACAAATACTTCCTTCTGAATTGCCTTCTCACTGGAATGCACAGCCACTTGATGCACAAGCTGGTAGCTCATCATCCATCACACACACCTCGCTATTGCCTCATTTCCACCGCAGTAACATCATCTATCTACAAATTACCATCGGAATTAAGGTCGCTATCAACCGAGTTGTTGTAACTGAATGGGTGAATGCAAAAACGGGCTAACCATCAAATTTGTGAAAATTGACCTGCTGTTAATGATATAAAGTACATTTATGGAAGTGGGCTACCATCAGGCAATTACCTATAAAGAATTGGCAAGACTTTGAAGTTCTTGGGATATCTAAAAGCATCTTAACAGAATTTGGTAGTCCATGATACACGTCCATTTTGGTACGATGTTAATTCAAAATGAAATAAAAGATGCAGATATTTTCACTTTAATAATGTATTGCCTTAGAAGAGTATTCAGTGCACTACATTTATGTAAATTGTGAAGTGTTGTACGGACATTTATTGTTTTTTATTGGTCTGTTTACAAACCAAGAAAAGATGGCTTCTGCTTTTGAAGGCGATGATAATTTATGTGAACATAATCAGAGTTCCACCAGCAGAAGACACAGAAAACATAAAAGGAATGTTAGAAACTGTCAAAGGGAAAAGCAGAAAAAGGAAAAGGGTTAGTTGTGGTCCTTTAATTACGTACAGACGTGAACCGAGGGAAAAGAATATATTCAGGGGGAGAGACTGTAAATATGCGTGAAAGTTAATACTGTTAAAATCTCGGGAATAGAACCAGCTTTTGGGTGGTTAGGCCGTGTGCGTTTCCAGAGTTTTGCCATTTGGGCTCGTTAGTTGGATTGGCACACCCCTACCCTAAACGCGCTTTGTGTCTTCATGTTCCAGCACAGTATTTTGTGTTCCATTCACCTCCGTAGCTTAGTGTTAACTCACGCTCCACGAGAGGACTGAGGAGGGGGCGCTAGAATAACACCCACGGTATCCCCTGCCTGTCGTAAGGGGCCCCAGGGGCTCTGAGTCCTGGCATTGCTTCCACTTACTTGTGCCAGGTTCCTCACTTTCATCTATCCTATCCGACCTCCCTTGGTCAACTCTTGTTCTTTTCCGACCCCGACGCTATTAGGTTTGCGAGGGCTAGGGAGTCTTTCATTTTCATGCCCTTTGTGGCCCTTATCTTCCTTTGGCCGATATCTTCAGTTTTCGAAGTGTCGGATCCCTTCAATTTTTCCTCTGATTAGTGTTATATAGAGGATGGTTGCCAAGTTGTACTTCCTCTTAAAACAATAATCACCACCACCACCACCGGACTGAGGAGCTGCAACATTTGGAGATCCGAGGTTCGAATCCTGGTGCTGACAGCAGCTATTGTGAATGTAATTTTACCCCTGGCTTTTTCCTGCATTCCCTCCAGACAAATGCCGGGAAAGTGCCTTATTTTAAGTCCCCCGGCACCTACCCCATGACGACAACCAGCTATCATTTGAGGAACCTCTCTTCAATGGTCTGGATTATGATTAAGTAGCCGCATCTAAACATAATTTGTCCCCACCCTCCTGTTGTGATTATCAGTAAAACGGTTGAAGTTGTATGTCAGTGTTAAAAGTAAAGCTGCTTCCTTCAGATGTAAACAAAAAAATATGTTAATTTTAGCCTCCAAATATTTATTTTTTCCAGTGAAAAAGTATCCTTTTCTCTAATTTAAGAAAATGATGGTTAGCCCATTTTAGCATGTATCCATTCAACTGTTCTTCAAAAGCAAAGAAATGTTCTCATTAGAGAGCCAGACTTGACAGTTACCTGTCATGATTGGTTGGCATGGTGCTAAAATTAATTACTTTCAAGTTGTTCAAAGGAAAATGCAGTCAATAGAGAGAGTTGATATGTCTGTCAAAATACACTAACCTTATGTAAAAAAAGATTGATTTTGTTGACAATCCTGCAACAGATGGTAGTATAATGCAGAGGCTTCATGTTGAGTATAAGTACAGCACTGCTAATGTTTCAACCATACTGTACCTAGTGCAGGATTCCATGCTATTGAGTTAATTATATCTGACTGTTTATGTCTTTTTACAGTAGGTTCTCTGGTTGGTAAGAGGAAGAAGGTTGGAAAATTGGGACCTGTGATGGAGAAGAAAGTTCTTCCTGTAGAGAAGGACCCAAACATACTTGTTAACTTCGTTTGTGGAAGTAACCTTAACAAAGAAGGCCAGGATATACAACTGAAGTCAGATAATGAATATCCTGATTGGTTATGGACACTCCGAACTGGTAAGTGGATGGCCTTCAGCATGCCTTAACCTTCTCAGACCACAGTGTTTTGTTGGATCACATAATTACTAAGGATTGTTGCTGAGTTGTACTTCCTCTTAAAACAATAATCACCACCACCTAATTTAAATACTAATGCCCAGTTGCAGAATGTAACGTATCCAGAAAGACGAAATGCTGTCAGTTTGTACAGTTATTTATTCACATCTATTTACAAATTAACACACACATAACCTTAATCACAGTATCACAAACAAAACACTTCACTCCGAGAACATCAACAAACATTATAATGCCTCCAAACACAATAAATTTTCAGCTATGAGCTCTCATATAAAGAAGCAGGTCATCATTTCACTACTATAGATTAAGACCTCACTATTATTAACAAAGTAGGTAAAGGAAATTAATGAACGAATTAGAAAACATCTACATATTTTTAGACCAATTTTACAACAAAAATTCAAAACTTAATCATATTATTGAAGTCAAAAACCCATTATATGAGATTTTACCAAAATTGTTGCAATCTCTACACTATAAATACAATAACTTATTAAACAATCTAAAATTATCGTCTTCCAAGACCCCTCCCACTTTAGGAAACACAACTCCCTCCCCATCCGCCCCCACAAGCCAACCACATCCAATACACATAATACCCCACCCAACCCACCCCCACCTCCACACCCTCCCCCGCCAATCTCACATCGGTATAACACTAGAAGCACAAATATCAGTCATTCAAACGCTATCATGGCAACTAATTAACATTGCAACAGTTGAAAAGATAAGTAAAATCACACACAACATATTTTTTTCAACTCACCTCATGTTGAACCAAATTAACATCACAACTGTCGAAGGGGTAAGTAATCGTCACACACATCGCTTTTTTCCTTCGTTGTCTCCTTCTCCTTTAATTTTATTCCTTAACATTTCACTCTCCTCTTATTTCAGACATAACACCACAAGCTCTACTCAACCTCGCACACTTTCCTTTCGACTTTTAATACAAGAAACTGCAACCACGTCTACCAGCTAATTGTAAATGTTACAGGGTTATCCGTGGAGCAGAAAGAGGTTAAAGAAGGTGCTGGGGTGAATGGGTCTAACTACAATGTCACAAATTGATTTAAAACTTTAACAAAGTTTATATTTCTTTAGAATTTCAAAAATCAACAAATAACAATGTAACAGGTACAAGTAGCAATTCATAAACAAGTCTAGGAAAGACAAAATTGGTGGTATAAACAGTTCTTGGGCTTCAAGCCCTCACTTTACAGTTCCTGAGCTCCTAGCTCAAATTTACACAAGGGCAGAAATCCCTCAATACATGGAGCGCTTGCTCCCAACATACAATATCCAGCTTTCAAAAGGCATTCAGTAATCTTAATTTGAAAAAGAGCTTTTTTTTTTTTTTTTTTTTTTTTTTTTTTGCTAGGGGCTTACGTCGCACCGACACAGATAGGTCTTATGGCAACGATGGGATAGGAAAGGCCTAGGAGTTGGAAGGAAGCGGCCGTGGCATTAATTAAGGTACAGCCCCAGCATTTGCCTGGTGTGAAAATGAGAAACCACGGAAAACCATCTTCAGAGCTGCCGATAGTGGGATTCGAACCTACTATCTCCCGGATGCAAGCTCACAGCCGCGCGCCTCTATGCGCACGGCCAACTCGCCCGGTGAAAAAGAGCTAACAGGCTCTCAGTTTTCAAGCCTACTCAAGGCAACACCAAAAAATATCTTACATCTTTTGGCCTTCCATGGCCCAGCTTACAAATTGAAACAGGGGTATCTCATACCCAACCTATAGGGCCTTCTTGTAAACAGAAATAGCAGTTAGATACATACATACATACATACATACATACATTATCATTATAGACTGTTATGCCTTTCAGCGTTCAGTCTGCAAGCCTCTGAGAATTTACTAAACGTCGCCACAATCCCCGATTTGCAACTAGTGTTGTGGCCTCATTTAGTTCTATACCTCTTATCTTTAAATCGTTAGAAACCAAGTCTAACCATCGTCATCTTGGTCTCCCTGTACTTCTCTTACCCTCCATAACAGAGTCCATTATTCTCCTAAGTAACCTATCCTCCTCCATTCGCCTCACATGACCCCACCACCGAAGCCGGTTTATGCGTACAGCTTCATCCATCGAGTTCATTCCTAAATTAGCCTTTATCTCCTCATTCCGAGTACCCTCCTGCCATTGTTCCCACCGGTTTGTACCAGCAATCATTCTTGCTACTTTCATGTCTGTTACTTCTAACTTATGAATAAGGTATCCTGAGTCCACCCAGCTTTCGCTCCCATAAAACAAAGTTGGTCTGAAAACAGACCGATGTAAAGATAGTTTCGTCTGGGAGCTGACTTCCTTCTTACATAATACTGCTGATCGCAACTGCGAGCTCACTACATTAGCTTTACTACACCTTGATTCAATCTCACTTACTATATTACCATCCGGGGAGAACACACAACCTAAATACTTGAAATTATCGACCTGTTCTAGCTTTGTATCACCAATCTGACATTCAGTTCTTTTGAATTTCTTATCTATTGACATCAATTTAGTCTTTGAGAGGCTAGTTTTCATACCATACTCATTGCACCTATTTTCAAGTTCGAAGATATTAGACTGCAGGCTTTCGGCACAGTCTGCCATTAAGAGCAAGTCGTCAGCATAGGCCAAACTGCTTACTGCATTTCCACGTAACTGAATCCCTCCCTGCCATTTTATACCTTTCAGCAGATGATCCATGTAAACTACGAACAGCAAAGGTGAAAGATTACAGCCTTGTCTAACTCCTGTAAGTACCCTGAACCAAGAACTCATTCTACCATCAATTCTCACTGAAGCCCAATTGTCAACATAAATTCCTTTGATTGATTTTAATAATCTACCTTTAATTCCATAGTCCCCCAGTATGGCGAACATCTCTTCCCTCGGTACCCTGTCATATGCTTTCTCTAGATCTATGAAACATAAACACAACTGCCTATTCCTCTCGTAGCATTTTTCAATTACCTGGCGCATACTGAATATCTTTATAAGTTAAAAACTTCATGTTTTCCCGTATTGAACTGAGATTCACAATTAAAATATCAAGGAAGGTTCAACCTTTTCAATACAAAACGTGTTGCATAAGATGTTCACAACATAATATTTATTAAATAGTTAGAACCGGTTTCGACGCTCATTGCGTCATCATCAGTGGTAAAAACCACATCGTTTTATCATCATATTCAGACTTTCATGTTCAAAGCATCAGTTCAATTTTATGCACAATACTTACCCATCAAACTACTATGCTTTTATGTGTCACATCACATCATCATATTTTACTTAAGTTCTTCTAGCTTTTAAGAAAAAGCAGTCTACCATTTGTATTGAGCCATGCAAGAATTATTAATGCAATTTTTATGACATGTACTTTGCCCATTGTAATTTTTATAGCTGATGATGACGCAATGAGCATCGAAACTGGTTCTAACTATTTAATAAATATTATGTTGTGAACATCTTATGCAACACGTTTTGTATTGAAAAGGTTGAACCTTCCGTGATATTTTAATTGTGTACTGAATATCTGATCCTGACAGCCTCTCTGTGGTCTGAAACCACACTGGTTTTCATCCAACTTCCTCTCAACGACTGATCGCACCCTCCCTTCCAAGATGCCAGTGAATACTTTGCCTGGTATACTAATCAATGAGATACCTCGATAGTTGTTGCAATCCTTCCTGTTTCCTTGCTTATAGATAGGTGCAATTACTGCTTTTGTCCAATCTGAAGGTATTTTACCAACACTCCACGCTAATTTTACTACTCGATGAAGCCATTTCATCCCTGCCTCCCCACTATACTTCACCATTTCAGGTCTAATTTCATCTATTCCTGCTGCCTTATGACAATGGAGTTTATTTACTATCCTTTCCACTTCCTCAAGCATAATTTCACCAACATCATTTTCCTCCTACCCATGAGCTTGGCTGTTTACAACACCACCATGATGATTTCCTTTTACATTGAGAAGATGTTCAAAATATTCCCTCCACCTCTCCAGTGATTCCCTGGGATCTATTATGAGTTCACCTGAATTACTCAAAACACTGTTCATTTCCTTTTTCCCTCCCTTCCTAAGATTCTTTATTACTGTCTAGAAAGGTTTCCCTGCTGCTTGACCTAGCCTCTCCAGGTTATTACCAAAATCTTCCCATGACTTCTTTTTGGTTTCAACAACTATTTGTTTCGCTCTGTTTCTTTCATCTACGTACCAAGCCTTGTCTGCCTCGGCCCTTGTTTGGAGCCATTTCTGATAAGCCTTCTTTTTACGTTTACAGGCTGCTCTCACTTCATCATTCCACCAAGATGTTCGCCTTTTCCCATCTTTACACACAGTTGTTCCTAGGCATTTCCTTGCTGTTTCTACTACAGCATCCCTGTATGCCACCCATTCACTTTCTATATCCTGAACCTGCTTACTGTCTACTGTTCGAAACTTCTCACTAATCATATCCATGTACTTCTGTCTAATTTCCTCATCCTGGAGATTTTCTACCCGTATTCGTTTGCAGACAGATTTCACTTTCTCTACCCTAGGCCTAGAGATACTTAGTTCACTACAGATCAGATAGTGGTCTGTATCATCGAAAAATCCGCGAAAAACTCGTACATTCCTAACAGATTTCCTGAATTCAAAGTCTGTTAAGATATAGTCTATTATGGATCTGGTGCCCCTAGCCTCCCATGTGTAGCGGTGAATAGCCTTATGCTTGAAGAATGTATTCGTAACAGCTAAACCCATACTAGCACAGAAGTCCAACAAACGCTTCCCATTCCCATTAGCTTCCATATCTTCTCCACATTTACCAATCACCCTTTCGTATCCTTCAGTTCTATTCCCAACTCTCGCATTGAAATCGCCCATTAGCACTATTCTATCCTTGCTGTTGACCCTGACCACGATGTCAGTCATTGCTTCATAAAACTTAATCCTCATCTGCACCCTCACATGGTGAATACACAGACACAATTCTTGTCCTAATTCCTCCCACTGACAAATCTACCCACATCATTTGCTCATTTACGTGGCTAACAGAAACTATGTTGCGTGCAATGGTATTCCTGATAAAGAGCCCTACCCCAGACTCTGCCCTTCCCTTTCTAACACCCATTAAGTACACTTTATAATCTCCTATCTCTTCCTCATTATCTCCCCTTACCCGAATATCACTTACTCCTAGCACATCCAGATGCATCCTCTTTGCTGACTTAGCCAGTTCTACCTTCTTTCTTCCATAAGCCTCATTAATATTGATAGCTCCCCATCGAATTCCATTTCGTATGCCAAGTTGTTTCCAAGGAGTCCCTCGCCTGTCAAATGGGAGTGGGACTCCATTACTCCCATAGGTCCGAAGCTTGCTTAAAGTGTTCTGAGCTCGGTAAATTCATGAAGCAGGATGCTGCCCTACTTGCACATAGTCCAAGTGAGGATCTCTCCTCTAATGGCCCAAATACAAAATGAAAGGAGGCGAATGCTTGCACTCCTAGATATGAATTCTTAAAACATAAAGGGCACTAGGCCGATAAAACAGGGGCTATTTCCAAACTATGGAGGTGACTCATATAAGAATAAATTAAGACTTTACGAAAAGGAAGAAAACCAGTTACAAAACGTAGTCACCTCAAACCAATATGAAGGGGAGCTCGAGAGGGTACATCATTCTCTATCCCCGATTCACAGTTAAAGATTTTATGAAGTTATTACATAAGCCAGCAGAAGTTACATTTTCAGAAAAGTAGGTTACATAGTTAAAGTTTCGGACCTCTCTCTCGGGTTAAACTGCAGAGCTAGCAAGAAATAAAGATGTTAATTGGCCATTACCTTGTCGGTGTACGGCTGCCTGATGAAAGAGGCGCCTCCCGCCTCCTGCTTGACACACACACTAAGTTAGATGACGATCAGTTGGCCAAGAGACATGAAAATCCGCAGTTTATAAACCCTCGGGGAAAGTTCGAGACCTTTCATGAATAAACCAGCCACACCCTCTCACTTTATTGGTGGATTTAAAAGTTACACTCAAAATCGAAGGAGAAGAAGAAGAAGATGGTGATAGGCGGAAAATTAATTACAGAAATTCGTGATTGTCTAAATTCAAAACTGGCGGAAAGAAAAGATAAATATTGCCAACCCAAAAATGAATGAACGTAATTTAGTAAAAAAAAACTTATGAATAAAAAACTTCTTCAAATGAAAGGTTCTTTCACTTCGCACCAGGGTGCATGATCATAGTTTTTCAGCAGTGACATCTATGGAAGAATGTCCAAACTTCTTGATGAAGGGTAAACAAAGCAAGTAGAAATTCACACAGTACTGGAAACTTCACAAGAACAAAATTACATCAAATTTCTGTAGTGACATCTTCTGAGTAAAGGGTTAAGTAGGTCTAGTTTCAAGTTCACGATTTCTCCAGTAGAGAAGTTCTTTTAGGCGCAAGATTTAAATGTGCGGCTTAGAGGTGTACCTCCCGGTACAGTAGCTACATTTTCAGGCGAGCACCTGTCCTCGCTCCTAAGTGCTTCAAGAAGTTTGTTGTCTTATCTTTTCATATAAGATTAACAACTTGAACAGACAAACAACTATGGATTTTACCTCATCTTTAACCAAATCAACATAACAACTGTCGAAGGGGCATAACACCACAAGCTCTACTCAACCTTATAAAAATAGCTACGTTTCTGATGAGTACTTGTCCTTGCTTCTAAGTGCTTCAAGAAGTTTGTCGTCTTATCTTTTCATATAAAATTAACAACTTGAACCTTGGATTTAAATTTAACTACCACTAAGAGTGACTTTTATCCTAAATATTAAGCTATTATAAGCTCCTTACGCCATCTCCAGAATAAGGCACCATATTTACCAGATTTCATTTCAATGCAGCAATATAAGTATTCTTTTTGAACTTTTAACTAACTACTTGTTACTACATTTAAAAAACAAGACATTTGTAAAAATATACAATAAGGATTGATTATAAGACTTTGTCATAAGAGTACTTACAACTACTATATTCTACTTGCTAGTCATTTTATACACATTTGTACCTAAAACAGTATCGTCTTATTTATATTTTAGATCTTCGTTAAGTGGGTAGCAGGTAGGGACCCTCTTCGGAGGCAGCCCTACCCAGGGAGTGGCGCCGCTGCCTATGTGAGTCCCAGAGCACACTGACCCGGTGTGTAACATCTGGTATGGGTCCCAGCTCAGGGTTACGAGTGAAGACCTCAACGGCATCTACGGCGGAGAAGGTGGACTTCGGTACGGCGGAGATGGCGGAAGGGGCATACCCGTAGCGTCTGTACTCCAGAGGAGCGGCTACGAAAGGCGTCTGTCTCCATGTTAGGGGCGGCCTAATTTTGAACCTGGCAGTAGGTATAAAATGCCTTTGGGTGTGGCGAGCCCATCGTAACAATAGCCTATATGGACAAAGCAAATATGGTGCCTCGGAAAAGGTTAGGGCGTCCCCTGCTAAAAGCGACGCGCAGCTCTTCAGGTGCTGGGGGAACTGTGAAAAATGGGCAACCAGCACCAAACTACATCAAAATTGCAACAGTTAACGTACTGACACTGACGGGAAAGACAGAAGAACTGGTGGACTTCATGATAGAAAAAGATATAGCCATACTTGGACTGTGCGAGACCAAGAAGAGAGGTACAGGGGAGATCCCTCTGAGAGAAGGATACAGGCTGTATTACAGCGGAGGACCTGAAGCAAAAAATGGAGTGGCCATCATACTTAGAAGAGAAATCCAAGAATATCTAGAATATACAAAGTACGTCAGCGATAGGATGATGATGATGATGAGACTCCAGTTTGAAAATGGCGTGAAAGATCTATTTCAGTTGTATGCCCCACAAACGGGTTGCATAGATGAACATCTAGAGGACTTCTTAGAGGAAGTGGAGAGACAGATAGAAGATAAGGAAGTACTATTGATGGGAGATCTAAATGCACAAGTTGGAATGGAAAGACAAGGAAAGGAAGATGTTGTAGGGCCCTTTGGATATGGAAATGTAAATCCAGAAGGCGAGTTGTTGGTGGATTTTTGCATGAGGAATCAAATGATTGTTGGAAACACCTGGTTTAGGAAGAAGAACAGTCAGAAGATTACAAGGTATGGCTGGGGAGACAGACGAACAAAGACCATGATTGATTATATAATCGTAGAGAAAGAACACCGGAAGAACCTTGTAGATGTAACAGCCATGCCTGAAGAAGCCTTTGGTGGAGATCATAGAGTTGTGATAGGAAAATTGAAAGTTGGAAAGATTGAAAAACCCCAATTAAGAAGAGAGAAAAGAATTAAAGTATGGAAGTTGAAGGAGAAAAGCGTACAAGAAGAATTTCAAAGGGAAATAATACCCTTGGTACCCAGGACAGAGGTGGGGAATGTTGAAGAGGAATGGAAAAGATTTAAGGAAGCACTAGTTGGATCTGCAGAAAAGGTGTGTGGTAGAACATCAGGAAATGTGAAAGACAAAGAAACACACTGGTGGAATGATAGGGTAAAGATTAAAGTGAAGGAAAAGAAAATGGCATGGAAGGCATGGAAAACATCTAAGACTGAAGAAAGTAGAAGAAAATATGTGGAGGCAAAGAATTTGGCCAAGAAAGTAGTGGAGGAAGAAAAGAGGAAAAGCTGGGCCTTATTCACACAGAAATTGAGAGATGATACGCAGGGCAGCAAGAAATTACTGTATGGTATCTTAAGAAACAAAAAGAGAGATCAAGTAAACACCAGATTTGTGAAGGATGAAGGTGGCATAATTTTAACAAAGCCAGAAGAAATAAGAAATAGATGGAGAGAGTATTTTCAGAAGCTGCTGAACATAAGAACGGATGACAGTCATTCAATGGACGACCAGGAAAGACAATTAGTTGACGAAGAAATGGATAAAGAAATTACAATGAATGAAATTGAAATGGCAGTAAGAAAGATGAAGAATGGAAAAACTGCTGGAATAGATGAAATTTCAGTGGAGATGATAAAGGCAGCTGGAGCTGTAGGCCTGCAGTGGACATATCGGGTTCTCAGGAATGTCTGGGAGAATAAGGAGGTCCCTGAGGATTGGCAAAAAGGAATAATCATCCCAATTTTCAAGAAAGGTGATAAGAAAGTTTTGAAGAACTACAGGGGAATTACTCTAATATCCCATGTTGCTAAGATAATGGAAAGAATACTGGAAAGTAGAATAAGGTTGAGGCTTGAGAAGCAGATACAGGAAAATCAGTTTGGTTTCAGAAGTGGAAGATCAACAATAGAGCCCATTTTCATTATGAGACAACTAATGGAAAAGCATTGGGAGTACGGGAAGGATATGGTGATGACATTCATTGATATTGAAAAGGCATATGACAGTGTCCCTAGGACGAAAGTTTGGGACAGTCTGGTGCAAAAAGGAATTGGACAGGGATTAATAAAAATGATCATGGCATTGTATAAGGAATGTTGTAGTTGCGTGCAAACACAAGTTGGCAGGACAAGTTGGTTCAAAATAACTAGTGGGCTGAGACAGGGAAGTGTTCTATCACCAATCCTGTTTACAATAGTAATGGATGACATCATGAGAACAGCAAAAGCAGCATATGGAGGAAGAGAAATGAACATGATGTTATTTGCAGATGATATTGTGATTTGGGGAGAAGACGACAGGAAGGTTCAAGAACAGTTGAATGTGGTGAATGGGAAGATTGAAGAATGTGGATTGAAAATAAGTGTAGAAAAGAGTAAAACTCTTGTTATGACGAGAGGGGAGAAAGAAGGGAAAGGTCAGATTAGACTTGCAGACAAGCCCCTGGAAGTAGTGGAAACGTTTAAATACCTGGGGAGTGAATTAATGGAGAATGCTCGACTGGATGCTGAGATTAGTAAAAGGATTCAAGCTGGAAGTTGTTTCTATCATAGTGTAAGAAATATGTTATGGGACAAAGATGTGCCAATGGAAGCAAAGGATACTATGTACAAGATGTATTACGTACCCATAACAACTTACGGAGCAGAAACTTGGACAATGACAAAGAAGGATGAGAGTCGAATACAGGCAGCCGAAATGAAATTCTTGAGGAGTATGATACAGAAGAGTAGACGAGACAAAATAAGGAATGAGAAAATCCGGGAAGAAATTGGAGTGGAAAAAATGAATGATAGAATAGAGAAGAGCCGACTAAGATGGTTTGGGCACATAAAGCGAATGAGCGACGAAAGAATGCCAAAAAAGGTGATGGAAATGCAAATCCAAGGAAGGAGAGGCCCTGGACGACCTCGATTGAGATGGAAGGATACCATCCAACGTAGCATTATAGAAAGAAACCTGGACTGGGACACAGTGTTGGAGGAGGAGTGGTGGAAAGACCGAAGAAAGTGGAGAGGAACCATATTTGCCCCTACCCGGCTACAGCTGGATAAAGGGAAATGATGATGATGATGATGATGATGATGA
Source organism: Anabrus simplex (assembly GCF_040414725.1). Taxonomy (NCBI): domain Eukaryota; kingdom Metazoa; phylum Arthropoda; class Insecta; order Orthoptera; family Tettigoniidae; genus Anabrus; species Anabrus simplex. Next base: position 452,560,504 of record NC_090268.1, on the reverse strand, counting down.
TCTTCGTTAAAAGCTATGTATAAGAACAATCAGGATCCTGATCTATCTATCTTTCAGGTATGAGATTTTTAGGCTGAAACATGTCCCTATATCTAATATTTTAAGAACTATTTCTTAAATTTAAGTAAAAAACTCTTATGTATTGAACAGGTGGAATTTATAATCTAGTATTATTATTCGACTTGAACATCAACAAAGCCGCCATTTTAAAACAACTGCCTGTTATTTCAGTATGGAGACTGCAACCACTGCTTGTCACGAGGTCACTAGTATATTCTTGCTACACCATAACTCTACTAAACAATAACTCATCTTTCTGTCAAGATCACTTCCTTAATTATGTGCCTGGTCAGGCTTCTAGAAAAATACGTTACAAAAATACCTTCCCGAAAATTCTGGATTATAATGTACAGATTATTCTACCATCATCTAGTGTCTTACTGGAAGTTACAGTGTGTTTCAAAATTCTGTAGCAGATTACAAATTATATATACAGGTAAGAATAAATTATATATGATATTAATTTACATGTATTTACATTAACTGAACTCATATAAATATTTATGTACAGCACATGTTTTATGACATAACCTCACAAATGATGCATTCATATCGTAATAATACCAACTGGATGTAACACTTCACAGTCATACATACAAGTAGTAATAATAATAATAATAATAATAATAATAATAATAATAATCATAAAATAATAATAATTCGAGCGTGATACTTGCATTATTACCCATCGGTGAGGGAATATTGTTTTCAAGTTATATCTGTTTATCACACGTGCATTAAAAGGTCCATCAAATCAGTCCTTAATGGCAGATCAGCTGATTGCCAATCAACTTTAATTCCAGAGTGTGTTGCAGAAAACCCAAACCCCGATCAACTTTCTCCAATTTACTGATTGAGGATCCGAGAAGGAAATAAATCTGGCAACAATGCAATTAGTTACCACTGGTGTGTAGCAAAAACATCAAAGCGGCAGCAAATTAGGGAACTGCTGATCCTGATCATGTTTGAGAAAGGTTAAAAAAGAGCAGATTTTGAGGTTTTCATTTGATTTAATTTTCGACAATATGAGTGTTATCCCCACTAAGAAAGTGGAAGGGCCAAATTTTTCAATGAATAATAGAGATAGAGCTGTCTTACTTAATATAGTTGAGGGATACTTGCATATAATTGAAGATAAAAAACAATTGCTGTGTGGGCAAAATTACAAAAGATTAAATGACCATGCTGCAGATAGGTTGAAGTTTTGTCACATTGGCCTGTTAATTCTAAAATGTGTGGGTTTACATGGGTATGCCAGCGATAATTATTTATGTCAAGATTTGATTGATATAAATTAACTAGTTCCGTAGTTGCCTATGTGGATCAGCGTAGAGTGTCGGCCTCCGGATCACAAGATAGCGGGTTCAAGCCCGGCAGAGGTAGTCGAATTTTTGAAGGGCGGAAAAAATACTTTCGACACTCCATGTTGTACGATGTTGGCATGTAAAAGATCTCTGGTGACATATTTGGTGTTTACCTGACAAAATTCTTTAAATCTCAGCCATAGGAGCCCAAGAGAGTTTCAGTTTACTCGGTCTGCCATCTAGTAGGCCTAGAGTAAAACAGAACATCGAAATTGACGAGCAGGCAGCTAGATGGCGTCAAATCGAAATGTCTGCATGTGGTAGCTGAGGCCATATGATTATTATTATTTACTAGTTCCATGTTCAAATTTGAGGTTAAATGTGAGAATAATGACTCCAGAAAACAAAATAGTACATCACCCAAATCTCACTTTCTACATGAAGTTGAATTTATTTATCATTAGAATGTTTAACCAGATGTATTTAATGGAAGAACATCCTTCAGTTTAAAGACTGCAAGCACCAATTGAGAATCAGTACTTGATCAGCATGAATTTGCCTGTCAAATCTGATGAGAGATTGACTGTCGATCAAACATTGATTGCTGTTTTTGCAACTCCCATAGGGTGATTGCCAGTCAAACTCCAGTCAAACTTTGATTGACTTTTCTGCAACCGGGCATAATTGTGTTGTTAAAAACAAAATGTATCCATTACAATCACCGGTTTTTATAATACTGCTTGTTCACATTAACCCACTCAAGTCACAGTAAATGGCCACATTGTTGACTGTGAAATCAGATTTGCCTGCCGGTAGTTTGAGTGTACCTGTCACACGAAAACATGCATAAAATAAAAACTAATGCAGATAATTTACTCAAATTTTGCATTCATCCCATTGAAGGTTAATAATTAGAGTAGGTGAAGCTGCATCTGACCCTGTAATAATTAAGAGGGGAATTCCTCAAGTCAGTATTATTGGATCTTTATCTTTTCTTATATATATAAATGAAATGAGTAAACAAGTGGAATCAGAGATAAGGCTTTTTGCAGATGATGATATTCTGTACAGAGTAATAATTAAGTTATAAGATTGTGAGCAACTGCAAAATGACCTTGATTATGTTATAAGATGGACAGTAGGCAATGATATGGTGATAAACAGGCTTAAAAGTCAGGTTGTGAGTTTCACAAATAGGAAAAGTCCTCTCACTTTTAATTACTGCATTGATGGAGTGAAAGTTCCTTTTGGGGATCATTTTAAGTACCTACGTGTTAATATAAGGAAAGATCTTCATTGAGGTAATCACATAAATGGGATTGTAAATAAAGGGTACAGATCTCTGCACGTGATATTTAGGGTATTTAGGGGTTGTAGTAACAATGTAACGGAGAGGGCATATAAGTCTCTGGTAAGACCCCAAATAGAGTACGGTTCCAGTGTACGGGACCCTCACCAGGATTACTTGATTCAAGAACTGGAAAAAATCCAAATAAAAGCAACTCTATTTGTTCTGTGTGATTTCTGGCGAAAGAGTAGCATTACAATAATGTTGCAAAGTTTGAACTGGGAAGACTTGGGGAAAGGAGACAAGCTACTCGACTAAGTGGTATGTTCTGAGCTCTCGGTGGAGAGATGGCGTGGAATGGCGTTAGTAGACGAATAACTTTTTGAGTGGCGTCTTTAAAGGTAGGAAAGATCACAATCTATCTATATATAAAATAAGAGTTTTGTCTGTGCATTGCTCAGAATTTAAAAAGGATGGTATTTCTGTATCGGTCGTGTCCATAGTAACAAGGAAATGCACTTTTTAATTTTCCGTAATTTCTGTCTGTATGTATGTACACGCATCACTAGAAATCGGCTGAAGAGAATTTAATGAAAATCGGTATGTAGTGTCCTGGAATAAGTTGCTACAATCTAGGCCATAAATAATCTTATCCACGCTGAGAGAAATGGTAGTTTAGGGGAAGGCCTAAAATTTAATTCTCAAATATTTACGTTACTAGTAGTGCTATCTTAATGATAATCGGTATGCAAAGTCGGGATATAAGGCACTACAATTTAGGTCATAAATAATCTTATCCACGCTGAAAGAAATGGTAGTTTAGGGGAAGGCCTAAATTTAAATTCTCAAATTTTTAAGTTATAAGAGGTCCTATCTGAATGAAGATTGGTATGAAAAGTCGGGAAATAAGTTGTTACAATCTAGGCCATAAATAATTTTATTCACACTGAGTGGAATGGTAGTTTAGGTGAAGGCCTAAAATTTAATTCTCAAATATTTTTGTTATCAGTGGTCCTTGTTACCGTGTTTTTGTGGTAGTTAAGCATGAAAGAAGGTGCTGGGTGGTGAATAGGTCTCAAGCTACTAAAGAGAAATTAAATTTAAAATTTTAACAAGGTTATATTTTCTTTTCAAAATTAGGTAACAACAAATAGAACAGGTACTTAGTAGCCGAAATACAACTTGAAATGTACAATTACAGGGATTAAAGAATTTGGGCTTCGAGCCCTGAAAACACAATTCTTGAGCAACTAGCTCAACTTTACGATATACCAATTTCAACAAAAGGGGCAGAAGACCCCAATCAAACCCTGGAGCCCTTGCTCCAAATTACACAGCAAAGCCTCCTCGAGGCATACAACTCTCAGTTTTAGAAAAGAGCCACTCGCTCTTAAAGTTAAGCCTCTCCCAGGCCACACCAAACTCAACTTTCAAGTTGTCCTCAAAGGACGTATACACAGGGGTAAAATACCCAACCTACTGAGGTCTATTAGGTGAGAAAAGATTAATACATGACCTCTAAAATACAACTTGAGAGGAGGCGAACTTGCACTCCTAATACACTTTGCTTAAGACCTACTTGGCACTAGGCCGTTAATACAAGGGCTAATCCCATACTACGGAGGTGACTTAATGGCAATTTACATTACATTACGGGAGAATTGGTTGAGAAAAATAAGTTCACCTCAAGACAATGTGAGTGGGAACTCGAGAGGGTTAGCACTCTCTATCCCATAATGTAGCTTTACAAGAGAATAGAAGAAAAGAGTAGTTACATTTTAGGAAAAGGTTACATGATGGAAAACGCTTCGAACCCGCCGCGAGAGTTAAACTGCCGACCTAGCAAGAAAAGAAGATATTAATAGGCCATTACCTGGTAGTAGATCGCTGCCGAGGAAAGAGGCGCTTCCCGCCTCCTGCTATGTACTTAATACACTGAAAGATGGAACAGAAGTGGCCTGGAGACCCTAAAATCAGCAGTTTATATCCTCTCGCGGAAGATTCTAGGCGTTAGGGGAAAGAAAACACCCTCCCACAAAATCTTTATTGGTTCGGGAAAAGAAACCCCTACATAGAGGAAAAGGAAACACATTATTGGTGGAAAATTAATTAAAGAAATTCGGGATTGGCTAGATCCAAACTAAGGGGAAAAAGAGGGGTATACAGCCAACTTAAACAATGACAGAAGGAAATTTAACAAAGAACAAACTCTTGAAATAAAAATTTCTCCAACAAAATAGTTCTTTGACTCCGCACTAGGTCGCACTATTGTTGATCTTCAGTAGTGTCCTCTAGAAGAGAAAGTTCACACTTCTCAATACAAGCAAAACAAAAGTACGTCGAAAATGACACAGTTCACAAACTCAAAATTTTCCAGGTAGTGACATCTTCTGAGAAATTTGGAAATTAAGACCGTAGATAAAGTTCAGACTTCCTCCAGAAGAGGAGTTTTAACTGGCGCAACTTTTAAATAAACGGTGTGGAGGTGTACCGCCCGGTACAGACCTCCCCCCCCAAAAGTTCCTCCAAGGGGTAACACAGAAGAACATAAACTTTTGTTTGAAAATAAGTTCCAAGTTTTGATGTTGATATTAAGATAACTTGCAGAAGTTTTTGAGAAATTTCTTAATTCAGTTCCAAAATTTTGTTGTTGCAGGTGAAGTAAAGTCTTTATGTTTATAAAAGTTGAATTTCTGAAGATAAGCTTTTAGTACTTAAAGGTGAAAGAAAAATTTGCAATGTCCACCAAATATTGCTGCTGAATTTCCAAGAGTAGTTATTGCTTAGGGTGACTGTCCATATAGCTGATGTAGATTGAGTGGAATGGCCAGACCGGCCGTTGCAGCGTGCGTCCAAGGGAGGCCGCTCGGACCCCTTAAGTACCCTGAGATACCGCTCGCCCGCACTATGAGGGGAGCAGAGGTGTTGAAGCACGCCGCGCCCGCGGTGAACATATACAGGCTGCGGGCCAGTAGCAGGTCGTGCGCCGCACATCCGCCTTGGCCGGGAGGAGAGCTCCGGCTCGCCGTGCACATGTCGGCCTCGCTGGAGAGGAGGGGGCCCATCCCCCTCCCCAGTTGTTGCACGGCGCTGCGCGGCTGCGGGGGCACTGAAACATTAAAGCTAGGCGGCAGAATTGTGTTGGACCATCGTTTTCATTGAGGGTACAGGCATGTGGAGAGGTTGAGGGGCCAGCGGCGTGTAGATATCCATGGCATTTACTATTATGAAGCCACAGTGTAAGGTGGAGCAGGAGACGGGAGCGTGGTAATGGCCGTGGCAAGAACAGGATGGCAGTTTAACGGGTCGGGGCAGGTTTTACACAAGGCTTACATCTAAAACCAAAATATTACAGAAGGGGCAGAATGCCTTAAAAGTGAAACTCAAAAAAAATATAACCTTCATATCCTTTCACAATAATATGGAGCAAGTTAACACAGAAATTACACCGGTTTCACCTGGGACAGGTGAACTCTAAATATCCTCTCGGTGGCTGGATTACTTAGCAATAAGGTAACCGGCGTAAGAAAATCGAGAATGATACAAGGTCCATGAAATCTGGGGGCAAGCTTGCCCGCGGGAACAAAATTTTTGACCATAACCTGGTCACCTACCTTCAAAGTGGTGGGTCTCCGTCCACGATCATACCTTTCCCTAACCTTTTCATGAGACACTTTAAGATTGGCTTTAGCCTTCTTCCAAAGATCTTTAATGTTATCCGGATCTATTGTCTCGGGTAGAATGTCATTCAAAGACCAGAGGTTAGAGAGCGGCGAGTTGGGAACAAACTTGAACATCAAGGAAGCTGGAGTAAACTTGTGAGATTCATGAACCGCCGAATTCAAAGCAAAAGCTAACCAATGCAGGGACGTGTCCCACCTGGAAGGATCTTCATGATGATAAGCAATGAGAGCGGACCTGAGATTACGGTTAACTCGTTCAGCCAGAGATGGTTGCGGGTAATAAGCAGAAGTAGTTACATGAGATATTGATAAGTCAAAACAGAATTTACGAAATAAATTAGATGTAAAAGCCTTAGCATTATCAGATACAATATATTGACACGGACCAAAAGAAGCAAAAATAGAATTTAAGCAGGTAATGGTGGACTGAGCGGTAGCCAGCTTAGTCGGAAATAACCAGGAAAATCTAGTAAAACCATCTACACATACAAAGATAAATTTGTTGGCATTTCCCTTCGACTGGGGGAAGGGTCCTACATAATCAATATACAGGCGTTCCATGGGGCGCGATGCTTGATGAGAAGACAAACGGCCTACCTTAGTGGACATGGTTGGTTTACTAAGCAAACACGATTTACAGGCTTTTACAAGTTCACGAATTTCACCGTCCATACCTTTCCAGATGAACCTTTCACGAATCTTCTCACGGGTTTTAAAGATTCCAAGATGCCCCCCCAATGGGGTCTCATGATAGTATTTGAAGATCATAGGCACGAGAACAGCTGGAACAACAACTTTCATCATCTTTTCATGCCTCGAAGGGCAACATAAAACACCATTCCTCAGAACATAAGGGGCGACATGCTCCCCAGAAGAAAGGGTTTCCATTATCGGAGCCAGCGTCGGATCTTCACGTTGGTATTTCTCGATATCCCTAAAGAGCATGGGGGCATCAGTTAAAATGGCATTAACATCAAATAGTGTGGACTCGGGAGGTGATGAACGGTCGACCGGTTCATGGTTCTCAGCGTCGTTTGAAAACATACGGCTGAGTCCATCAGCAACCACATTTTCAGTACCTCTGATATGCCTGACATCGAATTGGAAGGCAGAAATACGGATAGCCCAACGGGCTATACGACCAGTACGACGCGGCCTACCTAAGACCCAGCTTAAGGCTTGGTTATCTGTCTCCAGGTCGAATTTGACATGTTCCCGATAGAGACGGAACTTTTCTAAGGCAAATAAAACTGCCAAACCTTCGAGCTCATAGATGGAATACTTGGCTTCTTGAGCCGACAAAGTCCTAGATGCATAGGCGATGGGACGCCTCCCTAGTTCAGTCTCTTGAAGAAGGACTGCAGCTACCGCTGACGACGACGCGTCGGTTTGGACGATGAATTTCTTCGAGAAATCAGGCATAGCAAGAACAGGGGCATTACAAAGAGCTAATTTAAGGTCTTCAAAAGCGGCTTGTTGAGAAGGTCCCCACTCGAATTTGATGCCTTTCCTACGAAGAAGGTTTAAGGGCGCCGCTCTATTAGCAAAGTTAGGAATGAACTTTCTGAAGAAATTCACCATACCAATGAATCTGGCGATACCTTTAATGTCCTTGGGAGGTTTAAAATCACGGATGGCCTGTGTTCTAGAATGATCGACAGCTACACCATCAGGTGACACAATATGCCCAAGGAAAGACATAGAGGGCTTAGCGAAGGCAACCTTGGACAACTTAACAGTTAACCCCGCCTTACGAAGGCGATCGAGAACTTCTCGCAGATGATCTAGATGCTCTTCAAAAGTCTCTGAAAATACGACGACATCATCCAAGTAGTGATATAAGTACTCAAATTTGATGTCGGAGAAGACCCTATCTAGTAGCCTAGTGAGTACAGCTGCTCCCGTGGGGAGCCCGAAAGGCACGCGGTTGTATTCATATAAATTCCAGTCCGTGGCAAACGCTGTAAGGTGTTTAGACTCTTCGGCAAGGGGAATTTGATTATAGGCCTGATTCAAGTCCAAGATAGTGAAGAACTTGGCCTTACGAAACCATGAAAAGCAAGAATGAAGGTCGGGAAGGGGCACAGATTGCAACACCACCTTCCGATTGAGAGCCCTGTAATCAATGACAGGCCTGAAGCCTCCTTGGGGTTTCGGGACTAGAAAAATAGGCGATGAATACGCCGATTTAGAGGGCCTAATAATACCATCCTTCAACATCTGATCGATAATTTCTTTCAGAGCCTTCATTTTAGGTGGAGATAGCCTATACGGTGGAAAACGAACAGGAATCGAATCCGTGACCTCAATTTTGTATTCAATAAGGTCAGTAACACCAAGAGAATCAGAGAACACCTCGGGAAACGACTGACACAGTTTGCGAATACTATCAGCCTGCTCCTCAGGTAGATGTCTAAGGTCTAACAACATCTCATCCTGGGTAGGCGAAATAGAAGAACATGACACAGAATTACACTTTAAGAGTGGTATTTTACAACTAGAAGCAAATTTGAATGTGCACGACCTACTCTGGAGATCGAGCACAAGACCAGTGTGAGAAATAAAGTCAGCTCCCAATATGATGGGGCAAGACAAGTGTTTAGCCACAAACAGTTTAATTTTCCAGGTAAATTTAAAAATACGGATTTTGACCAGTACGGAACCTAGAATTTCTAATGGAGATGAATTAGCCGAAACATATTGAATACGAGAAGGGTCATAGACAGGTAGTTTACAAACAGATTTCAATTTCGAGTACCATACAGCCGAAATAATGGAACAAACGCTGCCTGAATCTAATAGAGCTGTTATAGGCTCGTTATTTAACTCAATCTTAAGAAAAGGAACAGGTGCGGGGGTATCCGCCGCAATCCTAAGACATTCTTTAGGGCATTCAATAGATGAATTTGAAGGCTGATCGTTCTCTGCATTTACAACATGTTTACTAGGGGCTGAGTCTCGGGAAGATGGATTAGTCGACTCAGCCGAAGCCACTAGTCACTTTTTATTATTAGCATAGCTGGAATTTGCACCAGAAGTTGAGCAGGAGGGGGTGCTATTTGAGTTTGGGCAATTCTTGGCGATATGTGAGAAGGCCCCGCACTTAAAACAGCCTTGTGATGACCCGGCTCCATTCCTTGTCCCACTTGACTTGATCAGTGGACATTTGTCGCGCAGATGGTCAGGCGACCCGCAAGCATAACATTTACGAGGATTGACTGGTCGGCGAGGTGGAGGCCGAGTGTTACTAAAGGAAGGCGGGGGTTCTTTCGCGACACGCAAGGAATCGGCGTATCTAACTCCTTCCGCTGAAACGGCCAATGCTTCAAGTTCAGAGAAAGTTTGCGGGCATGCCGCGAAACACAAATATGACCTATAGGGAGGTGAAATTCCCTCTACAATAGCCTGTACAATCTGATCTTCAGGAAAATGAAGGGCAAACACCCTAGTATAAAACTTAATGTCCTGTATGAAATCAGCCAAGTTTTCATCCAACCTCTGTACTCGATAATAGTATTTCTGAATAAGGGAGGACCTGGCCCTAGCCGGGATGAAGTTAGCTAGCAAATGGGCATGGAAATCCTCAATAGAAGATTGCTCGGCAATGGCTCTAACTATTTTATCTGAGAGAACACCAATAGCATACGGATAGATAATTTGCAAAATCTGACAAGGGGAAAGAGAAAACACAAGAGCGTGATCCTGAAATTCCACTAAAAATCTTAAAAATGAAATTACTTCACTGGTGGTGTTGACAGAAAACTTAGAGATACCTCTTAGCAACATTGCCAATGGATGAGGCAAGCTACTAAACCCGGGTGACATAGTAGGTAAAGGTTTCAATGGCAAAGAAGTTAATTCAGAACGGATGTTACCCAACGATGCACGGCGTTCAGACTCGTTGTCCAATGGGGCAGAGATAGTTTGAGCAGCAACGGTTATCCTATTAACTTCTCCCTTGGGAGGCGCTTCCTCACTGCCTGCATTCACTATGGTGGGTTGATCAGATTTGGGAGGAGCCTCCCCCGTTAACAATAGGGTGACTTTACTAGACAATTCAGAAATAGTTTCAAGGAGCGTATTAGCTTCCTTCCTCTGAACGTCATTCACCTTTAGAGACAACAGATCATTAACTCTATTTGAAAAGTGATATAGTCTGCCTTGCACACGCTTAATTTGATTGGGAGATGGATCATTTTCATCAAAAAAACTAACTACAGAAGCTAGCCCAGTAATATTCTCCGTGATCGTGGAAAGAGAGTCGTCAATTTCTTTCTCTCCCAAATTGGGGACGGAAATGGGCAAATCAAGGGACTCTCTAAGCTTGTTAGTGTCTATTGCAACCGTGCCTCCAGATTGCACATTTCTAATAGTCAATTCATATATCAACTCCTCCTTGCGCAAATAGTTAAGAAGGAGAACATCGCGAGGGCCGGGCATGATGACAGAACGATTTTGAAAAACTCACAAATGCCAGCAACTGAGAAAATGGTTAGAGTTTGAATTAAAGCAATGTTTGACCGTCAAGAGGGGCAAAACTGAGACCCATTCAACCACGCTCTGCTACCACTTGTTACCGTGTTTTTGTGGTAGTTAAGCATGAAAGAAGGTGCTGGGTGGTGAATAGGTCTCAAGCTACTAAAGAGAAATTAAATTTAAAATTTTAACAAGGTTATATTTTCTTTTCAAAATTAGGTAACAACAAATAGAACAGGTACTTAGTAGCCGAAATACAACTTGAAATGTACAATTACAGGGATTAAAGAATTTGGGCTTCGAGCCCTGAAAACACAATTCTTGAGCAACTAGCTCAACTTTACGATATACCAATTTCAACAAAAGGGGCAGAAGACCCCAATCAAACCCTGGAGCCCTTGCTCCAAATTACACAGCAAAGCCTCCTCGAGGCATACAACTCTCAGTTTTAGAAAAGAGCCACTCGCTCTTAAAGTTAAGCCTCTCCCAGGCCACACCAAACTCAACTTTCAAGTTGTCCTCAAAGGACGTATACACAGGGGTAAAATACCCAACCTACTGAGGTCTATTAGGTGAGAAAAGATTAATACATGACCTCTAAAATACAACTTGAGAGGAGGCGAACTTGCACTCCTAATACACTTTGCTTAAGACCTACTTGGCACTAGGCCGTTAATACAAGGGCTAATCCCATACTACGGAGGTGACTTAATGGCAATTTACATTACATTACGGGAGAATTGGTTGAGAAAAATAAGTTCACCTCAAGACAATGTGAGTGGGAACTCGAGAGGGTTAGCACTCTCTATCCCATAATGTAGCTTTACAAGAGAATAGAAGAAAAGAGTAGTTACATTTTAGGAAAAGGTTACATGATGGAAAACGCTTCGAACCCGCCGCGAGAGTTAAACTGCCGACCTAGCAAGAAAAGAAGATATTAATAGGCCATTACCTGGTAGTAGATCGCTGCCGAGGAAAGAGGCGCTTCCCGCCTCCTGCTATGTACTTAATACACTGAAAGATGGAACAGAAGTGGCCTGGAGACCCTAAAATCAGCAGTTTATATCCTCTCGCGGAAGATTCTAGGCGTTAGGGGAAAGAAAACACCCTCCCACAAAATCTTTATTGGTTCGGGAAAAGAAACCCCTACATAGAGGAAAAGGAAACACATTATTGGTGGAAAATTAATTAAAGAAATTCGGGATTGGCTAGATCCAAACTAAGGGGAAAAAGAGGGGTATACAGCCAACTTAAACAATGACAGAAGGAAATTTAACAAAGAACAAACTCTTGAAATAAAAATTTCTCCAACAAAATAGTTCTTTGACTCCGCACTAGGTCGCACTATTGTTGATCTTCAGTAGTGTCCTCTAGAAGAGAAAGTTCACACTTCTCAATACAAGCAAAACAAAAGTACGTCGAAAATGACACAGTTCACAAACTCAAAATTTTCCAGGTAGTGACATCTTCTGAGAAATTTGGAAATTAAGACCGTAGATAAAGTTCAGACTTCCTCCAGAAGAGGAGTTTTAACTGGCGCAACTTTTAAATAAACGGTGTGGAGGTGTACCGCCCGGTACAGTCCTATCGACAAATACTACATTACTAAAGTTATATAGTATTAAATTTCTGATCATTTATGTCTTACACATTTTTACTGTACTGGCTATGGTAACAGAGATATTCATGAATTTGGATTTTTGTTGCTAAGTCCATATCAGCGCCAAGTCACGAGAAAATGGGTAAACAGAACTTAATGAAAGTCGTTATCTAAAGTCGGGGAATAAGGAACTACAGTCTACGATATAAATAATTTCATAAGACGCCCTAATATCACAGAGTCGAAAGAAAACTAAATGTGAAGGCCTACAATACAGAAAGCTCATAACATTGAACAACAATAACATTACATTGGCCATTGTTTGTTGTGATGTGCTTTGTGTCTTCTGTTGCCAGTCATGCCTGATAGATTACTGCTGTATACCGAGTATTTTTTAATCTGCTTTACGTCGCACTGACACAGATAGGTATTATGGCGGCGATGGGATAGGGAAAGGCTAGGAGTGGAAAGGAAGCTGCCCTGGTGTTAATTACGGTACAGCCCCAGCATTTGCCTGGTGTGAAAATGGGAGACCACGGAAAACCATCTTCAGGGCTGTTGACAGTGGTTTTCGAACCCACTACCTCCCAGATGCAAACTCACAGGTGCGCACCCCTAACCGCACGGCCAACTTGCCCGGTCATACCGACTAAAACAGCCTGCCTGAATATTGGCGGGAAGTAGCTCGGGAGTTAGATAACTTTCTTCTTTAGCATGCCATCCCTCTGGTTCATAAATTTTCTGATACTACTGGTACGTAACAAACTGGTTCATCATAGCATTCGAGCTATTTAGTCCCTACCCAGAGGCACTGATTGGAATGAGCAGTGTGAGCAGCGAGTTATCACTTGCAAAACTGTAACCACACTGATCAACAATATGCTAACTGAAAGGCTCTTCCGTGTCATCATGAAAGATGACATTAGTCGTCTTAGGAAAGTAAAAAAATGGCCTTCCCCAGGGATCAGCATTGGCACCTCTTCTATTCAGTCTCTACATATTGAATATTCCTGAGACAAAATCAGTAAAATTCTCTTATGCAGACGACCTAGCCATTACCATTCAACATCCAGATTTCAGCCATGCCGAGGCCATCCTGACGTCTGACCTGAATACACTTAGCTCTTACTTCCGAAACTGGAGACTACAACCCAGCATGAATAAGACAGAATCTGCTTGCTTCCATCTCCACAACAAGTTGGCTAATACAAAACTCCAAATATGCTTCAGTGGCTCAGTGCTAAAGCACAATCCTAATCCAAAGTACCTCAGGGTAACGCTTGACCAAACCCTATCTTATAGAAAGCATCTTGAAAACCTCGGATCTAAGTTGAGATCACGTAATAATGTTCTATTTAAATTGTGTGAAACTTCACGGGGTGCTTCGGCGGACACATTACGACGTACTGGACTTGGCCTCGTGTATTCTGCAACTGAATACTGCTCTTCAGTATGGCTTAACAGTTGCCATGTGAAGAAAGTCTATGTACAACTTAACACCGCCATGCGTATCATCTCTCGTACTCTGAAGCCTACTGCAACGCACTGGCTGCCAGTCCTGTCCCACATTGCTCCACCAAGCCTGCGACGTTCAAGAGCCCTTGTTCAAGAATATGATAAGATCATGTCCAATCCAACTCTACCCATCCACAGGGATGTTGCAGATCTCTGGAGACAAAGGCTGAAATCCCGTAAGCCACCAATGAAAACAGCTAAGAATCTAATGGTTGCTGGTTTCAATTTAAGAGAGGAATGGAAAGAGCAATGGTTTCGTACAGCTCCGGAGTGGCCAAGCCTCTTTAATCCAAGCATGCCCCAGCTGGTTTCAGTTTGCCAAGAAGAACGTGGGCATCACTAAACAGGTTTCGCACTAATTGTGGAAGATCTGCATTCTCCCTTCACCAGTGGGGCTTCAGGGACTCTCCAGCTTGTGATTGTGGTGCATTGGTCCAGACCATGCATCATATAATGGACGAATGCCCTCTGTGTGCTTATGGTGGAGACCGGAAAGACTTCGCTGATGTCTCAGTATCCCTAGTGCAGTGGATAAATAATATAGATATCCATGTGTAATTGTCCCCTACTTAGTACCATGTATTCTTTGCAGGTTTTTCTTTTGTATAATATTGTATATACTTGTCCATTGTGTAAATTCCATACGCTTAATAATAATTGTTCCGAGGTATCTGTGGGACGGCAGAGGTGAAAGAAGCGGCTGGGTGTGAATAGGTCTCAACTTACGAAATTAAAGTTAATTTAAAACTTTAACAAAGGTTATATTTTCTTTTCAAGGTAAAATAACAGAATATAACAGGTACCAAGTAGCATATCAACAAATTAAGAAAGTACAATTTTAGGTCATTACAAAATTTGGGCTTCGAGCCCGATACTCACGAACCTTGAGCTATAAGCCCAACTTTACCTATATACAAGGTTCAACAAAGGGGCAGAAAACCCCAATCATGCCAAGGAGCCCTGACTCCTGATTACCATATTAAGCCTCCTCGAGGTACACAGAAAATCCACTTAAGAAAGAGCAAACCCGCTCTCAAAGTTCAAGCCTATCAAAGGCCACAACAAACTATACTTCAAACTGCCCTCAAGGCATACCAAGAACAGGGGTAATAAATACCCAACCTACTGAGGCCTATTCAGTAAAGAAACAGGTCAATTACATGGCCCAAAATTCTGAGTTGAATGGAGGCGTAACTTGCACTCCTAATACATTTTTAAAACCTATTTGGCACTCGGCCGCATACACAAGGGCTAATCCCATACTAAAGAGGTGACTTGTATAAGAAGACTTTATTACATTAAGAAAGGAAGAAATGGTTGTAAAAACAAAGTCACCTCAAAACAATAGGAGTGGGAGCTCGAGAGGGTTAAGCACTCTCTATCCCAATTTATAGTTAAAGAGACGAAGTTTTACCATGTGTCTATTACATTTTAAAAATAGGTTACATGAGGAAAGTTTTCGAACCTGCCCCGCGGGTTAAACTGCTGAGCTAGCAAGAAATGAAGTTACAAAATGGCCATTACCTTATAGATGAACTGCTGCCCGAAGAAAGAGGCGCTTCCCGCCCCCTGCTACATAATCACACTAGGAGAGATGTTACTGAAGTGGCCAGGAGACCAGAAAATCAGCAGTTTATATACCCTCGTGGAAAATTTGAGACGTTTCATGAATGATAGGACACACCCACAGCAGTTTATTGGTTACAGAACACAGTTACAGAGCAGGTTGGGGAAGAAAGCCCCGATTGGCCAAAAATTAATTTAAGAAATTCGGGATTGGCTAATTTCAAAACTGGCGGAAAGAAGGATTAACATTGCCAACACTCAAACCACAGAACAAAATTTAGCAAAAACAAAACTTATGAATGTTAAATTTCTTCAGGACAGTTCATTCCTTTACACCAGAGTGCGTTATTATAGTTTTTGTAGAGACATCTGTTAGAGAACGTCCAAATTTCTTGATCCAGAGGAAAGAAACACAAGTCAAAATAGACACCGTTCAGACAATGCAAAATTACCAAATTTACTGTGGTGACATCTTTCGGGAAACCTTTGAATTAGTACAGTTTGTTAAAGTTCAGGCGTTCTCCTGTAGAGGAGTTTAAACTGGCGCAATATTAGAATTTGCATTGTGGAGGTGTACCGCCCGGTACAATAACAATAATAATAATAATCTAAAACAATATCTACAAGCACTTTCAATCTCTGGCCGTTGTTACTGCATAATGAACACTGAATACTGATCCCATTGTCACAAACAGTTATAGCTCCTTACAGTGTGTATTGTTAGGAACTAGATAAGCGAGGCACTCCGTCGTTGTGAGCTGAGCTCATCATTATTGACCATTGCCAAACTCTCTTCATTAGGCTGAAAACACTGACAATTATAAATTTGTATATTTATGTCTCTTTAAAATATGTTAAAAACAATGTAAATGAATTCAGTACTAGGGAAAACATTCACCTTCACAGCATAGACATCCCAGTTCATAGGCTGTCAAAAACTGCTCATTCACATAAAATCAGTTGTTTAATATTATTTAATAAATTACTACATTCTGCATGGTCCACTCCTTTAAGCAATTTTAAAAGGAAATTGCATGCTTGGTTAATAGAAAATCCATTTTATAATACCTCTGAATTCTAAGAAATGCATAATGTTAGTACTGTATTAAGTTTTAGTGAAAGGTGTTTGTACATTTAACCTTGTTAATAGTAAGTACTAAATCTATAATATTATAAAAGGAAGTGTTTGTCTGTGTGTGCGCGATGCCCAGCAAAATCTACAGCACGTAGAGATCTGAAATTTTGAACATAGGTAGATGGAAAGGGCTCCGAATTCACCTCGAAGCCGGAATTTTCATTTTCGCTTTCGTTGGTGAGTTATGAACGAAAAACCATCGGAAAACGTGCGTTGGGATATGACATTCCAACGTGCTGTCACCAAGATTAAATGCATCGAGTCGCTGTCGCTAGGCAACGTGCATAAGATAGGTAGAGAACACAATATTCAAGGAGCCATTTTACGTCCAGGACGTAGGAAGCTGTTTTTGGTCTTATATGGTATGAGGGCATATGACGGTGTTGATGATGATTCGTCCGTCGGATCGGGACGTTAAGTCTTGAGCTATTCGAGAGGAGTGGCATATGTGCCAGCGCCGGGTTTCATCCTCTTCAATCTTGCTATCATATATCATGTCATTCATTTCTTTCAACAAGCAACTTTTACAAGAATTACCCAATGTTCTACACAGTTACAAGTCTATCGACTACACGACAGAGCTTCGAAAGACTTGGAGTCACCTGGAGTTCCCTCGAACATCTTAGAGCGGACGATTGTGGCACCAATTATCCTTCTTAAGAACAAGAATCCTGCCCTCTGCAATGAACACGACTCTGAAACTGATTATTGAAGCCATTCTCATGATTGGGCATGCCGCGAGCGAAGTAATATTCATTCCTCGGATTCGAATAATTTCTTCGGATATACAGTTTAAGTTTAGATCTCTGCAGTGTTCAAAATAAAATTTCTCTATGTAATAATAAAGCAAGCATAATCTTCTTCTTCTTACTATATATAAAAATGAATGTTGTATGTATGTGTGTGTGTGTAAATGACACATCTCCTGCTAAACCACTGGAGCAATTTCATCCAAACTTGGTACACTTATGACTTACTATCTGGAGATGAGCACTGTGGGGGTAAGCCATCCGTAGCTCCCTTAGGTGTGGGGGGGTCACGGGGGGCAAGGTATAAAAATAATCGAAAAAAGTGCCTAATCCACAGTTTTCGGGGTCGCTGAGATGTACAGTGACACTCCCCATTTTTCAAATGCCAAAGTTCAGCTCTCTTTCGCATGGGGGGCGAGGGGGGAGTGATGTATAAAATTAAACGAAAATAATGTCGAATACATAGTTTTCGGGGGTCGCCGAAGTGAATTGTATACTCTGGATTTTTAGTATCAGGAGACAAACAACATGGGGGTAAGAAAGCCCAGGAACCCTTAGGGGTGGGGGGGTGAGATAAACAAATTAACGAAAATACTATCGAATCCATACTTTTTGGGGTCGCTGAGATGAATAGTGACACTCCGGATTTTTTTTAAAAGTTCAAGTTCAACCCCCTTTGGGGTGGGGGCGAGGGGGAGTGATATATAAAATTAAACGAAAATAGTGTCGAATGCATAATTTTCGGGGTCGCTGAGGTGAATTGTACACTCCGGGTTTTTAGTATTAGGAGACAAACCACTTGAGGGTAAGACAGCCCAGGAACCCTTAGGGGCAGGGGGGGCGAGGGGGCTGAGATATAAAAATCATCGAAAATAGTGTCAAATCCATACTTTTCGGGGTCGCTGAGATGAACAGTGACACTCCAAAAAAATTTAAAGTCCAAGTTCAGCCCCATTCGTGGTGGGGGCAGCGATGGGAAAGTGACATATAGAAATAATAGTGTCGAATACATAGTCGCTGAGGTGAATAGTGACACTCCGAATTTTTAGTATCAGAAGACAAACCACATGGGGGTAAAACACCCCAGGAACCCTTAGGGGCGGGGGGGGCAAGGGGACTGAGATATACAAATCATCGAAAGTAGTGTCGAATCCATACTTTTCGGGGTCGCTGAGATGAATAGTAACAGTCCGATATTTTAAAACTCAAAGTTTAGCCCCCTTTTAGGGTGGGGGAAGGGGGGTGAGATATAATAGTAATTGAATATACTGCCGAATCCATAGTTTTCCGGGTCGCTGAGATGAATAGTAACATTCCGGATTTTTAAAGTCTAACTTCAGCCCCCTTTGGCATAGGTGGTGAGAAAGGGTGAAAAAATAAATTGTCAGAAATGACCGAGATAATGGACGTGTGTATGTTCCAGTATGACTTTCAAGTATGGCTTACTACCTGGAAAACGTACTGTGGGAGTAAGACACCCCTAGAACCACTAGGGAAGCGGGTAAAATATTATCCACACTAATAAATGGAAGTCTGTTTGGCGCGATCTATATATACTGTACTATATATAAATTAAGGCATAAAATGAAAACAGACGTAAATTAGTGAGACCATTCTAGGCATCTTAGAAATTTAAAACTTGGTACCAGACAACCTGATGACTTCAGGATCCCTAGAAAAATCTCAAATTCTCATAATTCTCTGAGGGGTACATGCTGAGAGTTTCAAACCTGCATAAGAACACAGTCAGTGATATTTATCCAGAACCTACAGGTTTTATGGGCTTAAAAGTTTCCTTAAAGTCCTGATCTTTAATCCACTCCCCCATATCAAGATCACAGCACAATCTCCCAGACAAGTTAGAAAAATGAAATTTTGCAAAATTATAGCTTTTAGCATGTAACCGACGGAAAATTTACGAGATGTTTAAAAATTTCTACCCCCGAAAAATATCGAAATATGGAGGCAATTTTAATGACGGTGCAGTCCTTCCTTTCGATGTATTTTGTGGCTAAACGGTAAGTCGTATCACAAAATGGATTGCACAATCTCTGTTCAATTTGGAGTGATCTACAACTTCGGTCCTATGACCTTTTGTCGTATCTCTATGCCTTATACATTAAATTTTTCTCTACTTCTAGATTTACCTAAATTTTGCACTTTGTACACATACAATTGATGGTTTGATTCACTTATAGGAAAGATGGGATCATCAAATTCTACACGAATATTGGCCCACCCAGTAGCCATATGTGAGCCAAATTCTATGTTTGAAGCTGTCGCATAAGTATCTGAAAAGTAATGCACTGTGTGAATATCTTACACAAATTTCACCCTATTCAACATTTCTAAAACATAATGAATTGTGGTAGACAAGTGCACCTGTCATTATAATCACAACTCGCACTTTACATTGGAAACATCATCTGCGGACCTCCCTATACTTTTTATTTATTTATTTATTTATTTATTTATTCAGGATCAGCAACAGCATAACGCCGAATTACAACGATCTGAGCTATGTACAACAGATATGAATCTAAAATGAAAGATATATAAATACTTACAAAGGACACGAATATACACAATAAAAACTGTACAATCATATATAATACATATTTACATAAACAACGTTATTAAAAAAGAAAAATACATTTACAGTAAATACAGGAGCAGAACGGGAAAGAACAAGAAGGAAAATTAAGTTATATGATAAATATCATGACAGAAGGAAGGAAACGTTACGAAGAGATCTAGGTTGTTGTTGATAGATAATGTATTAAACATTGCTGGAATACGTACCGAAAGGGACCTTTGGGTGAGAGAAAGCCGGGAGTAAGGAGTATGGAATAGGGTCTTCATTCTGGTATTACGGGATGGGACGTGGAGGGGAAATAAGGAAGCTAAATCTGGAGACCTAAACAGACCATTAACTGCTTTGTATAGCAGCTTTAGGTCGGCTACTTTCCTCCGAGCAGAAAGAGTCTTTAGGTTCAGTTTCCCAAGCACTTGGATAGTGCTTAGATTGCGACATGCAGGGACCCTGGCTCTGACGATAGCACAGAAAAAAGATTGTACACGGTCAAGGTGGCAGAGGTTTGAAGAAGCAGAAATGGACCAGACTGGAGAGGCGTATTCAACAATAGGTAAGATACAGGAAACGTAGAATGCTCGGAGGGCATTCACATCTGTGATGTCAGAAAACCTGTACAGTAAACCAAGGAGTGACATAGCACGTGAGGTAACCCTGTTTATGTGCGAGACAAACAACAATTTACTGTCAAAATGCACTCCTAAGTCTTTTTGATTGTCAACAAGAGCAATCGGTTGGTTCAGTAGGTGATATTGTTGTAGAACGGGGGATTTACGAAGTGTGAACGAAATGGTGGAACACTTGGAGGGATGAGGTTTAAGACGCCATGTAGTACACCAACCTGATAGTGAATCAAGTGCATTTTGCAATTGGATCGTATCTGTAGGAGAATCGATCTGCTTGAAGATTTTACAATCATCAGCAAAGAGCAGTATTTCACATGAATGGTGGGAAACAGTATCGATAAGGTCATCAATAAACAGGGCAAAAAGAAGTGGACCAAGGACACTACCCTGCGGGACACCAGAGAGGGTGGTGGTGAGAGAAGAACTGCATCCATCAAGAACAACGCGCTGTAGTCTTTCGCTCAGAAAGCTATTAATTAGAGCTAGGAGTCTCCCATGCACGTTAAACCGTTCAGAAAGTTTGTGCACAAGAAGGGTGTGATCCACGGTATCAAAGGCCTTCGCGATGTCGATATAGCATACATCAAGTTGAGAGCCCGCGTGGATGGCAGACGTGGCATGATGGAGGAGGATAGCCAAGTTAGTTACGCAGGAGCTTCCAGGAAGGAAACCATGCTGCTGAGGGGATATATAGGGATTTGTAAACGCAAGCAAATGCTGATGGATGATCCTTTCACAAATGATTGATAAAGCAGGTAATATAGAGACCGGGCGATAATTTGCAATATCCGACCTCTGTCCACCTTTAAGAACTGGTGTGATATACGCAAGTTTCCAGGAGCTCGGAAAGTAGCCGACTGAGAAGCACCGATTGAATATCACACTAATAGGGTATGAAAGACTTACTGCTGTATTCCTAAGGAAGATAGGACTGAGACCATCAGGACCAGTGGGTTTATTTTCTGACAAAGACGAAAGTAGGGAGTACACTTCAGATTCAGTGGTAGAAATATTACTGAGGCTATGGGAAGTAACAGGTTTACATTTAGGAAACTCAACATATTGCACAGGTTTAACAAAATTAGAGGTAAAATATTCATTAAATAATTCAGATCTATCTGCTCCACTGGCTACAGACTGGTCCCAGGTTACTACTTCCGGTATTCGTTTATTGTCTCTTCTGTTATTTATAAGTGACCAGAACCTTTTACTGTTGTGTTTTACTTCAATGCAGGCTCCGTTAATATAGTCAGAGTAATCCCGCCTTAATAAGTACTTGTGGTGTTTGCGAAGGTCCGAGAATATTTTATAATTACTCTCGGAAGGTGCATTCTTCCATTGTCTCCAGGCTACCGATTTTTGTAGTTCAGCACTTTTTGTATCACTCTTCTTCCATGGAGGGAATTTTCTGGACATCGAACGAGTAGGAATGAGGTCCCGAATCACAGCAAGCGTCCAATCATAAAATAAGTCCACCGCATCTTGAACTTCACCCACATGCAACAAATGCCATGGTAACAGGGACAGGGTACGATTCACAGTCTGCCAGTCAACTTTACGCCACACAGGCACAGAGCTCCTAAGGACAGGTCGATGACATCTCGGAGCACGGGGAGGGGTGAGAGTGAAAGTCGCTTCAAAGGACTTGTGGTTGGATTTAAAAATATTTCGTCCCACAGAAACAGATGAGGGCTCGTTATAGGAAAGCAGGTAGTCAAGAAGACTATTTCCGCAGGTGTTTTCCAAGACATGCTGTTTGAAGTTCAGTCCAGTAATATAGTGGTCCATATACCATTTGTCAAGGCTACTAGAAGGCTGACCTAATGAAGGGGAAATCCAGGAGACAGACAGATTAAAGTCTCCTAGTATGACAATGTTATCTTTGGAATGAACGGCTTTAAGCACAGAGGAAAGAAAAGCTTCAGAATAGCTGAGATAAGAACGAGGTGGTCTATAGAA
Organism: Anabrus simplex; assembly: GCF_040414725.1. NCBI lineage: Eukaryota > Metazoa > Arthropoda > Insecta > Orthoptera > Tettigoniidae > Anabrus > Anabrus simplex. The sequence goes on along the minus strand of NC_090268.1, from coordinate 452,537,950 downwards.
ACATGCAAAAAGATATTTTATGTTATGAAATGTAACTTCAACCCAAACAGCTTCACAGTCATTCATCAGGTCGGAGCGTAGAGTCGCATGCCATTTAGATTTGACAGCGATTAAAACACCCCCTCCCCGGGATCCTGTTCTACGATCGGCCCTGAATAACGAAAACTCTTTTGAGAGTGGGATTTCAGAGTCTAACACAAAATCCGTCAACCAAGTTTCACTTAAGGCGATAACGTCGAAAGCAGCTAATTCTTGAACATGAAGTTCACAGTCTGTAATCTTATTATCTTATCTTTTTCTCGGATAACGCCAATTTACATGCAATTTAAAATTTATTATTAACTTCATGTACAGTAATTTACTTCGATATCCGTATACAATCTGGAATACCGTTGCGAAGCACGGGTACAATTGCTAGTTATTATTATATGACGAAGCTTATTTCATTGTATATGGTCAATGGCAAATAAAGAATCTTGATTCTTTTCTTAATTACTGAGGGACTGAACTACTATGCCATAATGCAAAACCGGGGGTCACTGAAGGGAGGCTAAGGGAAGAGATTTTGCACCTCGGGAAAAATCAGTTCGGATTTACGCCAGATAGATAAACAACGGATGATTTATTTGCCCTCAGAATGCTCATCAAAGAAGAACTCACCTGCACAGGAAAGATATGCATGTGGCATTTATAGATTTAGAAAAGGCCTACAACCAGTGCCATGGGATCTGATTTGGGGGGGCCCCTTAAGAGGAAAAATGTTCTACAGTCATACATCAGCATCTTCTTCTTCTTCTTCTTCTTCTGCACAGTACCATATCAGGTCCCCCTGATGTTGGCGATCACTCTGACGAATGCAGTACGATCTTTTGCTAGGTGGAAAAGTCTTTCACCACTGTGAATTCCAGTCCATTCTTTGATGTTTCCAAGCCATGATGTTCGCCTCCTCCCGACACCTCTTCAACCCTGTATTTTGCCTTGTACAATCCGCTGTAAGATGAGGTAACGGTCATTTCTAAGGATGTGGCCAAGGTAAGAGATCTTCCGGTGTTTTAATGTTTGAACGAGTTCCCAACTTGCTCTTTCCCTTCTGAGTACTTCTTGGTTCGTTAGTCGTGCAACCCACAAAATCCTGAGCATCCTACAGTGGATCCACATTTCAAAGGCTTCCAAGCGTTTCACTGATATGTTCTTGAGAGTACATGTTTCCACACCATATAGCAAGGCTGACCTTCATTTTTGTAAATATTCATCGTGCTATTCCTCTGTTTCACTTCTTTCTCAGGATCAAGTTGTTCAGTGACAATGGCACCCAGATATTTAAAAGTGGTTACTCTTTCAAGCTGTCAGTTGTTCAGTTTTAAGATTGCCTAAGCACTGGCACGTCTGCTGAAGATCATGAACTTGGTCTTGTTTACATTTATTTATAGTCCCATGACCTCACTTACTGCACTGATACGAAGGTTATGCCGAAAGTTTTTAGCAGCGCGTAAACCGTAATTCTGAGGACAATGGGATTATTTTCATTTGAAAGAGCGCTGTTTTTTGACCTTGAAACATGCGCGCGCAACCCCTCCTAGCGGTAGTTCCTCCACAGCGAGGGAAGAAAACACAGGCAGTGCCGAGTCAGACACGGTGCAAGATGGATCTGTCGCGCCGCGGTTTTCGAGCAATGATTTTTTATGATTTTAAAAAGAAATTAAGTGCCGAAGAATGCCATTCTTCTTTGCTATGCGTTTTTGGTGAGGCTGCCCCTTCTAGAGCTAGAGTTGGAAATTGCTTTCGCGAGTTTTCAAGGGGTCGGCAGTCAGTTGAATATGAACCTCGTCCCGGTCGCCCAGCAACAGCTGTGACTCAAGAAAACATTGATGCTGTGAGGGAAATGATCAAAGCAGATCCACATCTTACATTTTGTGACATTGAAGGGACCTTAAATATCGGGTCAAGAGCAGCGCAGACCATCGTTCATGATTATTTAGGCCTTACCAAGAGATGTGCCCGTTGGGCGCCACATTCCCTGACAGAAAGCCAAAAGGAGGAGAGAGTGGACTGATGTCATTTCATCCTAGAAAAATTCAATGGAGGGCAGTCCGAAGACACCTACAATATCGTCACAGGTGATGAAACATGGGTCTACCATTATGACCCTGAAACGAAGAGACAGTCTTGTGTGTGGTGCTTTCCAGGGGAGGAACCACCCACAAAAGTTCGACGAAGTCGGAGCCCCGGAAAGAAGATGGTGGCAACTTTTTTTTTTTTTACGAAAATGGGGCATCTCACCTCTGTGACCTTTGACACACGTCGTACAGTCAATGCTGAATGGTATGTGAATGACTGTCTTCCCAAAGTCCTCGCCACTTGGAGGTCACAGCACCCAAAGTTCAAGAGTGGGCACTTTGTGCTGCATCACAACAATGCATCTGCACACAGGGCTGCCAGAACAATGGACTTTTTGGAAAGGAAAAAAGTGCGAGTGTTACCTCATCCCCCCTATTCATCTGACCTGGCCCCATGTTCCCTAAGACCAAGGAAAAAATACGTGGGCAGCGGTTTTCGTCAGATGAAGAGGCCATTGCAGCATACGAGAGTGCACTGAGTGACATCCAAAAGAAGCTTGGACTGAAATGTTTTCTAAGTGGTTTCAGAGAGTGGAAAAATGTATACGTGCTAATGGAGAGTATTTTGAAAAGTTGTAATTATTGTTTCGCAAATAAAAGGTTTTTCTCACACACTGCTAAAAGCTTTCGGCATAGCCCTCGTATTATTGAGCAGGAGTTGGAGTCCTTCAAAATTGTTACACAAGATGACTGTATTATCCGCATATCTTATGTTGTTAATTATGCCTCCATTTACTTTTATTCCATATTGGTGATTTTCTAAAGCTGTTTTGAAAATTTTATCCGAGTAAAGGTTGAATAACAGTGGAGATAAAACACAACCTTGTCTAACTCCTCTTTGGATGGCCATCTCGTTCGTAGTTTGATTTCCGATTCAGACAACGGCCTTTTTGTCTCCAGTAATGATTTTCAATAATGCGGATATTTTTGCTGTCAACTCCTATATCCTTTAAGACTTCTACAAGTTTTGGATGTTGTACTCTGTCAAATAAAACCAAACCAAAACCAAACCCCATGGCACTACAGCCCTTGAAGGGCCTTGGCCTACCAAGCGACCGCTGCTCAGCCCGAAGGCCTGCAGGTTACGAGACTCTGTCAAATGCCTTTTCAAAATCAATGAAACATGCAAACACTTCTTGCTGTTGTTCTAAACTGTTCTGAATTAGGATATTTAGCGCAAACAATGCTTCCCTTGTACCAAAAGAATTTTGGAACCCAAACTGTGCTTTGTCGAGGTCTTGTTCACACTTAGTCTTGATACTGTTATGTATTACACAAAGGAATACTTCAAGAGTTTGGTTCATGAGGCTTATTAGCCTCTAATCATTACACTTACATGCCTTTCGCTTCTTTGGCAATGTGATAAATGTAGATAACAGCCAGTCAGATGGGATGTCTCCAGTATTATACTGTATATAGTATTGAACAACTTAACCAAGAATTGGATATTGTCTTCGTCAATCATTTTAAGAAGTTCTACAGGGATGTTATCTGGACCTGGTGATTTCTTGCTTTTTGAAACTTTCACAGCATATAGCACTTCTGATTTAAGAATGTCAGGGCCTTCACAATTACCCCGTTGTTTAGTTTCTTCACATCTCTGATCACAGAAAAGTTCTATCAGTTAATTTTCCCAAGTATTTAAAACTTCTTGTTCATTAATAATAGGCCTGTCTGTGGCATCAACCAGTACAGAAAGGTTAGGTTTTCTGTACATGCCAGCTATTTCCTTTAATTTTCGATATATCCGGTTGAACCGGATGAACAGATCATGTTTAGACTGACGTATTTCCATTTCCACACATTGTTCCTTCATCCAGTTCTCTTTCACAGAACGTATTTCTTTCCTTATGTGGCGTTGTAATGTTTTGTATTCCTCTGCATCATTTTTTACTAATATTCGTTGTTCCATTAGTTGAAGAATATCATCTGTTATCCATTTCTTTTTCTTCATTGGATGTATCTTTTGATCTTAGTTTTTAAGAAGTACCTCTACCCGACTTTTAAACTGATTCCACAAATCATTTGCTGTTTCACAGTTATTGGTATTGATTTCTTTTAAATGCCTATTCAAATCCTGAGCAATTTTCTGCCGAATTTCACAATTTTGTAGATTAGCGGTATTTAGTACCTTTCTTCTAGGCTTATTCTTCATGATTTTCAGATGAACTCTTACATTAACTATCAATGGATTAGGATCCGAGGAAATATCTCCACCTGTATATGCTGTGACTCTTTTGATGCAATTTCTGAAACGCTTATTTATCAGAATGTAATCAGTTTGGTTCCTTGTTGAGTCAGGATTCAGAGGATCATCTTTAGGAACTTTCCATGTGTATAAACAACGTTTTGGAAGTTTGAACCATGTATTGGTGAGATGTTCTACACAAAATTCATACAGCTTTTCCCCCCGGTCATTGCATTTACAAAGCCCAAATTCACCTACGAAGTCGGAACGACGTCCTTGACCAATTTTTGTGTTGAAATCGCCCATTATGACAGTTATTTCATCCTTCTTCAGGTCCTTAAGAACAGTTCCAAGTTGTTCATAGAATGTTTCTACTTCGTCATCATACTTTTTGTCCACTGTTGGTGCATACAGTATATCTGCAAGATGTTTACGTTAAAAGGTGAGCATGACAGTTGTAATAACATGATTCGATCAAAAATTGGTAAAGAGTTGCTCACATACTTCGTAAGTTTGGAATTTATAAAGATTCCGACTCCATTTCTATGATCTTTTTCATTATCTTCGCTACCAGAGTAATAGAATGTACCATCATCACAATGGCATTTGCCTGTCGTGACCTACCTGTCCAGTGAGACGATCTCGTAGGTTGGTCACCAGGCCGTTGGATGTTGAAGTATTACCTGTCCTGGTGAGCGGAATGTAGGGAGGTAATTTGTAGGTATGACTCGTCCCGCAACTCACGAAATAAAAGATGATGTTATTTCCCTGTCCTTCATTACTGAGGACAACTAAAACTACTATGCACAGTATATTTACAAGTCTGAATGTGATAATCTAAAGAGAGAGCGAGCTTGTTCCACGCGCCTACTTTTCTACTATGCGTATCTCTAAATCTTGCCCTGCGGCACTTGGGCAATGCTTGAAAAGAATCTCGTTCTGACTAGTACGATTACTGGTTGGGAGAAGGCCCCGCGCCATCTTAGCCGGGGATTATATCTCCGCTCCTGAAATCAAAGTTCTATCCCTACCTCCTACCAAGGGGTTGGGTCTTACGGGCATTACCAAACTGATCACCTTTTCAATGGTGCCCTCGAGTAACTATTCTCAATAGTTCTCACGGTAAGTGCTGCCATCTAGGCACTGCTGTCTTCTGTCTTACTTTGTCCTCATCTTTCCTTGTTTTCCTAAAGTGCATCTGTACTGGCCCTGACTGGCCTTGTTCCTTTGTCGGTACGTCGGCGAACCGCCTAGCTCGTATACCAACTTTGTTTGTTGATACACAGTAAATATCCTGTTATGATCAACAAGTCTCCGCTCTTGGTCAACAACTTTTGTAAGCACACTTCGCAAGCTCTCTCCACTAAATGTAACTTCTTGAAACATTTCCCTTTTCTTACAGTAACTAAATCTGACCATAATTATTATTCAATTACCTTAATACTACAAGGTGTCTCCTGTCATTGATCATCATTCTAACACTAATTAATCTCCTCTGACACCTTGAGCTCGAGTCTCGGCTACGAATCCCGGCTGCCTTCCACCTGGCAGTCCGCCGGTTTGAGCCCCTGGGAGGTCAGTACACGACAACCTGCACCAGGCCACCGAACCTCACTAATTCTCATTAATGGTGTTCTTAATCTAACCATTTCCTTGATAAGATTGTCAAGCTTGCCAGCTGCATAGAGACTTCTGACGTTCCAAGTCCCCATTCTTATTGCGGAATTCACTAATTTGAGCTGGGAGATTCTTAGCACCCCTCGCCCACTTAAGGGCTGCCCAGGACTAGGGGCCGTTTCTTTCCGATTTCTCGCCATAGTGATTTCCTGGGAATTTATACCAGTGTGGTTTCCCCATGCCTTCACTGGTGTAGACTCAGCCACCCCTAACATGGAGAACAGACGCTGTTGTTAGCCGCTCCTACCATGAAGTACAGACTCTACCTGATGGATTCTAGTGACATTTCCACCACTAAGGGACCATTGCCTTCCTAACAGAGCTCCTCCGCCATGAGCCGTTGGCTCCTTTACGGTGTCAGGTTATTTCCCGCCACCCAACACTCAGCGTTGAGTCACTGGCTGTACGGTCTACTCTATACCATAGCAGGATAACCTAGCCGGCATCATTGAAGATATTTTTAGTAAATGCCAAACATCTGTGCGCAGTTCATGTGGGTCAACGTTTTGCATTTGAAGTAGGTCTGCATCAGGGCTGGGCACTTATCCCATACCACTTCATAATGATCATTGATGAACTGTTGGAGCATATCCAGGTGGATGCACTTCAAGATAGTTTTAACTACTGGAAGAATGTATTCGAGGAAAGTGGGTTAAAGATCAGCAGGGCTAAGACAGAGTACATGCACTGCAATATTTCGATTGATGGCCAGGTAAGTGCAGGACTGTTTCTCGACAATAAGAAGGTTATTCAAACCAGCACCTTGGATTTACGGTGGAGGCTGATAGGGATGTCACCAACCGGATAAAATGTGGTGGGCAGTAACAGGAGTTCTGTGCAACAGGAAACTGCTTCTCCACCTTAAAGGCAAAATATACAAAATGGTGGCGTGCCCAGCCATATTATATGGCTCTGAATGTTGGGCTACGAAAAGAACACGAGCAGAAAAGTGTATGTTAAGATGGCTCATGGGATAACCAGACTGGATAAAATCCAGAATGATAATACCCACCGAGCGAGTTAGGGTTGCGCAGCTGTGAGCTAGCATTCGAGAGGTGGTGGGTTGAAACTCCACTGTTGGCAGCCCTGAATATGGTTTTCCTTGGTTTCCCATTTTCACACCAGTTAAATGCTTAATTAAGGCCATGGCCGCTTCCTTCCCACTCCTAGCCCTTTCCTATCCCATCATCGCCATAAGACCTATCTGTATCGGTGCGACGTAAAGCAAATTGTAAAAAAGTAACTCCCATCGAGGAAAAGCAAATGAAGTGGTGTCATCCAGCTAAATGTGAGATGGAAAGCTTGTGTTTCAAAAGACCTGAAATAGTACAATATATCCAAGGATAGGGCCCAAGGCAGATAACACTGGAAAAGAGCGACTAGAAAAGCCGACCCCAGATGATTGCAAGCATAGCGAAGAAGAAGATGATGATGATGATGATGATGATGATGATGATGTTAGTTCTTTGACCTAGGGTGTTGCCATGACATTTTGTACTTCTTTTGGCAAAACAGTGTATTTGTAATGAGGAAACTGTGTTCTGAACAGTTAGGAAGCCATAAACAGACGAGGACAATTTGAAATATCTCCATATGTATTGTCGTTATCCTAAGGATTTCGGCAGGCTGAGGACTTGGGAGCGTATAGTCAGATTGGCAGATAAGATTGAATATCACTTATATTCTAAAATCCTTGAAAAAAATATACACATATATACAAAGCACATATAAATTTCTGACAGCATTCAACCTTCAAATCTCTCTCAGATCTTGCTGTAAATCTTTGAGTCTTTATATTACACACAAGAATATATAATCACTGGTTGAATACTTAACTACGCAATGGAGTTGAAGTCTCTGGATCCTGTTACTTCGTCAGCTATGTGAAACCTTCCCAATGAGAATGATTGCTGGTTTATTATTATTATTATTATTATTATTATTATTATTATTATTATTATTATTATTATTATTATTATTATTATTATTATTATTATACTTCAACACCTAATTGACTACTGGTGTGGAAAACCCCTCTGATCATTCACTAACGAATCATACTCAGTTCAAGAGCCTATTATCCCTCTGACCTGCTAATACTTTACTGCTTAATCGCGGCTCTCCTCAAAGTCTGCCAGCACTCCCAGCAGTTCTTCCTGGCTGACTAACTATCTGTTTACTGGGTGATAGGACCTCCAGCCTACACAGTCGACAGTCAAGAGCCGATTGTCCAGAGCCAACTGTCAAGAAGCCCTGTTGTTTACAAGTCACAAGTTTATATAGGTTCTCTTCCTTCGACAACAACCAAGATGATATAGATGTTGATTCCCATAGGGAATCTGAAATATTTGTCCTGAATGAGCAAATTTATAATACCAATATAAATGGTCCGTTATTGGACATTATAAATTTTCCAGCTAGCTCATTCTTGGTTGCCAGCGTTTCGCCCTCATGTGCTAGGGTGGGCTCATCAGTTGGTACCTAGCACACTTACCAATACGCTGGCTAGTGCATACCGTGGAGGCCACTGCGTAGGCTAACTGGAGCCACCGGCAGTGCCAATGCACTAAGAGACTTTGTCTCATCACTAAAAATTGATGCCTGCTTGGCCATCAGATGATATAGATGTTGATTCCCATAGGGAATCTGAAATATTTGTCCTGAATGAGCAAATTTATAATACCAATATAAATGGTCCGTTATTGGACATTATAAATTTTCCAGCTAGCTCATTCTTGGTTGCCAGCGTTTCGCCCTCATGTGCTAGGGTGGGCTCATCAGTTGGTACCTAGCACACTTACCAATACACTGGCTAGTGCATACCGTGGAGGCCACTGCGTAGGCTAACTGGAGCCACCGGCAGTGCCAATGCACTAAGAGACTTTGTCTCATCACTAAAAATTGATGCCTGCTTGGCCATCAGATGATATAGATGTTGATTCCCATAGGGAATCTGAAATATTTGTCCTGAATGAGCAAATTTATAATACCAATATAAATGGTCCGTTATTGGACATTATAAATTTTCCAGCTAGCTCATTCTTGGTTGCCAGCGTTTCGCCCTCATGTGCTAGGGTGGGCTCGTCAGTTGGTACCTAGCACACTTACCAATACGCTGGCTAGTGCATACCGTGGAGGCCACTGCGTAGGCTAACTGGAGCCACCGGCAGTGCCAATGCACTAAGAGACTTAATCTCATCACTAAAAATTGATGCCTGCTTGGCCATCAGATGATATAGATGTTGATTCCCATAGGGAATCTGAAATATTTGTCCTGAATGAGCAAATTTATAATACCAATATAAATGGTCCGTTATTGGACATTATAAATTTTCCAGCTAGCTCATTCTTGGTTGCCAGCGTTTCGCCCTCATGTGCTAGGGTGGGCTCATCAGTTGGTACCTAGCACACTTACCAATACGCTGGCTAGTGCATACCGTGGAGGCCACTGCGTAGGCTAACTGGAGCCACCGGCAGTGCCAATGCACTAAGAGACTTGTCTCATCACTAAAAATTGATGCCTGCTTGGCCATCAGATGATATAGATGTTGATTCCCATAGGGAATCTGAAATATTTGTCCTGAATGAGCAAATTTATAATACCAATATAAATGGTCCGTTATTGGACATTATAAATTTTCCAGCTAGCTCATTCTTGGTTGCCAGCGTTTCGCCCTCATGTGCTAGGGTGGGCTCATCAGTTGGTACCTAGCACACTTACCAATACGCTGGCTAGTGCATACCGTGGAGGCCACTGCGTAGGCTAACTGGAGCCACCGGCAGTGCCAATGCACTAAGAGACTTTGTCTCATCACTAAAAATTGATGCCTGCTTGGCCATCAGATGATATAGATGTTGATTCCCATAGGGAATCTGAAATATTTGTCCTGAATGAGCAAATTTATAATACCCACCCTAGCACATGAGGGCGAAACGCTGGCAACCAAGAATGAGCTAGCTGGAAAATTTATAATGTCCAATAACGGACCATTTATATTGGTATTATAAATTTGCTCATTCAGGACAAATATTTCAGATTCCCTATGGGAATCAACATCTATATCATCTGATGGCCAAGCAGGCATCAATTTTTAGTGATGAGACATAAGTCTCTTAGTGCATTGGCACTGCCGGTGGCTCCAGTTAGCCTACGCAGTGGCCTCCACGGTATGCACTAGCCAGCGTATTGGTAAGTGTGCTAGGTACCAACTGATGAGCCCACCTTAGCACATGAGGGCGAAACGCTGGCAACCAAGAATGAGCTAGCTGGAAAATTTATAATGTCCAATAACGGACCATTTATATTGGTATTATAAATTTGCTCATTCAGGACAAATATTTCAGATTCCCTATGGGAATCAACATCTATATCATCTGATGGCCAAGCAGGCATCAATTTTTAGTGATGAGACAAGTCTCTTAGTGCATTGGCACTGCCGGTGGCTCCAGTTAGCCTACGCAGTGGCCTCCACGGTATGCACTAGCCAGCGTATTGGTAAGTGTGCTAGGTACCAACTGATGAGCCCACCCTAGCACATGAGGGCGAAACGCTGGCAACCAAGAATGAGCTAGCTGGAAAATTTATAATGTCCAATAACGGACCATTTATATTGGTATTATAAATTTGCTCATTCAGGACAAATATTTCAGATTCCCTATGGGAATCAACATCTATATCATCTGATGGCCAAGCAGGCATCAATTTTTAGTGATGAGACAAGTCTCTTAGTGCATTGGCACTGCCGGTGGCTCCAATTAGCCTACGCAGTGGCCTCCACGGTATGCACTAGCCAGCGTATTGGTAAGTGTGCTAGGTACCAACTGATGAGCCCACCCTAGCACATGAGGGCGAAACGCTGGCAACCAAGAATGAGCTAGCTGGAAAATTTATAATGTCCAATAACGGACCATTTATATTGGTATTATAAATTTGCTCATTCAGGACAAATATTTCAGATTCCCTATGGGAATCAACATCTATATCATCTGATGGCCAAGCAGGCATCAATTTTTAGTGATGAGACAAAGTCTCTTAGTGCATTGGCACTGCCGGTGGCTCCAGTTAGCCTACGCAGTGGCCTCCACGGTATGCACTAGCCAGCGTATTGGTAAGTGTGCTAGGTATCAACTGATGAGCCCACCCTAGCACATGAGGGCGAAACGCTGGCAACCAAGAATGAGCTAGCTGGAAAATTTATAATTTCCAATAACGGACCATTTATATTGGTATTATAAATTTGCTCATTCAGGACAAATATTTCAGATTCCCTATGGGAATCAACATCTATATCATCTGATGGCCAAGCAGGCATCAATTTTTAGTGATGAGACATAAGTCTCTTAGTGCATTGGCACTGCCGGTGGCTCCAGTTAGCCTACGCAGTGGCCTCCACGGTATGCACTAGCCAGCGTATTGGTAAGTGTGCTAGGTACCAACTGATGAGCCCACCCTAGCACATGAGGGCGAAACGCTGGCAACCAAGAATGAGCTAGCTGGAAAATTTATAATGTCCAATAACGGACCATTTATATTGGTATTATAAATTTGCTCATTCAGGACAAATATTTCAGATTCCCTATGGGAATCAACATCTATATCATCTGATGGCCAAGCAGGCATCAATTTTTAGTGATGAGACAAAGTCTCTTAGTGCATTGGCACTGCCGGTGGCTCCAGTTAGCCTACGCAGTGGCCTCCACGGTATGCACTAGCCAGCGTATTGGTAAGTGTGCTAGGTACCAACTGATGAGCCCACCCTAGCACATGAGGGCGAAACGCTGGCAACCAAGAATGAGCTAGCTGGAAAATTTATAATGTCCAATAACGGACCATTTATATTGGTATTATAAATTTGCTCATTCAGGACAAATATTTCAGATTCCCTATGGGAATCAACATCTATATCATCTGATGGCCAAGCAGGCATCAATTTTTAGTGATGAGACAAGTCTCTTAGTGCATTGGCACTGCCGGTGGCTCCAGTTAGCCTACGCAGTGGCCTCCACGGTATGCACTAGCCAGCGTATTGGTAAGTGTGCTAGGTACCAACTGATGAGCCCACCCTAGCACATGAGGGCGAAACGCTGGCAACCAAGAATGAGCTAGCTGGAAAATTTATAATGTCCAATAACGGACCATTTATATTGGTATTAACAACCAAGATATCACTACTACTAGTCATTTGTACATGTCACAGCATCACTGCTCTTCAATTGGTTCCTGAGTATGGAACTTCCCTGTAAAGTTGCACTCGAAAAGCTCAGAAGCTCTTCCTATGTGTCTTATACATGACATTGTACATTTCCAGAAGAACTGCGTATTTAGCTTATATAAGTATCTTTTGAAATGTTGAGTCATAAGGCTCTTGTCTTACAAGTTTCTAAGCCACATAGAATGTTCTGTTTCATTCTTTGGAATATTCTGTCATTCCCGTTATTATTATTGTACCGGACGGTACACCTCTACGACGCAAGTTCAAATCTTGCGCCAATTTAATCTACTCTGCAGGAGAAACCCTGAACTTTAAAAACCGAACTAACTCTACTGTTTATCAGAAGATGTCACTGTGTGTTTTCAATTTCCTTTTGTTTCGTTAATCAAGAAGTGTGGACATGCTCTAACAGATGTCTCTACCAAAAAAAACTATGGTAATGCACTCTGGTGCAAGGGAATGAAGTCTCTGGAAGAAATTTTTTATTCATAAGTTTTGTTTTTACTGTATTTTGTTCTGTTATCTTTGGGTTGGCAATATTAATCCTTCCTTCCGCCAGGTTTGAACTTAGCCAATCCCGAATTTCTTTAATTAATTTTCAGCCAATCATGTATGTCTTCTTCGATATGGATATGTTGCTCTAAGCTATCCAATAAAAGTGAGAGGGTGTGTCTACTCATTCCTGAAAGGTCTCGAATTTTCCACGAGGGTATAAAAAGTGCTGTTTTTCTTGTCTCGGGGCCACTAGTATAACATCTAACTCAGTGTGTGAATATGTAGCAGGGGGCGGGAAGCGCCTCGTTCTTCAGACAGCAGTTCTTCAACAAGGTAATGGCCCTTTGACATCTTTATTTCGTGCTAGCTCAGCAGTTTAACTCTCAGGGAAGGTTCGAAACCTTTAATATGTAACCTACCACTTTAAAATGTAAATTCCTCTCCTGTCTATGTAAAAACTACAAAACTCTTTAACTGTAAAGCGGGGATAGAGAGTGCTTTACCCTCTCGAGCTCCCCTTCATTTTGAAATCGAGGTGACTACGTTTTCATAACCGCTTCTATGCTTCCTTAATGTATTAAAGTTTTCTCATACGGGTCACCTCCCTAGCTTGGGATTAGCCCCTGTGTACCGGCCTAGAGCCATTTAGGTTTTAAAAAGTGTATTTGGAGTGCATGTTCACGCCTCCAGTCCTTTCTGTACTTTGGACCAGTAACTTAACCTGATGTTTTATTTTCATGGCGAAGGCCCTGTAGGTTGGGTAGTAAATACCCCTGTTTCTTTGTGCGCCTTGAGGGCAAATAGAAGTGAAATTCGTTGTGGCCTTTGATAGGCTTGAACTTTGAGAGCGGGTCTGCTCTTTCCTAAATTTGATTTCTGTGTGCCTCTAGGAGGCTTAACATTGTAATTTGGAGCAAGTGCTCCTTGGCATGATGGGGTTTTCTGCCCCTTTGTTCAATTTTGTACCTTGGTAAAGTTGGGCTAATAGCTCAAGGATTGTAATTGTGGGGCTCGAAGCCCAAATCTTGTAACGAACTGTAATTTGTAATTTCTTAATTTGTTGATCTGCTACTTGGTATCTGTTATTCTCTGTTATTGGTTGATTTTGAAAAGAAAATATAACCTTTGTTAAAGTTTTAAATTAACTTCAATTTTGTAGTTGAGACCTATCCCAGCCTGCACCTTCTTTCACCTCGGACTAGCACGGATAATATCCGTAACAATTATCATTACCGTTATTTATGAATTATGACTTATAGACATATACAACAGACTCTCCTTTAATTTCTTTTCATATATACATGTGTTCATATACCTGCTACCTTTTATATCACAGGCTTTATTCCCTGGAGGTCACGGATTCAAACCTCGTTCGAGTTCATTCACTCACTCTGTTATATGCGAAAGGCGCATTGCGAACCCCCGTTCAGGACAGTATAGGTCACCTAGTCCTTCTCAAGCGATAATTATTATACAGTATTCTGCCTAGTGGCAGGTCCGTGTCTTCGTACAGAGAATTTCTGACTCCAGTGTTCCCTGTTTTCAGCTTCCTCCCTCAGTCTGCTGTATTTCCTCCCATCTTTCATGTCATCCAGATGTTAAATTCTTCCTCGTCCCGGAGTTCCTCTGATCTTTCCTTCGATGACGTAGTGTATTAGCCACTCATGTCTAAGTATTTTTCCGAAATAATTGAGTTAAGAATAGTTTTCTTCTCTTTTACTCTTCTCAATACATCGTCGTTTGTCACCTGATCTGTCCTTGATCTTCTCTATTCTCCTCCAACACCACATTTCAAAAACTTTCTCGGTATTTCTTCTCCCTCTTTCTCATGGTCCACATCTCCGCTCCATAAAGTGCAATGCTCCAGCTTCTTCCTTAGTTTCAAGCTCAACTTGCTGGTCGACGGAGTCCTCTTCTTGTTGAATGCGACTTTGGCCATAGCGATTCTTTCTCGAATTTCATTTGTGCAGTGGGCATCCTTTGTCAGCAAGGTAAGCGATAATTAAACAGCTTTTTCTGCTGCGGACGGAGGTTCTCTTTCTTAGAGTTTCATGATTTTTCCTGTAATTTTTCACTGGTAATTGTTTTGCAAAGGAAATTGACTAAATTAATCTGCATAGTTGCATGCAACGTACTATTCCTCAGTGCATTCTCATTTTTTAAAAATATTTTAATGTAGCTTAACTTATTTTGTAATACAGGACGTGGAGTCTGTACTTATGTAACGAAAACTTAGCATGTTCTTCTGTTGTATTCGTAGGCTGAGGATGACTTTGAATAAGTCAAAGCATAATTCACCAACTAGCTGAGTTTCCACGGGGCAATTTGGACAACGGTGCAGTATAAAAAAAAGAGAGAAAATTCATAATGAAAAAGTAATATAGCCTACAAACTAAAAATTATAAGCCAATGCATAAACAGAATACACTACATAATAAAATAATGGCAATAAACAGTGATCTCTACAGCTGGATATTATGTACATTTATACTACAACAATAAAAATAATACTAATAATAACCAAATATTAATTATAAGAAATAAGATTGTTCTTCAGCTGTACACTAAAATGACAATTTTACTAGCCTACCTCCCACAATCACACAACTTATTATCCATCACCAATCACACGAAACAATCAGTGGTATTCAACAGGTAATCTCTGCGTGCAGTTTTAAATTTTGTTGTTGATTTAGAGTTCCTGACAGCAGCTGGAAGTAAATTCCAAAGTCGTGACCCAGCCACAATGAAGAATCTATTATACATTGAAGAGCGGGAATAGTGGGAGAATTGCCAGATCTAGTGTTATCATTGTGGAATGTGGATAATTAATGAAATTTTGAAGAAATGTATTTGGGTAATTTTCATACAGAGTTCGACATAAGTACAAGGGCGAATCAAAAATAAGCAGGATTTTACTTTTTCTTCTTCTCTTATTGAAAAACAATGCAATTACAATTTATTTTTCCACCAAGTTTCCCGCTTTAGAAATACATTATTCCCAGCGAGAAGGAAGTTTTTTTTTAATATCACAGCATAGTAGAATGAAGCTGGTTTCATCAGGAGCCAGTTATGCACAAATTCCTCCACGCCCTTATTATCTTGTAATCGTTGCCCTCCTAGAGCTTCTTTAAGCGGTCTAAACAAATGGAAATTGCATGATGATACGTCCGGGCTATAAGGAGGATGATCAAGTAAAGTCTAATGCATTTCCTGTAGTTTGGAGACTGTTAGAACTGCAGTATGGGACTTGGCATTGTTACAGAGGAGGATCGCCTGTCGAATTGGTTGGTATCGTCTTTTGCAGTGATATGCATCCCTTGCCTTGTTCAACAGCTCATAGTAGTAAGCAGAATTGATTGTGCATCACTCATGCAAAAAATCAATGAGCAAAATGCCTCGCCGGTCAAGAAAAGACTTTTGAAAGAACATTGCCAGCTGACAGCCGAGTCTTGGCTTTTACTGGGGCTGCTTCCCCTTTCCTCCGCTACTCCTTACTGGCTTGTTTGGATTTGGGAGTGAAGTGGTGGACAGGTGACAGTCCGACTCAAAAATCATCACCTTCTTTCACAAACCTTGCTGTAAGCCTCTGACAGACCTCCAAACCTATCAACTTCTGGTTTTAGGTCAAAAGGTGAAGGACCCATCTGGAACACACTTTACAGAACTGTAGGTCATTATTGATGATCGCTTGATAGCTCCCATAATGTATTCCGACCTGTTTTGCAATTTCTGATATTCTTGTTCGTCGATCGTCGTCAATCTCTTTAACCGCAAGCTGCCTCTGTGGATCAGTGGTAGAGTGTCGGCCTCCGGATTCCAAGATAGCAGCTTCAAACCCGGCAGAGGTAGTCGGATTTTTGAAGGGCAGAAAATAGTCCATTCGACACTCCATGTCGTACGATGTTGGCATGTAAAAGATCTCTGGTGACACATTTGGTGTTTACCCAACAAGATTCATTAAAATCTGAACCGTAGATGCCCAAGAGAGATCCGGTTTACTCTATCTGCCATCTAGTAGGCCTAGAGTAAAGCGGAACGTTGAAATTGATGAGCAGACAGCCAGATGGCGTCAAATTGAAATGTCTGCACACGGTAGCTGAGGCCATACAATTATTATTATTATTATTATTATTATTATTATTATTATTATTATTATTATTATTATTATTATTTAACTGCATGAATGTTTTTGTCCGTAATGCTGGTCCAAGGACGGCGATCATATTGCTGATTTTCCACACGTTCTTGTTCTTCCTTGAATTCTTTATGCCAGGCAAACACACGCATCTTTGACAGTGTTTCATGATCGAACTGTGCAGCCAGTCTCTGGAAAATTTCCATTGCTTGAACTCCTTCACGAGCAAGAAATGTTATAATTATGCATTGCACAGTAAAGGGATGCAGCTGTTGCTCATACATCGTGAGTGTCACTGACGAAGTGGTTAGCTGGCTCTCCTCACTCCTAACGGCCCCACCGAAGCATACTAGAAGTGCAAGTCTGGTCCTACCAGCTGTTGATGCTCAGTAACAAAAATCCCATTTATATTTGTTTGACCTACGTATATGAAACTTCCTTTGCCTGTCGGGTTTCAGCCAGGAAGGAGTTGTGTAGCTAGGGGTTATATGAGCATCATAACTCAAGTTAAAAGTAAATCGAAGGCTAGAGTTCAATACTCGTTAAAGTTTCATAGTTTGTTCATGGGTCACGTCTACGAGGACAATTACATGTTGTAAACCTCATTATTGGTCCGTATTGAAAATTTACAGTTCAAAAATAATAAAGGTGTTCACTAATCCACCTATTCAATACTTTATTTCCACTTAAAGTGGTTACATAAACACAATAACACTTATTTGGGACATGTTTCACCCTTAAATTAGGGCATCTTCAGCCTAAAATAATCTTCAAAAGTACATATAATAATACAAATAGAAGCTAAAAGATTAGCTAGTTACTAAAATTTGGTACATACAATGTGAATATTGATACATTAATAAAAACGTATGAATGGAACACTGTCAATGATCATGTTTATGTAACCACTTTAAGTGGAAATAAAGTATTGAATAGGTGGATTAGTGAACATCTTTATTATTTTTGAACAAGGACATTGTCGGAATAGTCAAACATTGGTAGTGTCAGAGTTTGGAGAAGTTTTATCTGTACGTTTTGTGACAAAATTTCCTTACGTTGTTTCGGAGGGTGTAGCGTTGCGTGCATCTTTCTACATGTATTTCTTACGTGTGCATCCAGTCAAGAGTTTGTCAGGGTCGAACCTAGGTTCTTCACTTCTTTACTGAGCTGGATTACGGTTGCAATTAATGTCATCCGAGGAATAGCATAATTTTTATACATGACTTTCAGTCATTTCTGAGAACTAATTATAATTGTCATAGGCACCACGTATTTTATGGTGGCGCTAGTTCTTGCCATACCAGATCGTCATGGCCATGGTTGTGAGGTATGAGATATAGTACCCCTGCCAGTAACAATTCCTGAGAGCGCTTGTTGGCTTGATGCTCTTCATGAAATACTTTTGTGACTTGAGACGTTGTCTCGATGCTTGGTGGCTGTGTGTCTTTCCTTTCAGCTGCTAGTTGCTATCCAACACAGGGTTAGGTATACCTTTTTAACATGAGTTTGTCTGAGGCAGCCAGAGACAACATGGCATGCTTCATACTTTTCTAGAATGCAGAAGTTGGCCCACACAGGACAAGCATACTCAGCTGCAGAGAAGGAGAGTGAATGAATAAGCTACAGCAGTGGTCAGTAATGTGTCCTTTAGAAAGAACTAGCTCCAACACTGACATTTAGGGGCCAGAACAATTTTTTTGTATGTAGTTTAAGCACCAATACTGTGACTGTGTTCTCCCTCTGGCAAACGTGTAACATTCCTGTCTGTTTATTTGCAGGAAAGGCGCCTCCATTATCAGAAATGGACCCCAACACTTTGGAGTACTGGAAAAGAGTGCGTAAAATGGGACTCAGAAGAAATAATCTTCTAGCAAAATTGAAAAAGTTTTGAGCACTATCAAATAGCAGTTGTTGTAGCAATTGTTGTATTTTATTATTTGTGTAAATAAACTCCTCCTAAGCTCATCTGCAGCGTATGGCGGCTCCTGAAGTTACACAGTAGGATAGTGGCTTTATGGTTTTGGTCTTGTAGCTGCCAGATAGTGGGTTCAAGCTCCTCTGTCAGCAACCTTGAAGATGGTTTTCATGCCAGGCAAATGCGGGGCCTGTACCTTAAGCCCACAGTCACTACCTTCCCACTCCTATCCATTTCCTATCCCGCCATTGCTATGAGACCTGTTTATGTCGGTGTGATATAAAGCAGATTGTAAAACATTCAGGATGGTCACCTAGTGTTGAATTACTCAGTCAGCTTAGTTATTGAAGAGAATAGCCAGCTCTCTGTGTGATTGTCAAAGTATGGGAGCTGATGACTGCAAGTGTTTTAGTGAAAGATGAAAAAAAGCATAGTCATCAACATATGGCCCCACCTCAAAACCCTAACATTACATGAACGAAGAAGACAGTCGAACATAAAATGTCGTGCCAGAGTCACTGGTAGGTTACAATGTTGCTTTAAACATGTCATAGCCCTTCTCCAATGGGAGTTGTCCGGCTCCATGGCTAAATGGTTAGCGTGTTGGCCTTAGGTCACAGGGGTCCCGGTTTTGATTCCCGGCAGGGTTGGGAATTTTAACCATCATTGGTTAATTTCCCTGGCACAGGGGCTGGGTGTATGTGTTGTCTTCATCATCATTTCATCCTCATCACGACGCGCAGGTCGCCTACGGGAGTCGGATCAAAAGACCTGCACCTGGTGAGCCGAACCCGCCTTGGGATCTCCCGGCACTAAAAGTCATACGCCATTTCATTTTTTCACATGGGAGTAATTCTAAAACACTTGGCAGCAGGCTGTGTAGCCTAATGAATGAACTGTATTATTTTTCATGTAGTAAATTCTATGAATTTTTGTAGATCACAATCCATTGCATTGTAATCAATAGTAAAATTATAAAGAGAGTAAGTTATGAGTTTGTTTGTATGATGAAGATAGCCTAATCTTAGTAAGCACTGAACACATTTCAGTAAGTCTGACCTACCGGGCGAGTTGGCCGTGCGCGTAGAGGCGCGCGGCTGTGAGCTTGCATCCGGGAGATAGTAGGTTCGAATCCCACTATCAGCAGCCCTGAAAATGGTTTTCCGTGGTTTCCCATTTTCACACCAGGCAAATGCTGGGGCTGTACCTTAATTAAGGCCACGGCCGCTTCCTTCCAACTCCTAAGCCTTTCCTATTCCATCGTCGCCATAAGACCTATCTGTGTCGGTGCAACGTAAAGCCCATAGCAAAAAAAAAAAAAAGTAAGTCTGACCATTAGATAACAGTTGCCACTTAAAGGAATAAGGTATTGCTAGGTGACTAGCTCATGACCAATCTAGTATAACAGTATCACGAATTTCAAGCACCACTACAGTCGCTTCTTATTGTCTTTGAGTTACCGCACCTATGCGTGCTTGTTTTTATATAAATTCATCAGAATAGTGTACTCAAACTGTATAGCATCTGTCCCACAGATTTTCAATGAGGTTCAAGTCAGGTGATTTTGCAGGCAGATCGAGATGTAATAGGGCAGTGGGGAGCATTCATAAAACCAGTCACATATGCGTCCAGCCTGATGAACTTTGTTGTTGTCATCTTGAAAAATTGGGGCATCAGTAGCATACTCACCACGCAGATGTTGACTGAAAGGCAACACCTGATCATCGAGAATGCTGGTTCATGTTAGTGGTCACCTCAATGAGCGGGTCCAATTCACGATACGAAAAACATCTCCGAAACATCACAGACCCATATCAGACTTGAACCTTTATTCATTGACTGCAGCAATTCCTGTCGGGTTTGGAAGCGATTTTGATTCTCTAGCCATGAAACGCTTCTCCGGTCCCTCTTGGTCTGGATCTTTTTTCTGACCAAAATTCTGACATGTCTCGTGGCCATGTGTAGTACACCACTGCGAAACGCCAATAAATCGAGCAACTTCACGCACCGCATGGCCACTCTGTTACTTCCTTCCATCTACCCATGTTGACGTACTGTTAATGAGCCTCTTCCTGTCCATATACAACTTGTCATCCTCTGGTAACTAGATCAACCTTGATTATGTCCATCCATCGGGTTTTAGGTCTTCCACCTGTCTTTCCAAATTTTTTCTGGCTGTTCTTGTAGGCTCCATCTTCTTCACATGCCCGTACCACCATAGTCTGGATGAACCGATTCGGTCTAATAGGGATGTCTTTATTCCGGCTTCTTTCTTCACTTCCTCATTTCTTAACTTGTCCATCTTGATCTTCTGGATGGTGGATCTAAGAAAGTTCATCTCCGATGCTTGCAGTTTGGATGAATCTCTTTTTGTGAGGTTGCACGCTCCAATACCACAGGTCAAAATTGTTATCAAATTGCTGTTAAACATGATCAGTTTGGCCGGGTTTGGAATCGTGTCATCTCATAAAAGTGTTCTTACTTGTTGGTAGAATTCTGATCCCTTTTGCACTCTGTAATTTTCTTTCTGACTAAATTATCACTGGAGATTATACTTCCACGGTAAGGAAAACTATCCACACACTCTAACTGGTGGTCTTCTAGTTTTACACTTGCTAACGCCCTTCTCTGTTGACTGCCATCACCACTGTCTTGGTCTTGCTGATGTTGAGGTTTCATGCCTAGAACTGGGATTTCCATACATTGAGTCTGGTCTGTATTTCCTCTTCTGTTTCACCCCAGATCATGATATCATCAGCAAAGGCCACTGCATTCAGTTCACCTAGCTTTTCCTTGACGTTCTTCATAATATTGTCCCTAACAGTGATGAACAGTAGTAGGGACAGTGCACTTCTTTGCTGAACTCCACTCTTGGTCTCAAACGATGATGATCGACCTTCTCCAATTTATACACAGCTAGTGCAGTCTTTGTACAACATCTGAATTTTCCTTACCAGTCCTTCAGGCACATTTCTTTTCCTCAGGCACTCCCAGATTGTATCTCTTATAACACTATCATAGGCCTTTTCTACATCCAGGAATACAGTGACATGGTTCTAGCCTTTCTCCCAATACTTTTCCATCAGCATGCAGGTGCTAAAAATTAGATCCATTGTTGATCTGTTACTTCTGAATCCATATTGCTCCTCCTCTAACTGTGGTTCAATGATGGTTCTCAATCTCCTTTCTATCATGGTTCTCAATCTCCTTTCTATGGTCTCTAGAATGTCTAGCCCATGAGACAGCATTGTTATTCCTCTATAGTTGGTGGGTTTCCGTCTGCTGCCTTTCTTAAACAGGGGAATTATGACGCCCTTGGTCCAATCTGCAGGTATTTTGTTGTCTGTTCATACGGCATTTAATACTACTCTGTGCAGCCATTGTATACAGTGGATGCTTGCTGCCTTTATCATGTCCGCATTTACTTCATCTGCAGCTGAAGATTTTCCTTTAGGCATAGATTTTAAGGCTGTCTCAGTTTCTGTCCAGGTGATGGAAGGTTCTTCATTGTAGGCTTGGATTTCCAGTTCTGTATTTTGTTCTTGAACTGGTCTATTCAGTACATGGTCGAAATGATTCTTCAGGACTTCTCTTGTGTCACTTTCTGTCCTAACCAGATTTCCATTTTCATCTTCAAGTGCCTTTATGGTATACATTGGCTTCCTTTTACCTCTGATAACACTATACAGTAGTTTCTTATTGCCTCTGTTCTCTCCCTCCAGTTTCTGAGTGAATATATTCCATGCCTTGGTCTTTTCTTCTGTAACTGTTCTTTTAACGTCCAGTTTCTTGTTTCGGTATAATTGAGGTTTCTGATCTTTGCCTCGTCTCTAGTAAAATCCGGTTTATTTTTCTACCAATCCCTTTCATTCTTCAAGAGATTTCTTTCCCTGATTGCTGCTCTCACTCTTTCATTCCTTCTCCCTTGTTTTCATACTGGTCTTTCTACAAACTTCAGTTGCTTCCTTAACCAATGTGTCCCTTAGGGTGGTCCATTCTGCCTCTCCATTTTTCCTTTCATCTCTTGGTAACAGGGTTTTTATTTGGTTCTGATACTCAGTTCTCTTACCTGTTTTCTGGAGTTCCCATACTTTGATTTTTGGCATTTTCCTGTTCTGTACTTTTGGCACATAGCACTACTAATAGACGGTGATCACTGTCAAGACTCTGACATGTTACCATTCTGCTCCTTTCTTCATCTGAGATGGCATAATTACAGTCTTCTTTAGTCCATCCCAACTATATCGTGTTATGGCTCTGTCGTCCGGCTCCATGGCTAAATGGTTAGCATGCTGGCCTTTGGCCACAGGGGTCCCGGGTTCAATTCCCGGCAGGGTCGGGAATTTTAACCTTAATAGGTTAATTTCACTGGCACGGGGGCTGTGCCGTCTTCATCATCATTTCATCCTCATCACGACGTGCAGGTCGCCTACGGGTGTCAAATCGAAAGACCTGGATCTGGCGAGCCGAACTTGTCCTCGGACACTCCCGGCACTAAAAGCCATATGCCATTTCATATGGCTCTGTCTCTTCTTGAACCACCAACCCATTCCTTACACAGAAGTCAAGGACATGTTCACCTTCAATGTTTCTTCCACCATATCCATATCTCATATCCTGTTCTATCTGTTCCAGTCTGTGCATTCAGATTACTCTCTCATTACTAATAATTAGGGCTCGGAAGTTCATGTATTTGCATGTTTTTCTTTTTTTTTTTTAAGGGGTTAAAATGTATGCTTATACACTATGTGCACAAATTATGGAATTTTCAGTCATTTGAACATGTTTTTATGGTCATAAGTAAGGGCCTTATTTTTTGGTGAAATAAAACAGTTGATTTCGGTGTTAAAACTAACGCTATTTCGGTAGGTATTTCGTGAAATAAATTGTCATACCGATCGATGTTTCTTGTGAAATCCTCCTTATCGTATGGGCTGAATCTAATTTTGTGATAAGGGTTTTTAAAGAGAACTCTTATAATGTAAGCTTGTCATTAAATCTTAGAACAACCAAATATACAAAATGTTATAGAAGCAAATATATAAATCACTGATACCTCGAAATAAAGTTAGGTGGTCTGCCCTGTAACATCAATTTATACATAGTTACATATTTTTTACTGTTCAATTACTTATCTCCAAAGTACAAACTAAGCATTGTTTCAACATTATCAGCATGCAGAGTTGTACGACAGTCAGAAAGTATCTTTGTGTAAGCAGAGAAGCCATTAGATGTCGGAAGCCATAATGCTTGTAAACACTTGGATGCAAATTCACTGTGGTCTTCTATCAAGCCTCCTAAAACTTCACTAACGAGGTCTTCTTTCTTCTCCTCCCCCAGATGTGCTTTTGCAGCATTTTGCAAAGCCATATAGCCCTGGAAGAAACTGTTCGTGGATATGCTAGCAAGAATAGGAATGCTATTCACACTGTCCATGAGAGTAGAGTTCACTTCATTGCTGAGCACATTCGGAAGATAAAATAGTGCCGCAGTGGCTTGAAATATTCTTCTAGCTGGATCCTGTTCGATCATTTTTTTCAGCTTTTCTGTGCATTTCGTCGCCAGATTCTTAATTTTTCTCTCTTCTGTATCTTTTCTTTCTCCTGAAAGCTGGTTCAGGGCAACAGTAGTCTCTTTATCTAAAACTAACTTTCTGACTAAATCAAATCCTCCATTTATAATGTCTAGTTTAGGGGTGAGTTTGTGGGCAGTTGGATAGTGTGATCCTTCTAGCACTGTTACAAACTGAGATACAGAGGTCCAATGTTCCTTAGCACAGGTAGCTTCACACAATATAGTCTTCTGTTCATTGTTGGTTAGATCCTTGAAATATTTTACAGCGTCACTGACATCATCTGACTCTTTAAAGTACTCAACCAGATCACAGAGATATTCTTGTAAATAGATAGCTGAATCGAGCCAGGATCCCCAGTGGGTTAATACGGGCATCGGGAAAAGTTTGACCGTCTTCTCACCGCGACTGTATTTCTCCCAAAGGAATTTCAAATACCTATGCTTGCGCTTCCGGGTATTTTTGAATGCTTTCTTAGTCATACGTACGCACTTATTCAGACTGGTGAAGTAGCTGGGCACAAGCTTGGTTATGATATCTAGTTTGTGGGCCCAACACTGCACGTGAACTAAGTCATCTGAAATTAAACCTTTGAGAGTACGCACACACTTTGTCATATATGGGTCACTGTCAGAGGATATGCCGACAACATCATTTGTAGTCTACAGAGTACTTCACAATTGCATTGTTTATAGATTGACAACACTCTTGCGAATCAACATTCTGCAAAATTTTCACTGAAGCAACGTATAACTTTGAAGGTAAGGCATCTACAGGAAGTATACGGAACAGAATTATGAAAACTGCTTCCCCTTTCCGATTGGTAGTTTCATCGCAGTGAATTATCAGTTTTCTATTTCTCACAGCTTCTTGCACTTCCTCTTCATATTCTGCTTTAACAGGTGGAATGTAATTTTGGCGGCAAGTATTTGCCTGTGGAAGATCACCAGCACCTGTAGAAAAAAAGCATAGCATTGAATACAGGAACACTATAATACCAGTAACTTGCTAATGTTTTGGTTTTACGTCCACTGAAAACTTTTACGATTTTCAGAGTTACCGAGTTGCCAAAATTTTGTCCCGCGGAAGTTCTCTTGCATGCCGGTAAATATATCGACGTGGGTCCGTCGTAGTTGAGCACCTTCAAATACCCCGGCCGGGTCTGACTAGCTCAGACGGTTAAGGCACTGGCTTTCTGAACCCAAGTTGGCAGGTTCGATCCTGGCTCAGTCCGGTGTTGTTTGAAAATGCTCATATACGTCAGCCCCGTGTCAGTAGATTTACTGATACGTAAAAGAACTCCTGCAGGACAACATTCCGACATATCCGCTTCTCCGAAAACCGTAAAAGTAGTCAGTGGGACGTGAAAACATTATTACTACTGAACCCGATGATTTATTTACAATAGGCCTGCAAATAAAGACAGAATTACCTTTTATATACTTGTTCATCCACTCCCTCATGCCAGGGTTATCCAATTTCTCAAGAGGAATGTTAGCTTGCATGAATGCTTTGGTTGTGTCTATCACAAATTGTTCTCTATCACTTTTCAACTTCTTTGCGATGTGTAGAATATCGCCGATTGTTATTTGCCGCTTAGAATTATTTTCACTTGCTTCAATCTTCTTCTTTCTATGAGTTTCTGATTCCCTGCAGTGTTTATCGCACGTGTCCTTTCGTTCCCACTTAATACGAACATTACAGTATTTACACATTAGTATTCTTTTCGCAGCATCAAATACATAGAACCCCTCACTCTTGTATTCCTCGGCCCTCGAAAAATCTGTTGTAACTTTAGTTTTAGGCATTTTAATAATTAAATGCTGGGCATTTGCCGGTTAAGTTTCATCAGTAGCGAACTCGCACTGCCAAAGAATATAACGCGCACTGTTTTATCGAAGACAGGTCTTGCTACATGATCGCTGTTGCTGTAATCGATAACAGATATCGATTTTTATCGATTGTCTTACAGATCGCGGAACTGAATATAGTACTCAAACCTTTTCTTGAGCCCTGAACTCCATAGTGCATAATGGGAACTAGGGCTCAAGAAAAAGTTCGCGTACTATACATGTACTTCCGATACACAGTGCGCATTGATTTGCGTGTAGATAATATACAGCGCTATCAAGCAACAGAACTGAAAGATTTAAACGTTTCTGGTGACCTTTCTTGATAATAATTCGCATTTTTCGTACCAAATGGGGTATATTTCGTGATTATTCGCTCAATAAATAAGATTTCGTGATATTTCGCGAACTCATTTTACTAAAATACGGTATTTCAAGTATCTAGAAGGTCATATATAGGTAAGAAAGAGGATATGAAAAAATTTCGCGCGTATCGCTATTAGAAAAAAATACGGCCCCTAGTCATAAGTGATTAATTTCATTACGGTCCGTATTGACAATTGATCACTATCAAAGGGTAGGAATAGGTGGACCCTTCCTACCCTTTGATAGTAATGCTTTTATGGTGCATATAACTGCATATTTTCGTGATTTTTTTTAAATGCATCATATTTTAATATTTTAGCGCCTATATGGCATATTTCAATCAGTTGAATGGTTATTACAGTATTTTTTAAACAGCTTTTTCATCTGGTTGATTTTGGCAGTAATGTTACGCATGATGATGCAACTTGTCATGTGGTGAGGAGATATGATGTCACGCAGTGAATCCCCTGTTTCATCATCTACACTCACGTTTTGTGCTTTTAATGGACACTTTATACGCGAAACATAGTTTGGTCACAACCAGTTCACAACACCGTTACACGACTCAATGGACAGCCAGTCAACAGCTAAAAGTTCTATGCAGAAAATAAGAGCAACTTCGAGCTGTAGATTAAGAAATTTACAGAAGTTTCCAGCTGACTTGATATCGACAGATAATAGGGTACTGTTCTGTGGAGCGTGTGAGAAAACTAAAGGGAGTGAGAAAAGATTTCAAATAGTTCAACACAGCAAAACATAAGGAGAATTTAACTAGCAAACTCGCAAGTAACAGTGTAACTGTAATGCGGTGTGTGATGGAGTCATTGAAATTATTATGGCCATCTGGAATCAAATAAGACCGGCTACTTTTATTTGTTACCGATGCAGGTACTTATCAGGACAAACACTGAAAGGCATTTTAACCTAACTTAATTCATGGTTCATGTTTGTGGGTTACTGTAGTCACGTCCTAGTTCGTGAACCATGGGCAACGGCTGAGTGGCCTAGTAAGTGGTCCTGAGAGTCGGGATAACAGTTGCTATGGAATGGGAGTGGGCATCTCGGACGTATTCTGAGTCGTGGCCCTCCTTGTGCTCAGGCGGCTAGGACTACACAATTCACCGGTGGTCCATAACCCGTTAGAGGAGAGATCCTCACTTGGACTATGTGCAAGTAAGGCAGCATCCTGCTTCATGAATTTACCGAGCTCAGAACACTTTAAGCAAGCTTCGGACCTATGGGAGTAATGGAGTCCCACTCCCATTTGACAGGCGAGGGACTCCTTGGAAACAACTTGGCGAACGAAATGGAATTTTATGGGGAGCTATCAATATTAATGGGGCTAATGGAAGAAAGAAGGTAGAACTTGCTGAGTCAGCAAAGAGGATGCATCTGGATGTGCTAGGAGTAAGTGATATTCGGGTAAGGGGAGATAAGGAGGAAGAGATAGGATATTATAAAGTGTACTTGACGGGTGTTAGAAAGGGAAGGGCAGAGTCTGGGGTAGGGCTCTTTATCAGGAATACCATTGCACGCAACATAGTTTCTGTTAGGCACGTAAGTGAACGAATGATGTGGGTAGATTTGTCACTGGGAGGAATTAGGACAAGAATTGTGTCCGTGTATTCACCATGTGAGGGTGCAGATGAGGATGAAGTTGACAAGTTTTATGAAGCATTGAGTGACATCGTGGTCAGGGTCAACAGCAAGGATAGAATAGTGCTAATGGGCGATTTCAATGCAAGAGTTGGGAATAGAACTGAAGGATACGAAAGGGTGATTGGTAAATGTGGGGAAGATATGGAAGCTAATGGGAATGGGAAGCGTTTGTTGGACTTCTGTGCTAGTATGGGTTTAGCTGTTACGAATACATTCTTCAAGCATAAGGCTATTCACCGCTACACATGGGAGGCTAGGGGTACCAGATCCATAATAGACTATATCTTAACAGACTTTGAATTCAGGAAATCTTTTAGGAATGTACGAGTTTTTCGCGGATTTTTCGATGATACAGACCATTATCTGATCTGTAGTGAGCTAAGTATCTCTAGGCCTAGGGTAGAGAAAGTGAAATCTGTCTGCAAACGAATAAGGGTAGAAAATCTCCAGGACGAGGAAATTAGACAGAAGTATATGGATATGATTAGTGAGAAGTTTCGAACAGTAGACAGTAAGCAGGTTCAGGATATAGAAAGTGAATGGGTGGCATACAGGGATGCTGTAGTAGAAACAGCAAGGGAATGCCTAGGAACAACTGTGTGTAAAGATGGGAAAAGGCGAACATCTTGGTGGAATGATGAAGTGAGAGCAGCCTGTAAACGTAAAAAGAAGGCTTATCAGAAATGGCTCCAAACAAGGGCTGAGGCAGACAGGGATTTGTACGTAGATGAAAGAAACAGAGCGAAACAAATAGTTGTTGAATCCAAAAAGAAGTCATGGGAAGATTTTGGTAATAACCTGGAAAGGCTAGGTCAAGCAGCAGGGAAACCTTTCTGGACAGTAATAAAGAATCTTAGGGAGGGAAAAAGGAAATGAACAGTGTTTTGAGTAATTCAGGTGAACTCATAACAGATCCCAGGGAATCACTGGAAAGGTGGAGGGAATATTTTGAACATTTTCTCAATGTAAAAGGAAATCATCATGGTGGTGTTGCAAACAGTCAAGCTCATGGGGAGGAGGAAAATGATGTTGGTGAAATTATGCTTGCGGAAGTGGAAAGGATAGTAAATAAACTCCATTGTCATAAGGCAGCAGGAATAGATGAAATTAGACCTGAAATGGTGAAGTATAGTGGGAAGGCAGGGATGAAATGGCTTCATAGAGTAGTCAAATTAGCGTGGAGTGTTGGTAAGGTACCTTCAGATTGGACAAAAGCAGTAATTGCACCTATCTATAAGCAAGGGAACAGGAAGGATTGCAACAACTATCGAGGTATCTCATTGATTAGTATACCAGGCAAAGTATTCACAGGCATCTTGGAAGGGAGGGTGCGATCAGTCGTTGAGAGGAAGTTGGATGAAAACCAGTGTGGTTTCAGACCACAGAGAGGCTGTCAGGATCAAATTTTCAGTATGCGCCAGGTAATTGAAAAATGCTACGAGAGGAATAGGCAGTTGTGTTTATGTTTCGTAGATCTAGAGAAAGCATATGACAGGGTACCGAGGGAAAAGATGTTCGCTATACTGGGGGACTATGGAATTAAAGGTAGATTATTAAAATCAATCAAAGGCATTTATGTTGACAATTGGGCTTCAGTGAGAATTGATGGTAGAACGAGTTCTTGGTTCAGGGTACTTACAGGAGTTAGACAAGGCTGTAATCTTTCACCCTTGCTGTTTGTAGTTTACATGGATCATATGCTGAAAGGTATAAAATGGCAGGGAGGGATTCAGTTAGGTGGAAATGTAGTAAGCAGACTGGCCTATGCTGACGACTTGGTCTTAATGGCAGACTGTGCCGAAAGCCTGCAGTTTAATATCTTGGAACTTGAAAATAGGTGCAATGAGTATGGTATGAAAATTAGCCTCTCAAAGACTAAATTGATGTCAGTAGGTAATAAATTCAACAGAATTGAATGTCAGATTGGTGATACAAACTAGAGCAGGTCGATAATTTCAAGTATTTAGGTTGTGTGTTTTCCCAGGATGGTAATATAGTAAGTGAGATTGAATCAAGGTGTAGTAAAGCTAATGCAGTGAGCTCGCAGTTGCGATCAGCAGTATTTTGTAAGAAGGAAGTCAGCTCCCAGACGAAACTATCTTTACATCGGTCTGTTTTCAGACCAACTTTGCTTTATGGGAGCGAAAGCTGGGTGGACTCAGGATATCTTATTCATAAGTTAGAAGTAACAGACATGAAAGTAGCAAGAATGATTGCTGGTACAAACAGGTGGGAACAATGGCAGGAGGGAACTTGGAATGAGTAGATAAAGGCTAATTTAGGAATGAACTCGATGGATGAAGCTGTACGCATAAACCGGCTTCGGTGGTGGGGTCATGTGAGGCGAATGGAGGAGGATAGGTTACCTAGGAGAATAATAGACTCTGTTATGGAGGGTAAGAGAAGTAGAGGGAGACCAAGACGACGATGGTTAGACTCTGTTTCTAACGATTTAAAGCTAAGAGGTATAGAACTAAATGAAGCCACAACACTAGTTGCAAATCGAGGATTGTGGCGACGTTTAGTAAATTCTCAGAGGCTTGCAGACTGAACGCTGAAAGGCATAACAGTCTATAATGATTATGTATGTATGTATGTATGTATGTAATTCATGTAAGTTGTTTGGCACATGCTCTTAATCGCATTGCTGAGACAATATGCAATTTTTTCCCATTGGTAGATCGATTTGTGGCCTGTTCCTTCAAGAGTCAAGTTGTTTAGATCAACAGCACCCAGTATCCCACTTCCTCCTGCGATGGGGAACGCGGCTGAATGCAGCTCAACACATACAAGTATTCAAAGATATTGTTAATTCATTGGACTCAAATGAAGCTGCATCAATACAAACAGTGCAAAATATTCTGTCAGGCAAGGCGTTAGAGGAGAATCTTGTTTTTATAAATGCCCATTTTTTAATTTATTTTTTTGCCAACCTCCATAACGTCACTGTAAGCTGTAGGATCTCCCTTAAAGGAAATACTTACTGTTTTCAAAAAAATGATATCCAATCTAAATTCTGTTCCTGGTAGTATAGGACAAAAAGTGAAAGAAAAAATAAATTATGTAACTTCAAAAAATCCTAGTTATAAACAGTTGTGCGATATTTGAGACATTCTCGAAGGAAAACCGTCTGTCACACCAAGACCCTTTCTGTGGAGCAGTTATCATCATTTAAATATGCCCCAATAACATCTTGTGATGTAGAAAGAAGTTTTTCACGTTACAAAGTGTTTTGCGAGACAACAGATGATGTTTTTGTGCCAAGTGATGGTTGTGAACTGCGGGACCATTTCTGCTTCAACCTCCAAAGAATAAATGTAAGTTTATTATCATCAATACTAACCTGACTTCTCTACTGCCATTTTTTCATTTTAATAGTGCATATCTAGTGGTATATTTTTAAGTGCATATTTCTTAGGTTTTTAAGGCATGAACTTCCGAGCCGTACTATTAACCTTTTCCAAATCATCAAGGAACTGGTTCTTATCCTCTTGACAACATCCAGTTTGAGGTGCATACACCTGTACCAAAGTTAGTTTTTCTTTCACTAAATGCACAGTCACCTTTATTAATCTCTCACTAACATACTGAATGTCAGAGACTCCTTCTAGATCTTTACTCATGATGAAAGCAACACCATTCCTCATCTCTTTGTCATTTCCATGCCAATACAGTGTATACTGTTTTCTTAATTTCTTCATTCCTTTCCCTCTCCATTTGGTTTCACTCACCCCCAGTATCATTAATTTCCTCCTTTCCATGAGGTCCACTAGTTCTTCACATTTTCCTGTGAGACTTAGCAAGTTGATGGTCCCAATCCGCGTTAGTCTCCTCCAGGATTTTTGCATTTTTGCAAGACCCTTTCTATCATCATGCCATAAACCATAATCCCTGGCATGAGTCTGCTCATGCTGGCAGCTTGATAAATGTGTTGCAAGAGTCTTATGTGTTTTGAAAGCAACTACAAATAACCTCTTATACTGGCTTGCTAGGTCTAACGTAATTGAGGATTTTCTTTCAGGGTTTACTCCCTTAGCCTTTGAGGATCCTTCCTCATCCCACAAGGCAGTGGGTTCCATCTGAACTACCCCCAGAGGAATGGGTTGCCAGCTCCACCGTACCGAATCATATTCTCCGCTTTTGCTGCCGTTGAGGTCTTCACTTGTTACCCTGAGCTGGGACCCTTTACCAGATGTTTCATACAACAGGGTCAGTGTGCTCTGGGACTCAAACAGGCAGGGGCGCAACTCCCTGGGCAGGGCTGCCTCTAAGAGGGTCCCTACCTGTGACGTAATGTCTGCCTTAAACATCAGTGTCTTACTGATCGCTACTGCCTTATGCTCTCATAGAGGCAGTGCACGTGCGGTTGAATACAGGACTCTTAAGAAATTCATTAAAAAATACATAGAACATGCCTTAAGTGTGTTCATCATTCAACTGTATGAATAGAAGTAATAAAACAAACACGTCATATTTTAGGTACGAAATTCATCCAAATAAGAAGTTAATGTACTGATGATGGCTTCCTTCCAGGTAAAATATTCCGGATCTCCGGGTGGGGTCTACACGAGAGGGATACTGACATTCTGTGAGTCGGAGCATAGAATGTTAGAAGTTTGAATTGTTGCAGTAGGTTAGAGACTCTGAAAAGGGAGATGAATAGCTAAGTTGGTATAAGTGAATTATGTTGGCAGGAAGAGCAGCTACTGCGACCAGCATAGTGAAAGGATTATTGTTGTCAAGATAGACACCAAACCAATGCTCATCACAATAGTGCAGGTCTATATGCCTCTTAGTTCAGCAAATGATGAAGAAATCGAAAGAATATATGAAGAGAGAGAAGATTTAATACAATATGTAAAAGGTGACAAGAATCCAATTGTGATGGAAGACTAGAATGCAGTGGTAGGCCAAGGAAGAGAAGGTAATACAGTAGGAGAATTCAGATTGGGACATAGGAATGAAAGAGGAAGTCGGCTGGTTGAATTCTACACCGATCATAATTTAGTCCTTACTAATACTTGGTTCAAACACCACAAATGACAGCTGTATACGTGGACAGACCTGGAGACACTATTTATTTATTTATCGTGTCAGAAGTACAAAGTAAGAGAGACAAAAAATAAACCAAAACATTTTAAACATTGGTTGACCAAAAATTGGCCACGACAAGCGCATTTGGAGTTGCTCTCATTAGATCTTTAATGGTACAAGTGGCTGGAGAAGATGGACACAGTAGAAGATGTTCGTTAGTCTGCTTAGTACCACACTTGCAGTAAACTGTCTCCACAGGAAGGCCCCATTTCTGTAGGTTGGTCTTGCACCTCGTGGTACTGGAGCGTAATCGATTGAGAGCCTTCCATGTTGTCCACTTTTCAGAATGTCCAGGAGGAAGTTCTTCCTTTGGAACCATCCATTCTCTCAAATGCTGACATTTTTCTCGCCACATTGAGATTCTTGCTTGTTGTGGAGTTCCTTTAAGAGCTTCAGTGGTTGTCAAGAAGCTCTTTCTTGATTTCAACCTAGGATGTGCTGGTTGACAGGCATACAAAGGATGGGCTTCCATAGTCATAGCCTTGCTTTTCTCATGCCTAGCAGCAATCTCACGTCGGATTTCAGGTGGTGCTATACCAGCGAGACAGTGGAGTTTATCTATGGGAGTAGGTCTTAAACAACCTGTGATAATACGGCAGGTGTCATTTAGTGCTACATCTATGTTTTTGGCATGGCTGGACTTATGCCACACGGAGCAAGCATACTCAGCAGTGGAGTAGCACAGTGCTAGCGCGCTTGTTCTCACAGTGCAGGTGGTGCCTCGAAGTTTCCGCACTATGTTGTTTCTGGCAGACACTTTTTGTTTCACGTTTAGGC
Organism: Anabrus simplex; assembly: GCF_040414725.1. Taxonomy (NCBI): domain Eukaryota; kingdom Metazoa; phylum Arthropoda; class Insecta; order Orthoptera; family Tettigoniidae; genus Anabrus; species Anabrus simplex. The sequence continues at coordinate 452,503,890 of NC_090268.1, read as the reverse complement.
AATGTTTCTTACACGTAAGCGTACGGTCCAGAATCACTCCCAGATATTTTGGAGTCGAACAGTGTTGAAGAGGGATTCCTTCCCAGGTGATTTGTAAGGTTTTAGCTGCTTTTTTGTTATTGAGATGAAATACACAGCTATGAGTTTTGGCAGGATTTGGCTTCAAATCATTTTCATTGTAGTAGTTGGTAAATTCTTTCAGAGCTTTGGATAAAGTCTGTTCTACCTTTTCAAAACAGTTGGCCTGAGCAGTGACTGCACAATCATCAGCATAGATAAAACTCTGGGTACCTTCAGGTAGAGGCTGATCATTAGTATAGATGTTGAATAACAGTGGTGCGAGCACACTGCCTTGCGGTAACCCATTCTTCTGTGTTCTCCATCTGCTTCTTTTTCCCTGAAATTCCACAAAGAATCTTCGGTTTTGGAGAATATTTTTAATGTTGCACATTAGATGGAAGTCTTTGGTGATGTCATACAATTTTGTTAGAAGAAGCCGATGGTTGACTGTGTCATAAGCTGCAGAAAGATCAATGAAGACAGCGCCTGTAATGAGCCGATTCTCAAATAGACTTCATTATGATTATTAAAAGTTAGAAACTTCATTATTTTCCGAATTGAACTGGGATTACAGTAAAGTGAAAATGTTAACGATCCACCTTTTCATTACAATCACATGTCGTACATGTATAAACGATGTCATTTAACTCGCATCAATAAACTGTCATTGTATTGAAAAGGTGGATCCATAACATTTTCATTATGATTAGGCAGAGATTCAGAAACCAGGTGCTGGATTGCAAACGTGGACTCTGACCACAACTTGTTGGTCATGAAATTTCCCAAATAAATAAAAAAAATATAAAAAATAAAGAAATTTCATCTGAAGTTGAAAGAATTGGAGAAAGGAAGGAATGCAAGGAGATGGGATCTAAACAGATTGAAAGAAAAGAGTGTGAGGGACTGTTTCAAGGAACATGTTACACAAGGACTAAATAAAAAGGCTGAAGGAAACACAATAGAGGAAGAATGGACAGTCATGTAGAATGAGGTCTCTAGGGTTGGTGAAGAAATGTTAGGAAGAAAGAAAAGATCAACTAAGAATCAATGGATAACACACGAGATACTAGACCAAATGCGTCTGGCCCCACAAAATGAGGCAGTTGCAGGAGCGGAACAAGACAGTGCGAGTCAATCAGCGAGCTGTTACAGTGCACTGTGATAGCGTTATTCATTAGAACATGGCCCAGAGACAACATGTGGATGACTTCACAGCGGAATAATCATCGGGGAACAGGGAGAAGGATGAAGTGTGACAAGTGTAGCCCAGGAGTTTGATATTGCTCACAGCATTGTTCCACATGCATGGAGAGCATTCCAAACCACAGACACTGCTGCCCAAAGGAGAGGAGGGGGTCGACCACTGTCAATTACAGCAGCAGATGACCGATGCAAAAGAAGAGACTCGCATCAAACAGCGGTACAACTGCAACCACATTTAATAGGACTGCAAGGCACCCAATCTCACGCTCCCCAGTGGCACAGTGACCGCATGGGTGGTGGTCTGTTTGCCCGATAACCATTACATTGTGTTCCCTTGACACCTGCAGATCGGCAGCACCGTTTGCGATGGTGCCAAGGGCATCAGGTCTGCACCAACAACTAGTGTCACGTGCTCTTCTCAGATGAGAGCAGATTTAGTCTGGGTAGTGATTCTAGACATACCCTCATCTGGCGAGAGGTGGGAACACGTAATGCAGTGGTGGTGGTGGTGGTGGTGGTGGTGGTGGTGATTATTGTTTTAAGAGGAAGTACAACTTGGCAACCATCCTCTTTATAACACTAATCAGAGGAGAAAATAGAAGGGAACCGACACTTCGAAAAATAAAGATATCGGCCAGAGGAAGATAAGGGCCACGAAGGGCGTGGAAATGAAAGACTCCCTAGCCCTCGCAAACCTAAGAGCGTCGGGGTCAGAAAAGAACAAGAGTTGACCAAGTGAGGTCGGATAGGATAGATGAAAGTGAGGAGCCTGGCACAAGTAAGTGGAAGCAATGCCAGGACTCAGCTAAGGGCCCCGTGGTCGCCAATCCACGCTCCAAAGTTCAGAACCCCTGGGGCCCCTTTTAGTCGCCTCTTACGACAGGCAGGGGATACCGTGGGTGTTATTCTACCGCCCCCACCCACAGGGGGACACGTAATGCACCCAGGAACATTGTCGAACATGATCATTTTGGTGGTCCAAATGTTATGGTGTTGGGAAGCCATAATACTGCATGGGCGTACCGATCTCCAAATCTTTGAACGGGGTACACTCACCGCTCGACATCATTGTGACATTGTATTCCTTCCCTATGTGCATCTTTTCAGGGGTGCATTCGGCCCCGACTTCATTTTTATGGATGACAATGCATGAAATAATAACAATAAGTTAATTTATTAATTTGTCCACCTAATCAATACAATTGATTAATAAATTAACTTATTGTTATTATTTCAATCAAATATCAATACGGATCAAGAATGATATTTATCACTTGTAATGACAATCCACGGCCGCATCAAACAGCACAGGTTGAGGAGCCCTTGGAATAAATGGACTAGCCTGCCCATTCCCCCTACTTAAATCCCATCGAGCATGTGTGGGACATGAACAGACGTACTACAGCACATCCACATGCACCAACGACCATCCAGCAGTTGTCGACCGCACTGGTGGAGGAGTAGAACGCCCTACCACAAGACCTCCTTACTAATCTTGTGGCCAGCGTGCGTCACTGTCCGTGGTCCAGAGGACCACCATGAGTCGCAGTGACTTACGTGTGATGTATTGTCTCTGTATAAAAGTGTCATTTCTGTTCATCTCATCACATATTCCTTTCAGTTGCATACCAGACCATACTGTACCAGTTCTTCCTATGTATGGTTCAAGTTTCAACCAGCTATGTTACTTGGCAGTGACACAACATGCAAAAGATACTTTCGTCCTTAAGTTTTGCACAGTAGTGTATTATGCTGTCCTTATCGACTGTACGAGGGTCTTTGATCTTATTGACAGGAAACAACTAATGCGAAACATCAAAGACATGATTGGTAGGACATCACCCCAGTGCAGCAACGGCAGATATCCTAGTAAATGACATAATAATAGATAATGGAATAACAACGTCCATTGGAATTAGGCAGACAAGTGGTGTTCTTCAAGCGGACCCCCTTCAGCCCTATACAGTAGTGATGGGCAACGCTCTCGCTTGAGACTGACGTCGCAGATCTCGAGACTCTCGCGACCGAGACAGTGCAAGCTGTGCGACGTACTAGTAACTACGACTGTAAACTTGATAGTATATCATTGGCAGTTATTGCGCGAAATAACATTCTCATATGAAAACGTGTGAACCAATACATTTTGTCAAAAGCCTGGAAAAGTACTGCATGTTCAACTAGGAACCCCTTAATACCATTAACGAAAGTGAAAACAGACTGTTCACGACTTATCTGGCATGGACATCTTAGCTGAATAATCCTGCATAATTTTTGAATAACTGTAGATAGGATGTACACCTACTTGGATACTAGAGGCGTGCATCAAACGAACTTGCGACGGGGAAGATGTGCTTTGCTATGTATGCAACCCCCATTACACGAGTGGAATGTGTAATCTAAAATGCCCGAATTTGCTGCAATTCTTTCTTTTCCACTCTCGAGACCGATTCGGTCCGGCTCAATGGCTAAATGGTTAGCATGCTGGCGTTTGGTTCAAAGGGCCCCGGGTTCGATTCCCGGCCGGGTTGGGGATTTTAACCTTAATTGGTTCTTTCCACTGACCCGGGGACTGGGTGTGTGTGTCGTCCTTAAACAGATAATAGGCTAGAAGAAAAACAAAGAGAGAATAAGAAAAAATACGAAGAAGATATCCGTAAAAGTCAAAAATGGATAAAAATACTTTTAAAAAGTAAAAATATTTCCGTGTGCTGCGAGCTGTAGGATGGAAACCTACCTCGATGTCTCGCAATTGTTGTCGACAGGGTAGCTTCCTGTGATTCAGGCCGGACCGGATGTGTTCTGTGACTGTTCCTCTTCATTTATATTGTGTGTTTTTAAATGTCAGATCATCCCAGAAGTATTTCTGCCGACGAATTTTACTTCTTTTGAATTACACAGCGGGCTGTGCCGTGTGGCATCTCTTCAAAATAACCAACATCCATGACTTACGTTGCATTTCGGTCATCGTCTTCGAGTTGTCGCGTACAACTAGACACAATCACACATTGCACTGTCTTATACCGAAGCACCTATTTATTATTATTAACAAATACATAGCAAATGGGAAATATCCCGGTGGCAATGGTCACTTAAATAACCAGCATACTGATATGGACAAGTTCTCCTTCGTAAACAGGACCATAAGGGATTGGAATAAATTACCTGCAGCAGTCTTTGATAGATTCTCTTCCGGTATCAAGTCGTTTAAGATGATGATTAGTGCTAGTGTAAAATGAAAAGTAAAAGCTGTAAACGACGGACACTGAATTTGTGATTATCTGCTGGATTTAGAATGTTAACTAGTAGTATTTCTTCTAATATTTTCTCTCCCTGGAATTTCTCGTTGTACTCTTGTCGTTGTTGCTGGGTAATTATGCTAACTTACATATGACGCAAATACTCTATAACATTGTAAGGAATTATTTCCTTCATCACCAAAATATCGGTAAATACAAGCAGTAGTCATAATATGATATTGAATGTGGGGTCTGATAACGATGCATACCTACCTGTCGAAAGAACTGAAGCAAATTCAAGCATTTTAGACTACACATTCCACTCATGCGTAATGGTGGTTGCATATGCAGCAGTGTGCATCTTGCCTCGTGTCGAGTTCGAATAATGCACGCCTCTAGTATCCAGGCCGGACCGGTCTCGAGATTTCTCGAGACTAGCGCAGGCACTATTTCTCGCGAGAAATTTCGAGAGATCTCGAGAGCGTTGTCCCCACATTGTGGGGCAAGCAGCGTGTCGTAGGCCTACAGGTAGACGGAGCTGAATGTTATTTTCGCCGAGTATGCGGATAGCAAACCACGCACCTTCTCCGTACTTAGCCTATTCTTTTGCGTACTTACAATACCACTGCATACAATGCCAGAATGCATACCCTTTATAATTATGTTATACTGCGTCAAAATAGACCTCGCTAGAAATGAATGACCTAGTCACTTGTTGACACGTATTGACGGAAATGAGAAGGTGCGTGGTTTGCTATTCGCATACTCGGCGAAAATACCATTCAGCTCCGTCTACCTGTAGGCCTACGACACGCTGCTTGCCACACAATGTGGGGACAACGCTCTCGAGACCTCTCGAAATTTCTCGCAAGAAATAGTGCCTGCGCTAGTCTCGAGAAATCTCGAGACCTCGTCTCAGACTGCCTATCACTACTATACAGTACAAGTTGTTCTGTTCTCTCGTTACAGAAATTGACACACTAATTTGATGTACAGGCTGAGGGGATAGAGAGGTTCATCAGATGTAAGTTCACTAATGTTTTCAACTGTCTTCAGTCCTGTTCCTAATTGACTACAAATGTGGGAACTGCAAGTAGTGAACAGTTGTGATTTTCACTTTTGTCAGATTTGTCAACTCGCCTTTGAAGCCACTGTTAGCTCTCACTGCACTGTTGGTTGTTAACCCACGCTTACCTGCTGGGACACACTTGTATCCTACTATACTGTGTAGAACAATCAAGCTTCACTGTAAGTTTTGAAAAAAAAACTTCCAGGCCATGAATGAAATTTTTTATTACAACTAACTTTCTCTACAGCAAAAAACAACAATATTTTTGACTATGCAAATACAGTAGGTCTGTTATAGCAGGAATTCATACAGGCAAAAAGTTCATTCGCTATAGCAGATTGTCGTTATATTCGATTTGTTGTAAATGACGGGGAAAACCCCGCACAGATTAAAATCAGTATGAAACAGCACGCAGTTTGTTCAAAACTCATGTTTTCGCAGAAGATATCCACACTACAACTTATTCATTTGTTATATTTCTTCCGATACTACATGAACACATATTATGTCCAATTTCTTTCAGAAAAGACAGAAACCTAGTATAGACACACTAGCATATAACGCATAACTTTGCAAGTAAATATCCATGATTCTTAAGTTAACCATATATGTAATAATATTATTGGCCTTACGTTCCACTAACTACTTTTATGCTTTTCGGAGACACAGGAGTTCTTTCACATGCCAGTAAATCTACCAACATGAGGCTGACATATCTTGAGCACCTTCAGATACACCGGGCTGAGCTAGCATCGAACCTGCCAAGTTGCGGTCAGAAGGCCAGCGCCTTGACCGTCTGACCCACTCAGCCTGGCTTAACCATATACTGTATTTATCATGAAAATATATTTCAAGCACCAGTAGAGAAATGATAAACTTCTCGCTATAAATTTACATGGGAATAGCCTTTCCAAAATTTAACCAGCCACGAAAAAATATAAACTCTGTTTTACAATTTGTTTTACGTCGCACCGACACAGATAGGTCTTATGGTGACGATGGGATAGGAAAGTAATAAATTTCATTTTTCATTATCCATATCTTTTGATTACAGCTTTGTAAAAGCTCTGGGATAGGAAAGGGCTGGGAGTGGTAAGGAAGCGGCCAACGCCTTAATTAAGGTACAGCCTGGTGTGAAAATGATAAACCACGAAAAACCAGCTCCAGGGCTGCGGACAGTGGGGTTCAAACCCACTATCTCCCGAATGCAAGCTGATAGCTATGTGACTCAAACTATAAACTAACCTTTGAAATCAATGACGCACTCTGCCATATCTCGAGGTGCATCACACTCTCACTTAATTTCAATATATAGCATTAAAATCAAGCGATCATTTAGTTCAGCCTTTATTTCTAACGAGTTAACAACTGCTATCGGCCATTCTCCTCTTTCATTTTGAATTTCCTTTACAGAACAGCAATCAGTGGGTATTACTAATCGACTCTGACATTGCCTTCAAATGTTAACGAGAAAACTCGCTAGTACATGTAGCGAGAAAACTACACCAAAGATGATCGATTGCATTCAGTATCAGCGCTGGAGTACATAAATACTGATAATGGAAAAATTAGTGCATGCTTAATGCTCATAATAACAGATGCCTCGGTAATACGGTTCTCGCTGTAACCAAAAGATAATATACAGTTTAATATGGCAATTTTCAAGGGGCAGAAAAACAGTCGTTATAACAGGTATCTCGCAATATGCCGCACTTGCTATAGCAGATTTCTTCTGTAACTTATTTGTCATGTAGCTGATGACAGAGTTTATAAATGTTATACGCTCTTAGAAACGGACACCTCTTCATCAGTTTTGTTGTTTTCCTGTGTTCTTCTGTTTCTCCAGGCAGTCATGTAAGTCCGAGGATGAATAGGATAAAATCCAGCTAAACCTGAAAACAAAGAATGGAATAGTTCAGATGTAATCGTGCAGTGAATTACTGTGTACCTAGGTTATCCAATATGCATAGCACTTAGGTCATGGGGAGGAAACCTCAAGGAGAAGTGAAGCAACAGTCTGACTCAGTGACGGATGTGTTTGTTAAGTACAGGGCTACAAAGGAACAAGTTTAGTACAAAGAAGAACATATTCATCATCCAAGAAAGAAACATCTGGCACATAAGCCTAAACTTAACTTTCTTCAGAGCTTCTTTCTGACAGCATTTAAAAATTTGCTGCCAGTCATAACTGATCCAAAAGGTGTTTGTCTCTGATTAGTGATATACATCTGGTTTTTCCCTATTTTCATTGTTGAAAATAATTGTTCACAAATGTTACACCGCTTTCTCTACTGCAAAAGACAACCAGCAACAATATTTTTGACTATGCAAATAACTTATTTGTCATACAAATACAAATGGAAACGAAGTTGGCTGCCAGCCAGCCAGAAAGGACAGGAGGTGAGGGTTGGAACGGTTACGAGGCAAGAAAAATGCACAGTGAATCACATTTTTTGAAACAGCTGGAGTAGATTATTGCATATGTAGAATTCCTTCAATACATGCCACCAGTCAGTACAAATTCATTTTGTTTTATCGAAAATGTTTCCTGGATAAAAAATAGAATCAACACTAAGAATGCCCAAAGGAAAATATTATGCACTCTTTATAGCCTTTGATCAGCGCTGCCTGGATGAAGTGGTGCCAAGTCACAGGAGTCCTTTTGGATCAGAGGGTGCCAATGTATCTGAAATCCAAAATCTACAGAACCATCATTAGACCAGTGGCACTGTATGTCACAAGGAGACGCGAACAGCAGCATGTCATGGAGATGAAGATGATTCGCTGGCCAATAAGACTCACTAGACTGGACCACATCAGAAATGAGGATGTTCGGATGGTATTTGGTGTGGCCCCAACCCCTGAAAAAATGCGAGAGAATCGTTTGCGATGGTATGGTCATGTGCTACGCAGAAACGGTTCTTCAGTTGCGAGAAGGGCATTTAACACAAATTTGGGTAGCTGTCCAACAGACTGTCCAAGTCTATAAACTAAATACTCTCCTTTTACTTACCTTCATTCCCCACACCCTCGTGTTGTACATATGTATTTGGTCCTGCTTTACGGCCAGATGCCCTTTCTGATGCCAACTCCATGTATGTAGCCAGACAAACGCAGACATGCCAACTTTCAAAATTTTTAAAATCAGAAAATTTTATGACATACTGTGGCTTATTATAACCCACATATATTCAAGAATATTTAACACATTTTTCTATTACATATTATTTCTGTTATTTATTTCATTTATAAATACTAAAATACTGCACGTATCTCACTGTAGCTGCCTTATCCTTCTTTGGAAAATCTGAACTAATTTTTTGCTCCAAGCATTTCCTTTGCTGAAAATAGTTTTGAGGTTAAACATTTTTCATAAGATATCTCAAAAAGCATTGCTCTGAGCTGTGTTCTTGTCATCTCGCACTTTGCATTCTACGCAGAATTGATAAAATGGCAAGCATTGCCCTTAGACAGTGTCATATTTAGGAATACCCTACCAATGCCCACTGAAAATGAATTCTCTGAACTATTGATAGAATGGTGAAAGTGCAGGATTTTAATACAGTACAAGAGTACTAAATCTGCTCTCAATATCAAAGACTGGTCTCAGCAATCAGGAGAGTGGGAGGAAGAATGAAAAGCCATGAGTCTCCCACTTAAACCGGGAGAGTTGGCACATCTGCACACAGAAACACTCAGCCACTGACCAGACGATCAGGAATCGAGCCTGGACCCACCGAACCGAAGGCCATTGTCGCGAGCACTGATTCACAACACGTCCTTCCGTGGGAAATTATGGAGCGAGCGCATCGAATGAGGTTCGATCCGTGACCTCCCAGTCAGAAATCCCTAATAATCATGAGTAATTTAGGTGACCTCTCTAAAGAACCAGAGAAACAAGGAAATGCTATTTGGTCCTTGTTTCAATGAAGGTGAAATCCTGACATTCACCTCCCCGCGGTAAAGAGGGGGCAACGACTGGCAGCTAACGAATGAAGGGACCGATTATCTCCCGGTATAAGGAGATCCCCCATACCAAGTGCCAACAGTCTCTTTGAGAGTGGATGAGCGGGTATGGGTAAGGGCACTCTATTGTCCTGGGGACAAGAAATTGTTCCCAAAGGCGGAGGAACCAGTTTGGTCAACGGCATTAGGATGCAGAAGGCAACGGGAAACCACTGCATTAAAGATCCTGAGAGATATTCCAATAAATCCACATGGCATGGCTGCAACGTCAAGATCGGAGCTGGCCGTGTGGATTGTCTACCTCCGTTTGGAGACGACGGCTTAAGAAGAATAATTTAGGTGTAACATATAAAGAGAAAGTACAGGAAAAACAGTGCAAGTAAGTAATTAAGTGTAATAGAATGTCAGTGCAGTGAATAAGTGCAGAATTACAATTATAATTAAAAGCATTTCTTAAAACTAGTCTCAACTTGGAACATTTCAGTGAGCTGAGAGTGAGGCAAACTTGTGCAATCAGAATATTTGTCAGAGAAACAAGTAAACAGACTAGAAGGTCATAGTTAGAAGCTTTTATTGAGTGGACCAGGAAAACCAAACCTGTTGTCAGTCACGTAGCAAAGTGCCCTGTAAAATAAGTAAACTTGGATGAAATTACCACTTGCATATCAGCAACGCTTGACTGTCACCATCTGACTGAGTCCCTGCTTACGTCTGTAGGATTGCCCTACACAGGTTAAGATTATAAGCAATTTGTGAATTCGAAAAATTTTTGACGTTAGATATTTAAAGTAGGACAAAATTTATAACCTATAACCAACAGCGTGCATCAGTTTAGTCTTTTTATGGATGAAAAGAATAATATTCACACCAAAACTCAGCTGTTTTGAGACTGTATTAAGATTTCAATTCCATATGGTACAACATGTGAAAAAGTTTACGCCAGTTGTAACAAATTGTTTTAATGTGTATACAACAAATAATTTTAAGACATTCAGCTATTTAACAGATTGTAAATGTATTTATACAGAGACTAGTTAATTGCATTGTATTTTAAATATTAGAATACGGTTTTAAACTTTCAAACTCAATAAATAGTCATATTATTTTCAATAAGACAATGTAATATATAAACGCTTTATATTTAAGAGGTTTTTTAAAAGTTTATTATGGATAAGTTTGTTAATGGCAAACCATAAGTGTAAGTTCTAGAACGTCATCAATTTAACCTTGTAAGAATATTTATAGCTGAAGATGTTCAAAATATGAACGAAACATGTCCTATGTTTTAACAATTAAGCAATAAAATAAGGATAAGATCCTAATTTTATAATTGCTTTTAATGTATTGAATAGGTGGAAGTCAAAATTTGCGTGGTTTTTCATTTGATCGAGTATTTCATATTGCTTTTAATCACGCCATTCCTACTGATGTCATTGTAATGACCTATGTTCATTTCACTTGGGAAAACCACTAAGACAGCCTTTCCGAGGATGTAAAAAAACAGGTGGAGAGCGAGTGTCTTCATTATAATGAAAACTCCCCAACCTGATTGTGACTGATGGTAGTCAAGAGGACCTACTTACAATTAAAATTCCTTAACCGCGTCTTCATGTGAGAAAAGACATTTGGTGACTTCCCCGTTGCGTTTCTAGGGTAACGTTAAGAGATATATAATATAGTACAATCTTGCTCACAAGGTGTACATTACCTATGTCATAGAAAGAAAGAGATCCACCTTATCAATACTAAATTTATTAATGTTTTTAAAACAGGACCGGTTTCGACTCTTCACAAGTCATCCTCAGCTGTTATGTACATACACATTAGAATACATGTTTTAACAGTTGTATCTTACAAATAAACATGTCATATTTGATAGACATTAGGTAGTATGTCTAGAAGTGAAATTCTGCTTCTTACGTCTAAGTTTAGAGGATCAAGAATATATTAAAAAGATATCTATCTTTAACACATTAAAAGAATTACAACACATGATAAAATTTGTTGTTTATACCTGACCTTGAATATAGTATTAACGTTCAAGTTTTACCAGTAAAAGTTCTTTAAAAAGACTTTCATATTGCGTTGTTTTTAGTCGACTAAATATGCTTAAATGTAGCTGCATGTGCTTATACAGTATACTTTTTATTAGGCTTAAACTTTGTCAAAATGAGTATTGTGAATCTGAATTTGAAATTACAATAACAAAGTGAAATGCGTTTGAAATAACAGTAAGCTAGGTAATTGAAACCTGTGTTGAATGACTCCTTCAATTATATGCTATTTAAAATACATTACATGCAAATAAGACAATAGCATACTTCAAATGTAAAAGTTAAAAGGTATAAGACAATCATGTAAGTTTTGTGAAATTCATATGAAGTATTGTTCTTTCTTCATGCGTACGTGTCAAATTCAAATGGGGTAGTATACTTTAAACTTTGTCAAAATAAATAATGTGAATCTGAATTTGAGATTGCGTTGACAAATGAAATGCCAGGTGATTAAAACCTGTATTGAATGACCTCTTCAAATATATACTGTGTAAAATACATTATATGCAACATAAGACAATGGTACATTTCAATATGCAAGTTAAAAGGTAAGAGGCAGTCCTGCAAATTTTGTAAAGCTTCATATGAAGTACTGTTCTTCACGTGTACATTCCAAGTTCGAATGGGGCACTATTGGCCACTGTAAGATATTTGCTAAAGTCCAATCACTATAAACTTATATTATCTTGTTAAATATACAGATTGAAGATGAATGTGCTGCTGGGGTTATGAAAGCTGTTGTTGTAGGTGGTTCTTTTTCGGTCTATGATACTTGCTAACTATCTGTAAAAAGTAAATGAAATCAATTAGAAGCATCTTAGAATGTTAAAGTGTCAAACGTGTGTGTGTGTGTGTATAGATTACTTACTGTCGTGAGATGATTGGGAAGTGTATCGCTTGGCAGCTTGGCGTGTACTATATCGTGAACTTGTGGTATTAGTGTCTGTTGTCGTGAGGGGAATGGAGGGGTGGGGAAGGGGAGTTGCTAACTGTGTAGAGGTGGAGTTAGGCGTGTCTTTCACCTGCGCTGTGGATTGCGCGTGGTGTTGTTTATTGACTGTTCTCAGATAATAGTTTTTTTATAAAAGGGATGATTTTCTTAAATAAAATATTGGTTTTATCTGTTATTTCATTAATGTTATAATTAGGGTTGGCATATTGGTCTATAGTTATATATAGATCTTCAGTAATATTGAGTAAGGGTCCTTTGGGGTTTGTGCTTAATATTATCATATCATTATCTATATTAGTAAAGTTATGTTTGTAATCGACCATGTGTTGTCCTATTGCCGAAAAATGGTTGTGCTTTATGGCATTAACGTGTTTGTTGTATCCGATAGTAAAGTTTCTGCCTGTACGTCATATGTAGCTTGTTAAGCAGTTATTGCAGCAGATACGGTAAACTCCAGAACGAAGGTATTTGTTGTTATTGTTGATAGTTTTTGTGTTATGTATGATGATGTTGCTGTTATGTGTAGTCCTGTAGGCTATTTCAAGGTTATGTTTTTTTGAAAATGTTGGTTAACGAGTATATGTGCGTGTTATTAAATGTAAAGGTTGCGTAGTTTTTCTTAGGTTTGTCAATTTTTGATAGTTTAGTTTTGGGTTTTGATTTGAACTTATGAATGATTGAATTGACTGTATCTTTCTTGTATCCATTTTTTCTTGTTATTTCTTGGATTAAACGTATCTCTTCATTAAAATCTGTTTTTGAAAGTGGTACGTTAAAGGCTCTATAAACCATACTGTAATATGCTGCTTTTTTATGGGAGTTAGGATGAATGGAATCTGTTGCTATTGTATTTATTGTATGGGTGGGCTTGCAATAAATTTTGAAAGACAAATGATTGTCTTGTCTAGTAATAGTCAAATCGAGATAGTTCAGTATGCAGTTGTTTTCTGATTCTTTTGTAAACTGTATATGTGGGTCTATGGTGTTTAATTTGTCTAACAAGGTGTTGTCATTAGTTAGTCTATTATCGATGATGACAAATACGTCATCAACAAATCTGCACCATGACACTATGACATACTATACAGTAGATATCAATACGGAACATCATGAAATTTATTAATCAAGAGTACACTACCTAACCTAGAATTCTGTATACAATGTAGAATTCCGTAGCGAAGCATGGGTACATCAGCTAGTCAGACTATATATATGTAAAGGTTAAGTTGTCTCCATTTTAAGACCCCTTACCCTATTACAAAATGGAGAACAATACAGCCTCCACAAAATTAATGCCTGTGAGCCTAGAAAATTGCATCTCCTTTGCCAAGCATAAAATGTGCAGTAAGAAGCAAGTCATTTCTCATGGAATCTCTTTTTAATGTAGGCTTATGCTCCTCGACAACAGGTATTTATTTATTTATTTATTTATTTTATGCCTTTGTATGTGGCGAAGTTAGGGCTCACGGCCCTCTCTTACATGGAGAGTGTTTAGATAGAATGCGGAGTATTGTCTCAACTGACAGATAAAAGAGGAGGGTACCTGTTCATGAAATAGCACTTCAAAGTTTGTGACGTCACACGCTCAGCTGGAGGTTAGCTGAAACCGCAAAAACTATTTAATAAGTAAGTTTACAAAACTCTCAAAACCCTGCACGCGTTACAATGATGACAGCCTACCGAGAACTTCTCTATGAACATGTTAATTTTCTAGTGTGATCTGAGTTATCTGACAGCTCATGAATTCTACAGAAATGTGCAACCTTGGCAGGTTTTCGCAAACTATAAAAAAATAGTGGTATGTTCAACATGGCCATATCTAGTGATGTACCTATTTTTAAAATCGTTATTACTAAAGTTTCAATGCAGTTTTTTGAGGTTTCAAAATGAAAAAAGTAGAATTTGTAAAAATAATAGTGCTAGGTTTTGTCTCAAGTTTCTCTCTAATTATAAATATGATTCTAATGTGCATTTAATAATAAATAAACTTAACTATTAGAATACAAGGAGTTTCAGAATAATTTTTTAAAAGTTGTTAAATTTGTTCATGAGCTCTAAAGCTTAATTTACTCATTTAAACAAACAATCTTACTTTAATTTGTCCTTAAATACTATCATCTCCTTTAATCTGATAAATATTTTGCCGATTTTGCTCAGTTATGCTGTTTAACACCTGTTACATTCAAAATAATGGAAAAACAAGAAAAACAGTGACTGTCCTCCTTTAATTAAATTTATATGTTTAGTTTTTCTAGAATTTCTTTGGTCTGCAAAAAATATTTGCAAGTTTCTATTAGTTGTCATCTGACAGAGTTTACTGATTTTCACCATCTACCTCAACAAGTGGGTTGCATTCATGTAACATCCGTCACAGTACGTTTTTTTTTAATATTTAAAGTACTGGGAAAAGTTTTATTTCATAAAACAATAACCCAAAGCACACACAAAAAAATAAGAGCTATCTTTTGCAATTCATAAGATTCTGATCAATTGTTATTTCACTCTCCAAATTTGTCTTTTTAACTTTAACACATCTTACAATGGCATGCCTGAGCTGTTTAATCCTTTGCTGAGAGGAATGAACAAGAAAGTAGAATAAAGCAAGTTAAAAAGTGTAACAACAGGCCTAATTATAAAACAGTTGATTGTGCATCATTTATAGGCAGTGAATGTCCCTTTATAACTTCCCCCATCAAGAGTGAAGATCTGATGAAGCTGGGAAGTAGAAACGAGCTTGTCAGGGAATGAGAACAGATGGGTTTACAAGAACTGAGATGGATGAGGAGAGAGCCTATCTATTTGTTGACAGCAGTGTATGAAGATATGGAGATTGCCCTTGTTTCCTCCTCCTTTCTTTCACTCTGTCTTCACACACTGACCTGTCTTTACAGTCTTTGTATTTTGTGTTCCTTTTCTTGTTCCTCGTATCTAACTGTGTATGACTCAGTGCTCTTTTGGTAAGTATACTTGGTCACTGACAATGGTTACAAACATGCAACATGATAGTAGCCTATTATTAAAGTAGATTAAACCACACAGATCAGAAATGACCCAGTGTTCTCCCAAGAAATTTTCATTAGCCGGGTAGCAGGAATGAGTAGCCGGATGGGGAACACTATGTAAAAATTAATCTCTCTCTCTCTTTCTTAGCATTAATCCTGACTTGCAGGGTCTGCTGCTTTGCTACATCTCCTCCATTTCTGTCTGTCGTTGACATCTTCTGGTGTTAAGCCAACACTGTGCATGTCTGCCCTGATGTTGTCAGTCCATCTCTTTGCCGGTCTTCCTCATGGTCTTGTTCCCTCTGGGTTGATGTGGAGCGCTGTTTTGGCAACTAAGTCGTCCTGTTTTCTCATGACGTGGCCGTACCAGCGGAGACGGGCTTCCCTCACTTTGTCTACGATGGGCGCGACACCAAACCTTTGCCGGACGTCCGTGTTCCTTATTTGGTCACATTGGGTCAGCCCCATGGACCATCGAAGCATCTTCATCTCCATGGTTGTCAACATTTGCTCCTGTTGTTTCGTCATGGGGCGACATTCAGTCCCATAGATCGCTGCTGGCCGTACCACACTCTTATAAACTTTTGCCTTTAGATATTGAGGCATCTTTTTATCACAGAGGACTCCAGTGACCTGTCTCCACTTGAGCCAAGCTGCATTTACCCTCATCCGAGTATCAGGAGTGGTGTCACAGTTTGAGGTGACGACGGATCCCAAGTACTTAAATTGCATGGTCTTCTGCAGGTCCTCTTCACTGATACTTATGGTACCTCTGGTTTGGGGGCCACATTCCAGATATTCTGTCTTCTGGATATTGAGGTGCAGTCCATTTTCAGCCAGTCTGCCCTTCCAGGTTTGAACCTGATGCCGGAGTTCAGGACGGGTTTCTTGTGCAAGTACCACATCATCGGCATAAAGAAGGGTCCAGGGATGTGAAGTCTGTATGTCAGCTGTTGCCGTATCCATGCAGAGGATGAATAGCAATGGTGAAAGGGCAGAACCTTGATGAACACCCACAGTGATATCGAAAGGCGGAGAGATTCCAGCAGGACTCCGGACGACACTAGTGGAATTGCGATACAGAAGTTGCACCCAGCTTACATACTCTTCAGGGACGCCATGACAGCGAAGAGCTCACCAAATAAGTTCGTGTGGGATACGGTCAAAAGCCTTTTCTAGGTCTAGAAATGCCATGTGTACACTCTTCTGTCTCTCTCTGTGCTTTTCCATCAAGAGGCGTGTGGCATGGATAGCATCGATGGTACTGCATCCCTTAACAAATCCACACTGGTTTGGTGTTACAGAGACAATACATCTGAGTCTGCTGTCAAGTACACGTTCAAAGATCTTGAAAGTATGACAGAGGAGTCGTATAGGGCGATAGGTCAAGCAATCACTCACATCTCCTTTTCCCTTCCAGATTGGAACTGTTGTGCTAGTTGTCCATGAGTGTGGAAGCTGTTTCTCGGCGATGATTTGGTTGAAGAGTGAGACAAGGAACTCTGAAGCAGGCTTTCCAAGCACTTTCCAGATATCCGCTGGTAAGTCATCTGGACCAGTTGCTTTTCCATTTTTCATTTTGCTAATGGCAAGCATTACTTCCTCGGATGTAATTGAGGGAACAGGGCCTACGATAGGATCAGGACTAGAAATTGGTGGATGCGTAAATTCTTTGCTGCTGATGTTATTAAAGTAATCTGCCCAATGCTGGAGAATGGATTGTTAATCTCACTATGTAAAAAATTAATATGATCAACTTATTCCCCTCAGAGCATTAACAATAATATCAGACAGGTAAACATTAACTGCAAAATTGAACTATTTTAGTATTATTATTATGAAAAAGGTATAACTAAGTATTCTGAACTACTAGTGTCCTACTGCCCGTTCATAATCATGTAGCACCAGGGCTTACTACTCGGTTGTTGTGGAGTTCCAAGCTAAACATTTAAGTTTTGGTGTAACTGATGCAAGTATGCTGACAACAATGAAGATTTATCGTTTAAATTAACAGTTTTTAGTATTTACATTTTAATTTGGTGCACCCAATGACTCAAATATGTATTAATATTATGTAATATTAATATTATGTATTATGTATATTATGTAACTCCTCCTCTGCGAACCATGTGACCTTGCCGCGGTGGGGAGGCTTGCATGTCCCAATGATGCAGATAGCCGAGCCGCAGGTGCAACCATATCGGATGGGTATCTGTTGAGAGACCAGACTAACGAATGGTTCATCGAAAGGGGGGTAGCAGCCTTTCGATAGTTGCTCGGGCGGCAGTCTAGATGATTGACTGATACGGCCTTGTAATAATACTCAACATGGCTTAGCTGTGTTGATACTGCTACTTGGCTGAAAGCAACGGGAAACTACAGCCGTAACTAACTCCCGAGGACATGCAGCTCTCTCTTTATGAATGATGTACTGATGATGGCTTCCTCCCGGGTAAAATATTCCGGAGGTAAACTAGTCCCCCATTCGGATCTCCGGGTGGGGACTACACGAGAGGGGGCGATCATCAGGAAGGTGGATACTGACATTCTGCGAGTCGGAGCGTGGAATGTTAGAAGTTTGAATCGTTGTGGTAGGTTAGAGAACCTGAAAAGGGAGATGGATAGGCTAAAGTTAGATGTAGTTGGTATAAGTGAAGTACGTTGCCAGGAAGAACAAGATTTTTGGTCAGGCGACCACCGAATTATCAACACAAAATCAAACAGGGGAAATGCAGGAGTTGGTTTAATAATGAATAAGAAAATAGGGCAGCGGGTAAGCTACTACGACCAGCATAGCGAAAGGATTATTGTCGTCAAGATAGACACCAAACCAATGCCCACCACAATAGTGCAGGTCTATATGCCTACTAGTTCAGCAGATGATGAAGAAATCGAAAGAATATATGAGGAGATAGAAGATTTAATACAATATGTAAAAGATGACGAGAATCTAATTGTGATGGGAGACTGGAATGCAGTGGTAGGTCAAGGAAGAGAAGGTAATACAGTAGGAGAATTTGGATTGGGACAAAGGAACGAAAGAGTAAGTCGGCTGGTTGAATTCTGCACTGATCATAATTTAGTCCTTGCCAATACTTGGTTCAAACACCACAAATGGCGGCTGTATACGTGGATGAGACCTGGAGACACTGGAAGGTATCAAATAGACTTCATTATGATTAGGCAGAGATTCAGAAACCAGGTGTTGGATTGCAAAACTTTCCCAGGAGCAGACGTGGACTCTGACCATAACTTGTTGGTCATGAAATGCCATCTGAAGTTGAAGAAATTGAAGAAAGGAAATAATGCAAAAAGATGGGATCTAGACAAGTTGAAAGAAAAGAGTGTAAGGGATTGTTTCAAGGAACATGTTGCACAAGGACTAAATGAAAAGGCTGAAGGAAACACTATAGAGGAAGAGTGGAGAGTCATGAAAAATGAAGTCAGTAGGGCTGCTGAAGAAATGTTAGGAAGGAAGAAAAGATCAACTAAGAATCAGTGGATAACTCAGGAGATACTAGACCTGATTGATGAACGACGAAAATACAAGAATGCTAGAAATGAAGAGGGCAGAAAAGAATACAGACGATTAAAAAATCAAGTGGATAGAAAGTGCAAGGTAGCTAAGGAAGAATGGCTGAAGGAGAAGTGCAAGGATGTCGAAGGCTGTATGGTCCTGGGTAAGGTAGATGCTGCATACAGGAAAATCAAGGAAACCTTTGGAGAAAGGAAATCTAGGTGTATGAATATTAAGAGCTCAGATGGAAAGCCACTTCTAGGGAAAGAAGACAAAGCAGAAAGATGGCAGGAGCATATCCAAAAGCTGTATCAAGGTAAAGATGTAAATAATTTGGTTCTGAAACATGAAGAGACTGTTGATGCTGATGAAATGGGAGACCCAATTTTGAGGTCAGAGTTTGACAGAGCTGTGAGTGACCTCAACAGGAACAAAGCACCTGGAATTGATGACATTCCCTCTGAATTACTGACTGCCTTAGGAGAAACCAGCATGGCAAGGTTATTTCATTTAGTGTGCAAGATGTATGAGACAGGAGAAGTCCCATCCGATTTTCGGAAGAATGTTGCTATACCTATTCCCAAGAAAGCCGGTGCTGACAGGTGTGAAAACTACCGCACCATTAGTTTAGTATCTCATGCCTGCAAAATTTTAACATGTATTATTTACAGAAGAATGGAAAAACAAGTTGAAGCTGAGTTGGGAGAAGATCAATTTGGCTTCAGAAGAAATGTAGGAACACGTGAAGCAATACTGACTCTACGTCTGATCTTAGAGGATCGAATCAAGAAGGACAAGCCCACGTACATGGCATTCGTAGATCTAGAAAAGGCATTCGATAATGTTGATTGGACCAAGCTATTTATGATTCTGAAGATGATAGGGATCAGATACAGAGAACGATGAATTATCTACAATCTGTATAAATATCAGTCTGCAGTGATAAGAATCGAGGGCTTTGAAAAAGAAGCAGCAATCCAGAAAGGAGTGAGGCAAGGCTGCAGTTTATCCCCTCTCCTTTTCAATGTTTACATAGAACAGGCAGTAAAGGAAATCAAAGAGAAATTTGGAAAGGGAATCACAGTCCAAGGAGAGGAAATCAAAACCTTGAGATTTGCCGATGATATTGTTATTTTATCTGAGACTGCAGAAGATCTCGAGAAGTTGCTGAAGGGTATGGATGGAGTCTTGGGTAAGGAGTACAAGATGAAAATAAATAAGTTCAAAACAAAAGTAATGGAGTGCAGTCGAACAAAGGCAGGTGATGTAGGAAATATTAGATTAGGAAATGAAGTCTTAAAGGAAGTAGATGAATATTGTTACTTGGGTAGTAAAATAACTAACGATGGCAGAAGTAAGGAGGACATAAAATGCAGACTACCACAAGCAAGGAAGAGCTTTCTTAAGAAAAGAAATTTGCTCACTTCAAACATTGATATCGGAATTAGAAAGATGTTTTTGAAGACTTTTGTGTGGAGCGTGGCATTGTATGGAAGTGAAACATGGACGATAACTAGCTCAGAAAGAAAGAGAATAGAAGCTTTTGAAATGTGGTGTTACAGAAGAATGCTGAAGGTGAGATGGATAGATCGAATAACGAATGAAGAGATACTGAATCGAATTGGTGAGAGGAGATCGATTTGGCTAAATTTGACGAAAAGAAGAGATAGATTGATAGGACACATCTTAAGACACCCAGGACTTGTTCAGTTGGTTTTTGAGGGGAGTGTAGGTGGTAAGAACGGTAGGGGTAGACCAAGGTATGAATATGACAAGCAGATTAGAGCAGATGTAGGATGCAATAGTTACGTAGAAATGAAAAGGTTAGCACAGGATAGAGTGGCATGGAGAGCTGCATCCAACCAGTCTATGGACTGATGACTCAAACAACAAACAACATTATGTAACTAGCATATATCTAAGTTATGTTAGCCGGGCGGTCTGTAAAAACGGCAGAGGCTATTAAAAAGGACATTGTGACCGTGTGCTACCTCTCCAGAGTTAAAAAATGTACATGGGTCACTGTGGATACAATGACGGGCAGAAAATGATTGCTAGCTTAAGATATCAAAAAGTCTGTAACTGCCAGGTCCCGGACTTAAAAGACAGCCTTCTCCAGAGATAATGAAATAAAGATTATTTTCTAACAAAGTACTGCGACAGGTTGCTTCCATCAATATCAACAGAAAACAACCCCGGAATTCGAAGACGAAAAGGAAACAAAGGCATTGCAGACTGCTAAAAAAGTATTTCGGGTGTAGAGCAGTTCACTGTATTGGCCATACACTTCACCCAGGAAGATCATCATGATAATGCACTCCACTCAGTTCATAAAGGAAGAAATTGGAAAAATGAGATGGGAACTTGGGAACTTACACGGCACCCTGTCTACAGTCCCCAAATTGCATGCTTCATCTTCTTTTTCTTTTTTAAAGAACTAATGTGAAGCCAATACAATGAGATGAGGGATGACGTACAGACAGCATTACACATTATAATTCTCATATTTTGGTCTGTATTGAATTGTACATTAAAGTACATTGTTTTATTCCACCTATTCATTAATATTTCTTTGACTTACAGAGAGCAGTCGTGCAGACTGCTAGGGGACGAAAAAAGAAAAGTGCATTATAGAACATACAGAATGGTGAGGAAAAAACTGTGCAAGAAAATAAGGGGAAAAATCTCTAGATTAAGGTAGCATGTATTATTTTTAAATAACATCCTGGTTCATGACGAACTGTTGCTCATTAGTTTCTATACACCTATCCTAATCTTCTTCCCTGGTAGCCTATGGCTTGTACAGGAAATGTCGCACCAGAAGTTCATTCTCCTGACTAATGCACAGTAATTAATTTACATGTAATAGGCCTATATGACATCTTTAGCCCGTATTGTCAACTCTGAACAGTTTAAATAACATTAAAAGTTCCACCTTTACACTATTTACAAAAGTTTTTATTCCTAAAGCAAAGTTATAGGCACATGTTTCGTCCCTCTTGGGAACATCTTCAGCCTAGCGAAGAATAAAAGTTATATAGCAAAATTAGCATTACAAGAAAGGTCTTATACACAAAGACCATGAAAATTTTATTTGCTGCAGACAACACCTTTTTTGCTTTAATGTTTATATCTTTAAACTAATGCACAGTAACTTACTATGACATACTGAGTGGTGGTGGTGGTGATTATTGTTTTGTTTTTTTTGCTAGGTCTTATGGCGACAATGAGACAGAAAAGGCCTAGGAATGGGAAGGAAGCGGCCGTGGCCTTAATTAAGGTAAAGCCCCAGCATTTGCCTGGAGTGAAAATGGGAAACCAAGGAAAACCATCTTCAGGGTTGCCGACAGTGTGATTCAAACCCACTATCTCCTGGATGCAAGATCACAGCTGCGCGCTCCTAACCGCACGGCCAACTCACCCGGTCAGATTATTGTTTTAAGAGGAAGTAGGCTACAAATAAGCAACCATCCTCTGTATAACACTAATAAGAGAGTGAAATGGAAGGGATCCGACACTTCGGAAAACAAAAATATCGACCAAGGAAAGACAAGGGCTATAAAGGGGATGAAAATGAAAGACTCCCTAGGATTTGCAAACCTAATACCATCAGGGTCAGAAAAGAACAGGAGCTGACCGAAGGAGGTCGGATAGGATAGATGAAAATTAGGAGCCTGACACAAGTAAGTGGAAACAATGTCAGGACTCAGCTAAGTACCCCTTGGGCGCCAACCTTCGCTCCCAAGTTGAAAGTCCCTGAAGCCCCTTTTAGTCGCCTCTTACGACAGGTAGGGGATACCGTGGGTGTTATAATACCGCCCCCCATGCACAGCGGGAGATATCACATACCGAAAAGGGAGTATGGACGCAGTATTTGACACCTGTATAGCGCACACTGACGATTTCCCAAAAGCACTCTTTGTAGCTAATCAGTCCAAAAGTAAATGTGTTATTACCTAGTAATTCAGCAACAGGTGTACTGGTATCAGCTCCACTGCCGAGCCAATACCGGATTCTTTCTAAATTTAATGAAACTAACTTTTCATTGAACTGGTTCGGATGTGGATCATAGGTTCCAACTTGCTCTATTACCGGTTGGTGCTGGCCTTTCTTTCTCTGAAACGAAAACAAATGTAATGTTGAAAGCCCCATGTTAAAGAATAACTACCTAAGATTGAAATAATATAGTCGCAGAGAGCACCTAATAATAATCTTAGAAGAAATGTAGTTAAAACAGAATAGTTAAGTACACTGGACTCACTTCCATTACCACAATATGAAAGAAAGGTCTATTTGCACAGCCGTAACGAGCAAATCGAATTATTTTGGCTGAACGTCGTGCAAATGATGCTCCACCACTGGCAGGATGTAACATTCTTCCACAGTGCTTTTAAACTTTAACAAAATACCAGGATTGATTGAGGTTATAAAATACACTTCTAAGAACAATGTGTAGTTCAACAACACAAACAGTGTGAAAACCTCATTACTGAACTTTAATTTGGACCATAAGAATCAAGAAGATTGGTAAAATTGTAGACAGCTATACACTGTAACGCTACCGTGAAATATTCTTGTTTAGAATGGACAGTACCATAATCCATACAAAATCCTCCACTTTGTTGACTTTGTTTACCTTTCGTTGAATCCACCGCCGTCTCGATCATCCTCCACCACCGCCGTCTCGATCCTCTTCTTGATGCTTACGGGCTCTATATTTTTACCCAGTCACTACACATTAAATATCAAAATCAAAATCTCTTTATTTGCAAATGAGGTGTCTACCTCGGTGGCAAATGGTACACTAAAATACATTATTGTCAAGCACTAAATATTAAATTAACAAGAGAAGAAAATTTTCCTATAATACAATATTATACAATTTACGCTAACAATGCTTTCTATTAAACATACAGCTCATCCTTATAAATTTATATTGTTTACAAAATTCTACTTATATCTCCTGTACTACTTACAAATATAGTCAACTGATATACAGTATGTGGAATTACTTCAAATGATACTATACAACTGGTATAAGATTAATATTTACATTGCATTTATTTACTTATTTACTATTTTCTTTTACCCGTTCTGGAACCTAAGTAGCATAACGACCTGCTGCGTCTTAACCAGAGCCCCCTTTTGCCACCACTTTTCAGAGTTCCTGAAGGGCCTTCACAGCTACCGTAGCGGTCCCAGGGCCCTCGAAGTCCCCACTGTACTTCACCCCTACAGGCAGTCCCCTACTTTGGCTGTCCAAACTCCTTAGACCAGGGGATGGAATTAATTTATTCACACACATTATTTTAAATTTAAAATAACCTGCACTGGTCGAATGCCCTCTAACACTTCATTTATTATCTCTGTTGCTGTTTATTTTCTTCTTGAATATCTGTACAGATTTTGGAAAAGGATCAAACACTACCCCTGGTAAACTGTTTCACTCCTTCACACCCTTCCCAATGAATGAAAATTTACCCCAATCGCTTCTGCTAAAATTCCTTCTAATTTTATATTTGTGGTCAGTCCTGCCGATATAATTATTTTCCAACTGAAGCCTCTCACGGATATCTCCTCATGCTTCTTCTCTTGTATAGGCTCTATATAATCCTATAAGTCTAGTTTTCTCCCTTCTCTTACTTAGAGTTTCCCACCCAAGTTCCTCTAACATTTCTGATACACTACTGTTTCTCCTGAAATCCTCTGTTACAAATCTTGCTGCTTTCCTCTGCACACTATCTATTTCTTTTATTAGGTATTCTTGGTGAGGATCCCAAACACTGTTTGCATATTCCAATAATGGACGAACCATACTCAAGTAACTTTTTTCTTTTAATTCTTTTTTGCATCATTTAAGTAGCCTCATTATGTCATGTAACGATCTGTATGCTTTCCCAACAATGTCATCAACATGACCCTTCCAGTGCAAATTACTTTCAAATCTCACACCTAAGTATTTGCACTTGCCATCTTTTGGGATAACTACCTCACCCAAAGTATATTCAAATTCAGTTTTAAAGCTCCTGTTTGTAAAAGTTGTAACAGTTCATTTGCCTCCATTAAACTTCATATTATTTTCTTCAACCCATTGTTGGATACTTTCAAGGCCCCTTTGTAATTCTGAACAATCCTCAATGTTGTTTATTTCCCTATAAACAATTATGTCATCTGCATACAATCTTATTTTTGATGTTATATTGTTCCCTAAATCATTTGCGTATATTAAGAAAAGTAATGGACCGATTATACTACCCTGTGCAATTCCCTTCCAAACATTCTCTTCCTGAGATACATTATTTCCTACTTTGACTTTCTGAACCCTTGAATTTAGAAATGTTTTTATCCAACGTGTAACCCTTACGTCCAATCCTATTCCCTCCAATTTCTTTAAAATTATTCCATGTTCCACTCTATAATACACGAGAAATTATGCGATTCCATAAAGTCACGCATGTGATAAAGCTGATTCTCACGCAAAAAGCACCAAAAACTATTATGTAATGAGCAGTATTACTATGAGATACTGTCTAAAGCATTTGATAGGGTGGATCATGGGAGACTACTGGCAAAAATTAGTGCAATTGGACTAGACAAAAGAGTGACTGAATGGGTTGCTATATTTCTAGAAAATAGATCTCAGAGAATTAGAGTAGGTGAAGCTTTATCTGACCCGGTAATAATTAAGAGGGGAATACCTCAAGGCAGTATTATCGGACCTTTATGTTTTCTTATATATATAAATGATATGAGTAAAGGAGTGGAATCGGAGGTAAGGCTTTTTGCGGATGATGTTATTCTCTATAGAGTGATAAATAAGTTACAAGATTGTGAGCAACTGCAGCGTGACCTCGAAAATGTTGTGAGATGGACAGCAGGCAATGGTATGTTGATAAACGGGCTTAAAAGTCAGGTTGTGAGTTTCCCAAATAGGAAAAGTTCTCTCAGTTTTAATTACTGCGTTGATGGGGTGAAAGTTCCTTTTGGGGATCATTGTAAGTATCTAGGTGTTAATATAAGGAAAGATCTTCATTGGGGTAATCATATAAATGGGATTGTAAATAAAGGGTACAGATCTCTGCACATGGTTATGAGGGTGTTTAGGAGTTGTAGTAAGGATGTAAAAGAGAGGGCATATAAGTCTCTGGTAAGACCCCAACTGGAGTATGGTTCCAGTGTATGGGATCCTCACCAGGATTACTTGATTCAAGAACTGGAAAAAATCCAAAGAAAAGCGGCTCGATTTGTTCTGGGTGATTTCCGACAAAAGAGTAGCGTTACAAAAATGTTGCAAAGTTTGGGTTGGGAAGAATTGAGATAAAGAAGAAGAGCTGCTCGACTAAGTGGTATGTTCCGAGCTGTCAGCGGAGAGATGGCGTGGAATGACATTAGTAGACGAATAAGTTTGAATGGCGTTTATAAAAGTAGCAAAGATCACAATATGAAGATAAAGTTTGAATTCAAGAGGACAAACTGGGGCAAATATTCATTTATAGGAAGGGGAGTTAGGGACTGGAATAACTTACCAAGGGAGATGTTCAATAAATTTCCAATTTCTTTGAAATCATTTAGGAAAAGGCTAGGAAAACAACAGATAGGGAATCTGCCACCTGGGTGACTGCCCTAAATGCAGATCAGTATTGATTGATTTGATTGAAGTCACTTACAGCATGGATCGTGCACACAGTTCGAATGGAAGCAGGAGCGAGAATGAAATTCACACCGTCAAATGAGCGTCATCAAGTAATTGATTAAGAACCTGTATCGTGCCAGGGGAAGGGTCAGATAACAAACAAGGAATACCTGTAGGAAAAGGAATTTTCATCCGTATGAGAGTATGGAGAAGTTTACGGCGAGGATGTAAATAGTCAGGACGTTGAAAAAAAAACATGATTAGAGTCGCCATCAGAATCACCACACACACAATAAGGCGAAGTAGCGAGCCGAAAACGATATTTATATTGAGGGGTAAGAGCATGATTGAACCGGAGGCGTATAATATTAGTGATATGTCGTTATGTATATGTTCCCTTATAAAACCAAGGTTGTGAGGGGAAGGATGGTTGAAGCCAGTGGCGGCTCGTGTCAAAATTTTTAGGGGGTTCACAACAATGTTCCTGTTCATGTCTCAAATCAGTAAAAAAGTAACATAGGTACATACAGTAAATCACTTCACTAAACGTTCCTTGTACGGTTCCTCTTTTACAAATAATATGGTAGAACGCCTGTAACCGAGGATAAATTTTATACTAGACTAATCTGTTAGTGTAGAACAAAAGTAAAATTCATAATAACTTTACTACACTGCGAATACTGAAGGATGCGAGCACTATTCTTGGTTTTTAAATAGCACGAAGTTCACCTGGGTGTTAGTGTAGAACAAAACCAAACTCCACGGCCTACCAAGCGACCAATGGTCAGCCTGGTGGCCTGCAGATTATGTGGTGTCTTGTGGTTAGCACGACGAATCCTCTCGGCCATTATTCTTGGCTTTCTAGACCGGGGACACCTTCTCACCGTCAGATAGCTCCTCAACTGTAATTATGTAGGCTGAGTGGACCTCGAACCAGCCCTCAAATCCAGGTAAAAGTCCCTGACTTGGCCGGGAATCTAACACGGGGCATCCGGGTAAGAGGCAGGCGCGCTACTCCTACATCACGGGGCCGGCTGTGTTAGTGTAGAACAAAAGTAAAGTCCATAATAACTTTACTGCACTGCGAATATTGAAGGATGCGAGCACTATTCTTGGTTTTTAAATAGCACGGAGAATGACGAGTATGACGAGCAGCAAAGAAATAACGTGTACCGCATTTATCGGTCGAGTTTTTTAAATAATTGTTTCCGAATTGACCCCAATAGTCTCCACATTATCTCGGTTAATCAGGGTTCTGCTGTATCACATGTTAATTATTTTCGTCTTAGAAATTATAGACAGCACTAGCATAGGGAATTCAATACTCGCGTTTTTGTGTGCATGAGAATTTTCATGTTTATTTATTTTTGCACTCAAATGAGCAAGGTCTGTGCACCCATCTGAAATCCATACACTTCTTTCTTTGTTGAACAATAAACAGGACAAACAAAAAAGCGCATTCCTAGATCTACATCCACAGAGCCACTTGCGTGTTTAGTACACTTCTCTCTTAAACACGCCTAAACTCGCGTTTGTCAGTTTTTGTAACATTTTCCATAATCAAATCTGGTCTGTCCGGTCCAAGCCTTTTAATTTCTAACTTATCTTGATAGGTTAATCATTTGCTTGTTGAAATTACCTGAACTGAATTCATTTCTTCTTACACAAAGAATACCATGGTTACAAACCATACAAACAGAGAAGTAAAACACAACACTCAAATAAATTTCACTTGAAAAGATTTTCTGATTACAAGGTAAAGCAAACTTCTTCACGCGATTACGAACACCTGTTCACAACGAGCTAGAAAATGCCTATTCATAATTACTAGCGAAATCTGCCGGTAATGTAATACAATAGTAGTTCCTGGGAGGCTGTGGCTAACCGTAATAGGGGAGGTGGCGGACCCTTGTGGTCAACTGTAATACTGCCACTTGGGTTGAGGGTGGCTCTAGACGGCAAGGGACGTACTTTACCGTCCTCCTCGCTAATGGGAATATCAGTGCATAAACCATGACGTAATCTCCTTTCCGCATGCGTATAGTCTTCAGCACAATACGCATTGTCCAGTGTGCTCGCTGCACTGTCAGTCTAAACGAACAACTGTCGGTGTAAAGAGTTTCGATATAAGTCGAATGCTTTCGATCGATTGTCGAAATCAGGTCGAAAGAAAGGAAAGTTTTAAATTATCCATGAATGCGTAAAGATGTATTACAACTGGGTGTGCACATGCTCATGTGCTCCTGACAGCCCACCGCCACTGGTTGAAGCTGATGCTGATTGACTCCATTGAACTTGCCAAGCCCGGTAGGCAGTCTCCTGTAAACACGGCACAAAGTCGACTGGCTTATTTAGCAGCTGAATCGGCGTGTTCATTACCTGCAATGTGAGAATGTCCTCGGATCCAAACAACAGTTAAATATACTCCATCACGCTCAAGTTGGAGAAGTAAAGATTTAACATGGTATACATACAAATTGAGAGAGGGGGAAAAAGATGTTAGAGCATGTAAAACACTTTGAGCATCAGTATAAATTGTGACTTTGGGAAGGGAATATTGTTGGGCATAACGTAAGGCTTGTTGTATGGCAAATAATTCTGCCGAGAAAATGGAAAATGTTGCTGGGAGGTGAAAATGTTCTATTGTGTGGGAATGTGGAATGTAAAAAGCAGCACCAACGCCGTGGGAATGTTTAGAACCGTCAGTATAGATGTTTACACCACCTACGAAAGGGGTTAGCCGCGGTTTTTTCAAGGAGGGACTAGGGAGACTGGAATTGGTCGTGGATACGGAGAATGAAGTCTTATTAAAAGTAAATGACAGTAGGCATATAGTGAAAGAGATTAAAGAGGAAAGGATACATAGGGAGCGTAGATAGTTTAAGAAGCGAAGGTTGAAATTGATTCAAGGAAACATAAGCTGTGTATTGTACCGGTTACGACCTGTACATGCCGTGTTTTTGGTTATAAATTGTATTCCATCATCACTCGCAAGACGTTCAGAGGGAACTTGGGTTGTTTACGTTTGGATGAGCGAGAAGGCGAGCCAGCGACAGCTGTATGTGTGACGTAGCTGCAAGGACTATATAGACTACCCGCCTGACACCACGTGTAGCCTGCATAGCCTGGTATGTTCTGAATATGAACTCCACGCCTTCGCAAACATTCGATTTAAAAAAAATTCAAAACTTGTATAATAATTATCGCAGCGACTTAAGCGATACGTCATTTTGAAGAGGATAACATAAACGTCTCAAATTGTAAATTTCAAGAAAATCCGTTGAGGTATTCGCGAGATAATCAGCCTCAAGGGATCACGTTATATAATGGCGTAGGAGCCCCAAACTGAATATAAGGAGAGCTCACTTTTCCGATAATGAACGAGACTCTAGCCTGCTAAATAGTCGCATCCGGTATCCGTTCGTGCTACCGGCGACAACACATCTTCTTAGAGGGACAGGCGGCTTCTAGCCGCTCAAGATTCCAGCTCACATAAAAGAGTTAATACGCAGGCGCAACAGCCACAGGCGTAACTGGGCTCGACATCACAGAGACGAAGATCGCGAGATGAAAAACGAACTATACACGGAAATACAAACTCAATTACTGGAATGCAGGTCGGAAAACTGGAGCAACCACCTCAGACTTGTCGACACCAACACCAAGCCAGTGTGGAACCTAGCGAGACACTTTACGCGAGAAACACACAGCATCCCTACCATTAAGGGACCTAACGGCCCGGTATACGAGAACCGTGATAAAGCGGAAATCATAGCGGATTCAATAGAGACGGCTTTCACTCCGAACGAAATACCATCTGACCCCGCCTTCATCAGGCAAACTGAGGCAAAGGTAGCAGAATTCCTTGAAAACGCACCTAAGCCGGAGTTTAAGAGGACAAATATACACGAAATTAAGTAGATTATAGGTCATCTTAACCCTAAGAAGGCGCTTGGCCCAGACGAGATCCAGAATATTATAATTAAGAAATTAACTCACAAAGCCCTAACCCTACTTACCAGCATCTTCAATGCAATGTTCAGACTCCAATATTACCTTGAACAATGGAAATGGGCTAGGATCCTCGTATTTGGAAAACCAGGCAAAGACAAGTCAGACCCTAACAACTACAGGCCCATCAGCCTTCTGGACGCCCTCAGTAAAGTATTCGAGAAAATACTACTGAAAAGGTTAATAGGGCATATCAAGGAAAAAGGTATAATTCGCAACGAGCAGTTTGACTTTACGAACGGACATTCTGCCCCACAACTGCTCACACGATTCATAGAACAAGCCACCATAGGTCTCAATAAACGAAGAGACACAGGTACGGTTTTCCTTGATATCCAGAAAGCATTCGACAAAGTCTGGCACGAAGGCCTACTAGCGAAACTAATAGACCACGAATTCCACCCAGGCTATATAAGATAAAATCTTCTCTGGAGGGCCGAGAGTTCAAAGTAGACGTACACAACACACTGTCAAGTAAGCGTAGGATTAGAGCGGGTGTCTCCCAAGGGTCCCTTATCGGCCCAATCCTCTTCGACATGCGTACTACAGAACTCACTACCACACACCTCTACGCTGATGACACCGCTATCACAGTTCAACATCCACAGCTAGCGTGCGCTCGAAAGAGGCTTCAAGTAGCACTAAGAACTCTCGAGCCATGGCTAACGAAATGGCGCATCAAGGTCAATGTTGACAAAGTGCCAAGCCGTGCTGTTCACTAAAAACAGACGCACACGCAGACCAGTCAACATAAAACCGCTACAGCATTTCAACGAAGATATAGTATGGCATGACAAAGCCAAATACCAGTAGTCCTAGACAGAAAGCTCACCATGCTACATCACATCAAAGATATCCAAAGAAAAGCACACATACGACTTAGCCAGCTATCTCCTATACTGAACAAAAAGTCCAGTATAAACACGGAAGTAGCCATAAACATGTATAAGGCTCTAATTAGACCAATAATCATGTACGCAGCTCCAGCGTGGGGGTTCACTGCAATGACGAACCTGGATAAGCTGGAATTAATACAAAATAAATGCATACGAGCAGCGGCCAGGCTCCCTTACGACACGCCAATACGCCAACTACGCGGTATTGCGAAAGTCAGCTCGATAAGGCACCACATACGTAAACAGACACTAAAAATGTACAGAAAGTCATGGAGTAATAAGATCAACCCGTTAGTAAGCGGGATCGGACGCTACGACGTCGATCTTTACACAAAGTATCCAACACCGAAGCACATTCTGTTCAGGCACAGGGTTGGGTGGGCGAGGGGCCGATAGCCAATCCCATCCCCCCAAAGCTGACACCTATATACCACATAAACCCACACACTGCAGACACCTATGTAACTATGTAAATATGTTTCAGCTGTCCTAGACCCAGGGACCAGGCGAGGAAGATTGATAAGAAGTACAACTTAAGAAGACGACGGCAACGCAGCCAGACGGCCAAGGACGTATCAATCCACCCCCGGCAGAGACATGGAAGCAGAACACCAGGCCGCACCCTACAAACAGCACTAATATCTATCTGTTTAATGAGTTATTTCACTCGTATTTAGGTAGAACGCTGGACATGAGAGCAGGAAAACAGCCGGCACTCCAATGAGAACCTGTATATTAATAACCTTAGTTTTAGATCTGCAGTGACAAGTGTGTTCCAACAACACCGCATAGAGGGACATCGACAGGCGGAAGAAGATAGCCCCTTGCATGCAAGGATTGGCTCTAATTCCCCCTCTCCGAAAGGAGACTTGGCACCAGGGACTGCTGGCTGCTGGACAATGGGACGAACCTGTGGCCCAAAGCCCAGACGCTAGCAGACCCGAGCCGACCCGGCAGTGACAAGAAGGACTGATCCCCATAATAACAAAAAATGGCAAGGAAATGGTTATGATTGCATGACACTTATTCCTAACTAACACAACCTCTGGTCTTTTTCCAGCCCACATCCCTGCATGTGCTATCAAAAGATGTCAGCTTTTACATGTAGGCTCTTTCTTCTTTCTGCCTATGTGGTTTTTCCCTGACCCTTCAATACCATACCTCAACACCACCTAACCAATACAAACTCTTGCCGTGGTAGCGAGTCTAACTCGGAAACCAGCAGATACTCCTTGTATCACTTCCCACTCTCCCTGCTATCTATTTCTACTCAGAAACTAATACCATGTCGGCGGCAATGTAGATTGTGTCGATTGCCACGCCGGGGGAGCGGGCTGCGCCCCCCTCCCCCGTAAAAAACCAGATCAGACAGTCATAGCTGAGTGTCCAGCGTAACTCTCCGCGCTGCAGTGTTCGTCGAAGTGCTGAGAGAGGCTATCTTCGAATATTTAAAGTCTTCATGTGGGACTTAAACTCTGACAGGCGTGTTGAACTTGCACACTTTGCGTGTGTTGGAACTCTGATTATGACAAGTCATGTATTGGACTTAGGTGACAACAGTCAAGTCGAACTTATATTCTGTGCGCATGTAGAAACTTCTTGATATAACTTACTTTCGTTCTTGTGGAACTGAGTTTATTACCACGTGACCTGTGTGAAATTAGTCTCTGAATCAATATTAATTTCAATGTGGCATTACTGCGATATACTAGGAACTGTGATATTTCTTTTTAATTCTCAGTCAGCAAAACTTAATCTCTGAACACATATCATTAATTTCAGTGTGACACTACTACGTTTTACTATTAACTGTGACATTTTGTTAAATCTCAGTCAGCATAATCTCATTTATGGTGTTTATGAAAGTGTTCGAACTTTCACACGGATGTTAATGCAAGTGATTACCATAATCGCGTGCTACGACACCAAGGTTTCACTCCGAACTCAAACTATGTTCTTTATCCAGTTCAGACAAAATTGTGTATTATTTCTTCTGGACAGTGTGTAAATTATTTGTGTGTGGCTGACAGCAGTGTCTTTGATAAACTCTCGAACAGTCACCTATTTTTTATGTCAAGTGCGCCTAACAACGAACTGTGCTTTTCATTTCAACCTTAGTTCTTCGTCAAAGGGTTTGATATTATTTCATGACTGACAGCAGTGTCTTTGATAAACTCTAGAGCAGTCATAAATTTATTTCAACGTCAAGTGCTACTTTATTTAGTGGAAAATCACCACGAACTGTGCCAAGTGCGTGAACAATTTTCAGTTTCATTATTTCTATTCATGAACTGTGCTTTATTTTCTTCCTATCTCGATGCTACCCGCATCTTCATCTTTAATGAACTTATAAATTCTATCTACAAGATTAAGAGTGAATTCGACGGCATATTCCAACCATATTAAATTAAACAGTGCTGTTAAACCAAAGTGTCGGGGGACTGTGTAAATTTGGACACTCGTGTAAGTTACGTGACGAGTGCTTACCCCGCAACATCGTCGGAGACCGTCCAGATCGTCGAGACTCAAACCCACATCAAACCAACCTGGGTGTTCCGGCCTTATCTCAACGAAATATTGGCGACTTCCAGAGCGTGTTCCAGCCCCGTTCGTCCTGGTAAACTGGGAGCACGGGTCATCAAAAGGCGATGTTGAAGACAGCGACTCTCAACAGTAAGGTGATGTGCACTTTGAAATGCATTTTCTGAATAAAAAAATTATTATTCAATCTGATTAAAATATTTCTTGTAGATAGGACCCTACGTCCTGTACCAAGCCCTAGCTAGAAATCACCCAGAATTGTTCTGAGAACTAACTTTAAAATCAATTCATAAAGTCGGGCTATTTTACTGGTACAGTATATATCGGGAAATCGTCCATTACGGGGAGGGCGTGTTTGATAATATTCATATAAAAGCTATAGCTTCGGAAATAAGGGAGACGAGGAACAGGCAAGGCGTTTTAGCAAGTATTTCTGAGCAAGTTTATGCCTTCTAAGTACTAGGGGAAATTCGCCCGCCTCTACTAATAATGCTTTGGTAGGGGTAGTCCTGAGAGCTCCAATGCAAAGTATCTTAAGGGTTGTAGGTGATGCTGTATCTATGATATGAGAACAGTAGTCAAAATACGAGCAAATAGTCGCTTCATACAATGAGAGGGCAGTAATGCGATCAGCACCCTATTGGCGCCGTATAACAGTCTGTAAAACTTGAAGGTATCTATTAACTTTTTGATTTAAAGGTGTAAGATGCCGTTGCCAAGTAAGCTTTTGGTCAAATATTATCCCAAGGTATTTGTAATGGGTGGTAAATGAGATATTATGCCCTTGGAAAGAAATAGGGGAGCGATCATATGAGCGCTTGTGTGTAAAGAGCATTGCAGCGCATTTATCAAGAGATAACTGAAGTCCATTATCATGAAACCACATGTATACCTTACTCATGACGTTACTCATAAGTATACGGGCTTCATCAATACAAGTATGGGAAGTGTATACAACTATGTCATCGGCATAAATAAGAACACGAACATGCTGCGAAATTAGGTGTGCAAGGTCACTAATATATAATACAAGAAGAAGTCCGCTTAATATATCTCCTTGAGGCAAGACACTACAGGAAGTTCGACTAGTTAAGTGATGGTATGACGATTTAATTGTTAACGAGCGAAAGGTACATAAGTTTTGTAACATAATTAGGAAGGTGGCAGGTAGCCGTTTCGCAGCGAGTTTATCCCAAAGCACATGTAATGGGATTGAGTCATGTGCTTTATGTATATCCAAAAAATGGCAAGGGTACTTTCTTTACGGTGTTGGGCAAGAAGAAGGTCTATGGTCAAAATATTAATAGCGTCATGAGTACTACGGCCTTTGAGAAAAGCATATTGATATTTAGGGAGTAAATGATAATATTCCAGTGTCCATAACAAACGTTGTAAGAGTCGCTTTATAAAATGTTTAGCGCACTCAAGATCTTAGGACGATACCACGATAATTCTCGGGATTTATAGGGGATTTTTGATGTTTGAGAATAGGGATGAGAAAAATTCATTCCACTGAGGAGGGGTGTGAGTGATAAGCAAGATGCCATTATAAAAGTGCAAGAGTATCGACTGCGCGTGCAAGGGTAATAATCGAAGCATTTTATAGGTAATGTAATCTGGACCAGGAGAGGATGTAGATGTGGAATGGAGAACGGCTTGCAATTCACGTAATTGGATGGGTTGAAGGAGGGTGGAATGTCGATAGTTAGCGGGATACTGAGGAATTGAAAATGGAGGTAATGTATAATCCGGAGTCAATGAATGGAATAAGGAAAGGAGAATATCTAGTGGTATGGGTCGGGGGCCGTTATGTGAGAAGAAATGTGACAACGTCCGGATGGCGCTCCATAATTGGACGGGAGGTATATGCCAAGTGAGAGAAGATATAAATGTATTCCACGCGGCACGACGTTTTTGATTGGAAATTAATTTAGTTTTAGCAATATTATTTTTCACTCTGATATAATTCAGACGTATAAGGGATTGGCGATACGTACGATATAAAAGTTTACGCTGTATGATAAGTTGATGGCACTCATTATCCCACCAGTGAATATATTGAAAGGGACGGGGGACGGAGGTAACAAATTGTTTTACAAGGATGGTAAGTATCAAGAGACTGGGTAAGGAGTGCCACAAGAGATTGATACGTTAAGGGGTGTGTCGAGGAATTTTGAAAGTGATATTCTTGGTATGAGGAAAAAGTTCAACTATCAAAATTCCGTAAAGATCGGATATTGCTGGCAGGGGCATGAGGATGAACAGAGGGGACAGGTCGGCCAAAATCATATGTAACCCAAATGGGGTAATGATCGCTTGTGAAAGTGTCCGAAAGTGTCGCCCAAGTAAGCAGGGATGTCAGATTTGAGTGGCAAAACGTAAGGTATACTGCACTAGGTGGAGATTGAGGAGAAGCCATTCTTGTCGGAGAACCATCTTCAATCAATACTGATCTGCATTTAGGGCAGTCGTCCAGGTGGCAGATTCCCTATCTGTTGTTTTCTTAGCTTTTCCTAAATGATTTCAAAGAAATTGGAAATTTATTGAACGTCTCCCTTGGTAAGCTATTCCAATCCCTAACTCCCCTTCCTATAAATGAATATTTGCCCCAGTTTGTTCTCTTGAATTCAAAATTTATCTTCATATTGTGATCTTTCCTACTGTTATAAACGCCACTCAAACTTATTTGTCTAATGTCATTCCACGCCATCTCTCCGCTGACAGCTCGGAACATACCACTTAGTCGAGCAGCTCTTCTTCTTTCTCTCAATTCTTCCCAACCCAAACGTTGCAACATTTTTGTAACGCTACTCTTTTGTCGGAAAACACCCAGAACAAATCGAGCTGCTTTTCTTTGGATTTTTTCCAATTCTTGAATCAGGTAATCCTGGTGACGGTCCCATACACTGGAACCATACTCTAGTTGGGGTCTTACCAGAGACTTATATGCCCTCTCCTTTACATCCTTACTACAACCCCTAAACACCCTCATAAACATGTGCAGAGATCGGTACCCTTTATTTACAATCCCATTTATGTGATTACCCCAATGAAGGTATTTCCTTATATTAACACATACAGTAGATACTTACAATGATCCCTAACAGGAACTTTCACCCCATCAACGCAGTAATTCAAAATGAGAGAACTTTTTTCTATTTGTGAAACTCACAACCTGACTTTTTACCCCGTTTATCAACATACCATTGCCTGCTGTCCATCTCACAACATTATCGAGGTCACGTTGCAGTTGCTCAGAATCTTGTAAATTATTTATTACTCTATACAGAATAACATCATCTGCAAAAAGCCTTACCTCCGATTCCACTCCTTTACTCATATCATTTATATATATATAAGAAAATATAAAGGTCCGATAATACTGCCTTGAGGAATTCGCCTCTTAATTATTACAGGGTCAGATAAAGCTTCACCTACTCTAATTCTCTGAGATCTATTTTCTAGAAATATAGCAACCCATTCAGTCACTCTTTTGTCTAGTCCAATTGCACTCATTTTTGCCAGTAGTCTCCCATGATCCACCCTATCAAATGCTTTAGACAGGTCAATCGCAATACAGTCCATTTGACCTCCATAATCCAAGATATCTGCTATATCTTGCTGGAATCCTACACGTTGAGCTTCAGTGGAATAACCTTTCCTAAAACCGAACTGCCTTCTATCGAACCAGTTATTAATTTCACAAACATGTCTAATATATTCAGAAAGAATGCCTTCCCAAAGCTTACATACAACGCATGTCAAACTTACTGGCCTGTAATTTTCAGCTTTATGTCTATCACCCTTTCCTTTATACACAGGGGCTACAATAGAAACTCACCATTCATCTGGTATAGCTCCTCCGACCAAACAATAATCAAATAAGTACCTCAGATATGGTACTATATCCCAACCCATTGTCTTT
Organism: Anabrus simplex; assembly: GCF_040414725.1. NCBI lineage: Eukaryota > Metazoa > Arthropoda > Insecta > Orthoptera > Tettigoniidae > Anabrus > Anabrus simplex. Next base: position 452,465,825 of record NC_090268.1, on the reverse strand, counting down.
AGTATATGCCCAGAAATCTGATCAATTCCAGCCGCTTTTCTAGTTTTCAACTTTTGTATCTTATTGTAAATGTCATTGTTATCATATGTAAATTTTAATACTTCATTGGCCTTAGTCTCCTCCTCTATCTCGACATTTTCCTTGTAACCAACAATCTTTACATATTGCTGACTGAATACTTCTGCCTTTTGAAGATCCTCACATACACACTCTCCTTGTTCATTGATTATTCTTGGAATGTCCTTCTTGGAACCTGTTCCTGCCTTAAAATACCTATACATACCCTTCCATTTTTCACTAAAATTTGTATGACTGCCAATTATGCTTGCCATCATGTTATCCTTAGCTGCCTTCTTTGCTAGATTCAATTTTCTAGTAAGTTCCTTCAATTTCTCCTTACTTCCACAGCCATTTCTAAATCTATTTCTTTCCAGTCTGCACCTCCTTCTTAGTCTCTTTATTTCTCTATTATAATAAGGTGGGTCTTTACCATTCTTTACCTCCCTTAAGGGTACAAACCTGTTTTTGCATTCCTCAACAATTTCTTTAAACGTATCCCAGAGTCTGTTTACATTTTTATTTACTTACCGTTTTCCACCGATCATAGTTACTTTTTAGAAACTGCCTCATGCCTGCTTTATCAGCCATATGGTACTGCCTAATAGTCCTACTTTTAAGACCTTCCTTTCTATCACATTTATTTTTGAGTACGACGAAAACAGCTTCATGATCATTAATACCCTCTATTACTTCAGTTTCCCTATACAGCTCATCCGGTTTTATCAGCACCACATCCAGGATATTTTTCCCTCTGGTTGGTTCCATCACTTTCTGAATCAGCTGTCCTTCCCATATTAACTTACTTGCCATTTTTTGGTCATGCTTCCTGTCGTTCGCATTTCCTTCCCAATTGACATCTGGCAAATTCAGATCTCCCGCTACAATCACATTTCTTCCCATGTCGTTTCCCACATAGCCGACTATCCTATCCAATAATTCCGAATCCGCGTCAGTGCTACCCTTTCCCGGTCTGTACACTCCAAATATATCAAGTTGCCTATTATCTTTAGAAATGAGCCTTACACCTAGAATTTCATGTGTCTCATCTTTAATTTTTTCGTAGCTTACAAATTCTTTCACCAGCATGAATAGTCCCCCTCCCACAATTCCTATCCTATCTCTACGATACACACTCCAGTGCCGTGAGAAAATTTCTGCATCCATTATATCATTTCTCAGCCATGATTCAACTCCTATTACAATATCTGGTATATATATATAAAATTACTTAATTCTATTCCTTTGTTTACAATACTTCTACAGTTCAACACTAACAATTTTATGTCATCCCTACTTGATTTCCAGTTCCCTGTTCCCTTATCACCGCTCCCTAGGCCATCCCGTTTCCCTGAATGTACCTCCCTATTACCCTTCCAAACAAATTTCCTAACTTATACGTACCACTGCGGTTTTTAAATGAAGGCCATCTGAGCACAGATCCCTATCTCCTACCCACCCATTAGGATCTAGAAATTTCACTCCCAGTTTCCCACATACCCACTCCATAGTCTCATTTAAATCCCCAATCACCGTCCAGTCAGTATCCCTTCTACACAGTATTCCACTAATAACAATCTCCGCTTTCTTAAACTTCACCCGTGCTGCATTTACCAGATCCCACACATCTCCAACTATGTTGGTACTTATATCAGCTTGCCTTACGTTGTTGGTACGAACGTGAAACACTACCACCTTCTCCTTCCCCTCCTCCCTCTCTTCTACTTTCCTCAACATCTGCCTCAACCTAATTCCTGGATAACACTCTACCCTGGTACCCTTTCCTCCACACACTTTCCCCACGTGTCTAACGATGGAATTCCCCATGACCAGAGCCTCAACCCTACCCACCTCATTTGATCCCCTCCCCTCCTGGTCAGCCCTATCTTTCCTGATAGCTGCAGAAGCTATTTCCTCCTCCCTTTTCTCCTTCCCATGACCCTGTTCCACCTGTCTTTTCCTATCCTCTACTCTACGTATTAGTATTAGTATTAGTATTTATTTATGAACAAACAGGCTTTCCGCCCCATTACATGTTCACAAAGCAATAAGACACAATATTAATAATTATAATAAAGAAAAAAAAATAATAATAATAAAAATAATAATAAAATAATGATAATAATAATATAATACATAAAAATAAAATAATGATAATAGAGATAATAGGAATAAATAATAACAAAAATGATAACAATTCTGTAGCAGTCCTCGGCTCGAGGATCCAGCAAACTCATCACTTGTCCTTATGCCTACAGCAACTTTCGTCACATTCCTTTTCCCTGACCTACTCCCGATCAATACCAAAACATCGACAGTCAGCACTTACATTCTAACCAGCCATAACACAAACAAAAGTCCTCCACGTTCACAACAATAAATAACACAATCCTAACCCAGCAGAAAATCATAATAACTTACAATCAAATTTCAACACTGGTCTCCCTCCACACTTACCTTAAATACCACTTTTATTTCAATGCATTACTACCTCTCATGTTGCAACTTGACCATTATTTAGCCATGCTTGATCTCATTTTAAAACCCAAGCCATGCTCAGCATTACATTTGCTATCGCAACCACCACTCATTCCGTGTCCTTGTGGATTCAGCACATACGTCATCTTCATTGTCCTCTAACTTACTCTCTGTCCAAACCATAACAACCAACATTCCGCAATTGCCCTTCAATCCATCATACACTACATTTACCAACCCGCACTTAATACAATCATCTCTCCAACTCCAAAAGTTTCAGCAATAAATTAAACCATCTCATTACCAAACCATCTTCGCCTATACCAACACTTCTCCCACACCACTTTTTTTTTTCGATAAATCTAAACTAATTCAGCAATAAATAAACCATCTACATACCAACTCCCGGATTCAGATACCACCTCTTATCCACAATTTCCATTCCAGATCCACCTCATATACCTTCCACAATACACCACTAAATCTAAATTTACAACATCTCAGATTTACAAAATAACACCGCTTAACACCGCTTCTCACCATATTTCAACCATAGTCCTCAATAACTGCGACCATTTTATACCACCACTTCTCCAACACCTCATTACAGCAATATGACACATCTTACCTTAATCGTATCTAGATACCAGGCCATCTTCACCTTAAAATACCAAACACTCATATACCATCTCTTCACCAACACCACATTCCAATCTCTACCATCCAAAACTCTTGTCCCTCTTAACACTCACTTAGTTAGCATTAAATAAACCTCCTACCCAACCAAAAGCTAATACAGCTACCCTTCAATACCAACACATCGCTTCATATACCACCTCTCAATCTCATACCACACTATCATGCTATCCTCTCTCTTATATACATCAACAATAAATATACCACTTCACCATTGCCACATTTCGGCCTTCACAAATAATTACCATCATAACCTAATAAATTTACAGTGAATAACAATTACTGACATATCGTAAGACTTACCAATCAGCGTCAACTCCAAATATCACAATAAATATATCACTTCACCCTTACCACGTCTCAGCCTTCACAAATTATTTACCATATTTCAGTCTTCACAAATAGTTACCATCCTAGCCTAATAAAATTACAATGAATAACAATTACTGACATATCATAAAACAAACAGACCATGCCATCCTGTCCTCTTACCCAACTCCCCTAACTAAATACTCAGTCCCTATATACACTAAACCATTAAAATTTTAACCTACTATCTCCTTCCCTTATACAGATAACTATTCTACCCCCCTATTCCCCTGCCCACCCTCTAACTCACTCTCCTTCATTTTACTCTCGCAGGCCTTTTTTGTCGCACAAAAATACCTGTTCAATTCACCCCCTTTTTCCCATTGTTTAAGAATCCATCTCAGTATTGCGTTCTCATCCCCTCTCCCCAGTACTTCCCGATTCTCGGCACTCAATAATCTATGTCTTAACCCCCTCGTTCCCTCACAGTCTCTTAGCAAGTGAAACTCATCATTCACATCTCCACAAAGTACACACCTTGTCTTATCCCTGCCCTGTAACCAGCCCTATTCCTTGGCAGACCTAAAAGCCACCACATCATCCCATATCGATTTGACCTATCAACGTATCTAATATTCAACCCTGCTATCTCCTCTATTTTCGTCAAAACAATCAGCGAATTTCTTAGTCTGCTTTCCCCCAATAATTTCTGCCTATGGATATCCCTAATTCTCCTTTCTAGTATTTTCATCCCTCTCACTTCTGTCTTTGACCAAACCTCCCCCCACAGGTGCCCTAATCCTATCCTCTCTAAATATCCTTTTATTTTTTCTAACCATCCACCCTTATACATGCTCTTAAATTGCTGTACATATGCAGCCTGTAAAACTCTCCCACCTTCCTGTCTTTTTAAATTCATCCAATATCTAACTATTCTTTTCACACCCTCTGATTCCAAATCCTCCCCACACATTAATTCCGCCCCTACATTTGCTGTACACCTCGGTAAGCCCATCACTAACTTAGCAAAACTACTAACAATCTTTCTTAGTTCCTCTCTTTTTTCATCCAGCCCCCAAACTTCTGCTCCGTATAATACCCTCCCCACTATTACCGACCTGAACACGAGTCTCAGTGTTTTATAACTGATCCCCGGGAACTTGAGTAGCAAATTTCTGACTGAGGCTAAGGCTGCCAAGCCTCTATATTTCATTCTTTTGATCTGGTCACTCCAAGTTCCTTTATCATTAAAAATAACTCCTAGATATTCCAGCTTCCTTACCTGTTCCAGTCTTTCTCCCTGTATTACCCAATTCCCTTCCATCTTTCTTCTTTTGTTCACCTGTACTATCAATATTTTAGACTTATTTCCATTAATTTTCAATCCCCATTTCCTCGCAAATAGCATCACTGACTCTAAGGCCCTATTCATCGCCCCTGAAGTTAACGTCATCAATAACACATCATCCGCAAATATCAGTCCTGGCACTTCCAAACCATTAATTACCGGTACAGCCCAATTTCCTGCCCCAAACCCCTCTAAAATATCGTTTATAAATAAAATAAACAGTATGGGCGATAACTTGCAACCTTGTTTTAAACCCACCTTGGACTCCAATGGTCCACTCATTCTCTCTTCTCCCAATTTTACACAAAACCTGACGTCCCTGTATATTCCTTCCACTGCCCTCAACATCTTCTCCGAAATCCCTAGCCTACCTAATTTCTCTCGTAGGGCCTCTCTATTTACCTTATCAAAAGCTTTCTCAAAATCTATTGCTGCTACATAAACCGTACTTCTATTCATATTCTTATACTTTTCTAAAATAGTCTTTACTATCATTATATTATCCACTGTTCTTTTCTTTTTCCTAAATCCCCCTTGGTAATCTGTCAAAATTCCATTTTCTTCCGCCCACCCACTTATTCTGTTCGCTAGCACCCCCGTATATATTTTACTCAGAGAATCCAACAGAGATATACCCCTATAACTGTTCACATCGTTCCTACTACCCTTTCCCTTGTATATAGGGCATATAATTCCTGTTTCCCATTCCCTAGGGTAATTTCCTCCCTCGAATATCCTATTGAATAGTTTCACCATGCCCTCTATCATTATCTCATTTTTACTAATTTCCTTCCAAAACTTATTATTTATACCATTACACCCCCCGGCCGACTTCGCTCTGGCTCTACTTATCACTCCCCGGATTTCCTCTCTTGTGATTTCTTTATCCAAGTCATAAATTGCCACTCCCCTATTACTCCAAATTACTTCTTCTCCCGAACCTCTCCATCTATCACCCCCCTTTTTTCCTAGTAATTCCTCGAAGTGCCTGACCCATTGCACTTCCTCAATACTCGTTCTCTCCATATTCCTTCCACCCTTAATAATTCTATTAATCTTATCCCAGACTCTCTCAAAATTGTTAGTCTTGCAGTCATTATTTATGGCTTCCATTTGTTCCTCTAACCACGTCTTTTTTGTCTCAGAAATTTTCTTTTTATACTCCTTCCTCAATCTACAGAAAAACTCCCTTTCTTGGCTTCCACCTTTCCTTCTATATTCTCCTAAAGCGTCCATCACCCTCCTCCGCAATCCTTCACACTCCCTATTAAACCATTCTTCTCCCTCTTTCTTATTTCCTTTTCTAGCTTTCACCTTCTGCGCTATCATCTTTATTGGATGTAGCAACAATTCCAAGGCTTTATCAGTATCATTTTCTTCTAACGCCCCTTCCCACCCATATTTCAGAAGATGTAACTCCTCCTTTACTACCCTATTCCAATCCCGGCCTACCTTCTCTGTCCATTTGTACTTATTATAACCCCTCCCTCGTTTATCCTTTGTCTCATTTTCCTTCATTGTACGCTTCTCTACCTCTCTTTTCAGCATAACCCTCACCGGGAAATGGTGTGACTCAATCCAATCTCCTATTTCCATACTTACAACTTCCTCAATCATCCCTTCCGAGCTCAGAACCATATCTATCACACTACCCCCTTTCTCCGTAACATATGTCAATTTCCCCGTCCTGTCACCCTCTATCCACCCATTCAGAATATACAAGTTTCCCACAGCACACATCTCTAGGAGCTTCTCTCCATAACTATTTGTAATTTTGTCCTCACTCCTTCTGCTTTCTAACAAACACATTCCATCCTCCCTACTATAAATTGGGCTCTGTTCTCCTATTCTCGCGTTCCAATCCCCAAATAACAACATATCCTCCTCCCCTGGATACATTCCCCTTATCCTACCAATATCCACCAATAACTCTTCAAAAAAATATTTATTTGCATATTCTGAATTACTAGGATGACAGTAAACAAAAGCTAGATTTATTTTCTTCCTCCGTCCCTCTCTCTCTCCCAAATTCAATCTCAGCCATATGGTTTCCATCATATCGGTCTCTATATCCTCTACTCTTTCACTAATTTCTTCCCTAATTAGAACTATCATCCCTCCTGGTGCTCGTCCCTTATTCCTCTCTTTTCTTCTATATTTATATTTTATCTCAAACCCCTTCCATGTAATCTCCCTCCCTGTTTCCAACCACGTCTCTAAGAGTGCCACAACATCGAAACTTTCAATTACTTCCCTAACTTTCTTGTTTCCTAATTTGCTCCTTACTCCTTCAATATTCACACATCCTATCTTCCAAAATTGTTATAACTTTCCCTCCCTCCCTTCTAGGTCTCCCACTCTATTCTTACTTCTAGTATTTATCGACCTCTCTCCCTCTGTATCCTCCATCCCTTTACGTACTTTTCCCCATATGTCTTTTAAGCTCTTACTCCTGACTTTACTCATAAGTTTTTTACCTTCTTGTCGATCTGTCTCCTCTTGACCTTTCTTTTTCGCTACACCACTGCACCCTGCACTCACCTCTTCTTGCTGCTCACCCCCACTCTCCCCCTCACTATTTTGGACTTCTGAATCCATCTCCCTTTGTCCTTTCTTACTCACTGCACCACTACACTCTCCTCTCCCAGTTTCTTGCGGTCCACTCTCACCGTCTACTTCACTATCTTGGTCTTCTGTCTCCCGGCTGCACTGCCCATTCTCTTCCGAGATGCCTTGCTCTCCTGCCACGTCCCTCCTCCTCTTCTTTTCTTCTTTCTTCTTCCCATCTTGCCTTGACCTCTCACCACTCTCAACCCTCTCGTTTTCGTCCATTTCCTTTAGCTTAGAAACTGAATGAACTCTGACCCATCGCCCGTTCGTCACCTCCAACCTCAGACCTCTTATTCGGGCCTTTAGCCCCTGGTTCCTCGCTCTCCAAAGGTGCCTATTCAAGATCTTCGCGTTATCACTTCCTTCTCTTCCCATGTCTCCTTTCACCCCTATTTTCCGCCCTTGTAAATTCTTGCTGTTTCTTAACACAGAATCTGCCATTAGGGTTGAGAACAATGTAACCCTAATTGGCCTCCGACCTTTGATTCTACCAACTCTCTCTACATCATCAATGTCTACCTCACTAAAGTTTACCTTCATAACATCACGTATAGCTTCCACCACCTTAAATATCAGCTCAATCTTGCTCTCTCTCGCCCCTTCCTCAATTCCATATAAAAATATGGCTTTTTTCAATCTCTCCTGCCTGTACCCCTCCGCTTCTTTCTTCATCTTCATCACCTCGTCTTTCAGATGCTTCACTTCCCCTCTCAATAACTCGATTTCTTTCTCGTTATTGACCACTCTCCTGCTCGATTCCTCTGTCTTCGTTTCAAGCCATTTCTTCATGTTCCCTATCTCCCTTCTCTGCTCCTCCATCATGTCCTTTATTTCCTGCACCTTATCCCATTGACACTTTTCCTGCATCACTTCACTTACAACCACCCTGAGTGCGGCCAAATCCTCTGCGCTAAATTTTCCACTGGTATTTGGGCCTGGGTTCACTTCCACCCCCCCAATAACCAGTAACACTGCTATCACTGTCACCACCAGCACCGCTTCACTCATTTTCAATCCGTCCGTCACCAATCCATTCCTGACCTCCTTCTTCTGCCTTGCCTGCCATTTCCCAATAGCGGCCCGGTACTGTTCAATGCCAACCATGTTTACAGCACGCACTTCGCTACGCAACCTCTCTCCTCGACTGCTCGAGCTAGACTGTGATCTCTACTCTACGTTTACCTTTCCTACCTTTTCCCTTCCTCCTACTTCCACACATCTCACCAACAGTTCCCTGTCCCTCATCTTCCCTCTGTTGTTCTACCTGGAGTGACTCGTACCGATTTCGCACAGACACCTCTCCTGAATTCTGATCCTGAATAGAGCCCTTAGCCTGCAATCTCCTTCCTCTTAGAACATTAAACCACCTGTCTTCTACAACTCCTCCCTTTCCTTCCCCTCCCTCTTGTACACCTACTGTAACCTGTACATTGTTTGAGGGAGTCCTATCTTCCTTCCTGTCTTCTGTGAGAATCCTAATTATCTCCCTCAAACTTTCCAACTCCTCCCTCATACCCCTCAATGCCTCGCTACACCCACAGTAAGTACACTCGCGCTCCTTAGCCATTCTTTACGGGGAACAAATGAAATTAAAAATAAAATAACTTATTTGCAAAAAATAAATGAACGGATGGATATATTGACTGGGATAGTACACAACAATAAGGTAATTAATATACGACTACACTACAATATTACTTAGTCGTGCTCTATTTTTTTTATCCTACAACCCCTGACAGGATAAAAACTGCTGTTAATTACTGAATATCGAAAGTAATACACAAGAACTACGCAATTCCAAACTGCAATTAATCCTATCCTAATTACAACAACAGAATTTTAGTAAGAGTTTCTACGGATACCTCTACTACACCAGTACTACACAAATATTTTACAATAATAAAATAAGCACACTTAATTCTCAATTACTCGTATACTACTGTACAGTACACAACAGTAATTTTTAAACTACTTTCAGACGTATCCTAATTACGATACCGGTACCGTATATCACTACTAAGCACAAACAGAAAAGAAATTTGCAAGAACTTCTGTACTCAAAGATTACCAACAAAGCTAAATGCTTAGACAAATTATTTTAGTACTACGCTCTAATAGATACACACGAAATATAACACAGGAATATAGCAGGCAAGATACGGCACTACCTAAATGTAGGCTACTGTATACTACAGTGTATATACACTACAATTTTCAGCTGAAGTGTGGTTATATGAACTTTTACCGCTGATGGATTAGTATTATTTTCCCTACTACGCGGGGCGGAGAATAAAAGTGTCCTTAAATGCTGAGAATAAGAGGTTGCCTACTCTAATTTCTGTCAAAACCACGCCGGGGGCTTGAAGTGCAATATTATTGGGATATATTAATTTGATTATTAACTTTTACTCGATGAATAAACGAAGGTGGAAAGTACAAAGTATGCAGGGAACTAAGACTACAAATTATCAGAATAATGAATCAGCTGACTTTGTATTTATTTACACTACTATCATGTGCTTGTAGCAACAATCGTCAACAATCCAAGAAACTGTTAAGTACCGCAATTATCCAGTGAAATTACCGTGAATTCTCTTTAAGTTCTCTTAAAATCGATGTTTACAGGCTTATCGTGTTATTTAATGTAATAAATTATTACCTTCGTGAGAGTTTGACTGGATATATGTACGAAATATCGGAAAAGTAGCGGCAAGAAGAGTCAAATTAAACCGTTGTAAAGATAAAAGGAGATAAGAACCACGGGGGTATCATTAGAACCACACCAGGCGGTATGGTGTAAATTGAGGTCACCTAAAAATATAATATTGGGTAAATGCTCAAATTGCTGAAAAAATTGCGCCCATTGTGTGCTTTTAATATACACATCAGGAGGACAATGAAGATTGATGAGGTGTAACCGGCGATAAATAATACCAACAATGAAGGTGTGAGGTATAGGGTTTTGAATACGTAAGGATTGGTAGGGGAGGGAACGATGGTTAAAGAATCCAGCTCCACCATACCCTGGGCCATCGTGACGCACTTGATTATATCCCGGTAACGAAAAGGTTGTTTGATCTGAAAACCATGTTTCTTGCAACGCGAGAATATGAGCACAGGTTTCGTTAATAATTGAATTTCACTCTTTTTATTGAGTACACTCCTAGCATTCCCTTGAACTATGTTGATTACACAGAGTAAAAATGTCGCATAATCGGTCTCGTAGTTGGTAGATGACGTGCTTGATGAAGATAAAGTTGGAATTCAAGAGGACAAATTAGGATAAATAGTCATTCATAGGAAGGGGAGTTAGGGAGTGGAATAACTTACCAAGGGAGATGTTCAAGAAATTTCCAATTTCTTTGAAATAATTTAGGAAAGGGCTAGGAAAACAACAGATAGGCGACTGCCCTAAATGTAGATCAGGATTGATTGATTGATTGATTGATTGATTGATTGATTGATTGATTGATTGATTGATTGATTGATTGATTGATTGATTGATTGATTGATTGATTGATTGATTGATTGATTGATTGATTGATTGATTGATTGATTGATTGATTGATAGAGGGGTGATCACCTAATGCTTGGAGTAAAAGGAAAATGATGTTATGGATATCTTTCTGAAGGTGGGCCTTTTGGCGATAAACGGGATGTTCCGTATGTTCGGAGGGGGAATGGGAGAAATGACATTAGCTGTAGAAGTTGTGACTGCAGGGGGGTTGGGGGAACATTGATTTTCACAGGCGAGTTAAGTGAAATAGGTGGATCTCTCAGGATAGCCATATGGGCAGTTCTATCGTACCCCGGAAGGGGTTGAGGTCTTGGCGATTGCATAATAACCTGAGTAAACTTACGTTTTCTCGGGTTTTCAACGGGAGGGGAGTACGGTTCACTAGCGAAGGGTGGAAATTGTTGCCAATGTTGAGTAGGGCAATATATCGGGGGTGTAACCTTTGAATTTGTTTCTGGGAAAGATATGTTCTCAGTGCTCATTATTTTTTTTAACAAGCTGTTGATGTTTATGTTCGGGGCATGTAACATGCCCTGTTGGATGGTCCCCTTTACAGTGTGGTACATTTTGTAATCCATTCGGTACACTTATCTGTGGCATGCTGCAGGGAGCATTTGCCGCATCGGAAAGCTTGTGCCCGACACTGCCGGACAGTATGACCGTTGCATTGGATTTTTTGAAAATAATTGGATTAAAAATAAAAGGTTTAACATCAATAAATACATTATAAAGTGAGACATAATGTGGAATATGTTGTGAGCGGAAGACAACTTTTTCAGAACCAGTGGGTATGTATTCAATGGATTCGTTGATAACAGCTTTAAGATGTAAACGCTGGACAGATTTGACCTTATAATCGGCTTTGAGGTGTTGGAGAATAGACTCCTCAGTCACGTTTTTATCTACTCCTCTTACAATACCAACGTGAAAGATATTTGAGCTGGGTATGTATGCTCGAGCCGGGAATAGTTTCAAGTAACGAATGACACAAAAATTCGTTCGCTTGAACAGCGTAATGGAATTCGACTTGAAGACGATTTCTGCCTTTACGTGTTATTGATATGACTGGTAAATTCCTATCGTAAAAAAGTCGGCCTAAAGCCATAGGGTAAAGTTGCCCGACATTTTTATCTGCTACTGATTCCACCAAAACAATATATGGTTCAGAATGTTCCCGAGTATACACTTCCTGAATAGCAGGGGATGGTGGCTTTTGACTACGTTGCGTTGTTTGCTTGTCAGGTAATCTTGAGTAACCTGATCGGTAGATTGATTATCCAGAGATTCATCGTCCATTTCCACTTCAACCTCATTATCAATAGGTAGCTGCGAATTGTCCAAGAGGACCTCCCCTCCACTGGAGGCCGCCATCACACGAAGTTCTCACAGCTAACGATATGCAAGAGAAACGAAGCACGAACTAACACCACACGTCCACTAAGTAAACAACCCACATACGGCACAACCTAATCGATTTGTAGCACAGTGTAGACTGTGATAATCAGTTATTTGCAAACTGTGGAATCAAAGTAATTTTTAGCCGAACGCCACTCACTATTTTTCTTTTTATCCACGAATAATGCCAGTGTCGTTATTTTGTTATTTTGTTCTATAGACTTCAACGAAATAGGAAATACACCAAATTTTGAAATTACAGTACCTTCTTAGCCCGTAATTAAGGCTGGATTATCTTTTGCTCCTAACTAGTAAGATAAAGGATTTTCTAGACTGTAGTATACTGCTAAACTACCATTGTTAACCAACCTTTTTCTTCGTGAGGAATGTAGAAGGTATGTCAACAGGATAGCGCAATGTTATCACCCCGCGTTCAACAGATGGCTAAAAAATCAGCTATTCAACTTTAATAATTGTTCCGGAGTTATCCATGGAAGGCAGAGATGAAAGAAGGTGCGGGCTGGAATGGGTCTAACTACAAGTCCGAAAGATGAATTAAAAATTGAAATAAAGGTTATATTTTCAACAGATAACAAGATTTAACAATTTTCACTAGGTGAAATAACAAAGAAAAATCAGGTACAATGCAACTTTACAAACGAAAGCACAAGTTAAGGGGTCTTTACAAATTCTGGGCTACGAGCCCCAAAGTTTAACAATTCCTGAGCTCTCAGCTCACAACTACATGTTTTAGAAAAGGGCAGAAATTCCCTCAATACAATGGAGCACTTGCCCCAGCAATCAAAATGTCACGCCTCCCCGAGGCACCTTTCAAAATACCAGAAAGAGCTGACCCGCTCTCAATCTTTCAAGCCTATTAAAAGGCCATAAACGGACTTTACTACAAACTGCCCTCAAGGCACACTTACAAAGAAACAGGGATATCTTGTACCCATTCTACCAGGCCTTAGTGGACAAAAACTAGGTTAATTCTAAATGGCCCAAAACACAAAAGGAATGGAGGCGTGAATTAGCACTCTTAAATACACATTTTAAAACCTAAGAGGCACTAGGCCTATTGCACAGGGGCTAATCCCAATCTATGGAGGTGACTTGTATACAAAGTAAATTTAACACATTAAAAAGGAAGAGAAAAACGGTTACGAAAACATAGTCACCTCAAATTCAAAATGAAGGGGAGCTCGAGAGGGTAAAGCACTCTCTATCCCCGAATTACATTTAAAAGATATATGAAATTTTACAAAGTAGGAAAAAGATTTACATGTTTAAAGGTTACATTTTAAAGGTTTCGGACCTGCCCCGCGGGTTAAACTGCTGAGCTTGCAAAGAGGCAAGAAAGATGTTAAACGGCCTTTACCGTATTGAAGAGCCGCTGCCCGAAGGAAGAGGCGCTACCCGCCCCCTGCTATGCTTCTATACACTAAGCAAGATGTTGTTGAAGTGGCGAAGAGCCGAGAAAATCAGCAGTTTTTAAACCCTCGTGGAAGATTCGAGACCTTTCATGAATGATTAAGACACACCCACAGACGTTTATTGGTCGTCAAAAGTTACAGATCAAAAATTGGGGAGGAAGGACCCGATTGGTCCAAAATTAATTAAAGAAATTCGGGATTGGCTAAGTTCAAAACTGGCGGAAAGAAAAATTAATATTGCCAACCCACAAATGAAAGAACAAAATTTAGTAAAGACCAAAACTTCTGCATACAAAATTTCCTCAAAAACAAGTTCCTTCACTTCGCACCAGGGTGCGTGATCATAGTTCTTTTGGTAGTGACATCTATAAGAGAATGTCCAGACTTCTTGATCAATGAAAAATAAAACAAGGCGAAATACACACAGTGACATCTTCTGAGAAACAGTTGAGTTGATTCGGTTTTTAAAGTTCAGAGTTTCTCCGGTAGATGAGTACTTTAAGGCGGAAAATTCAAATGTGCGGCGTATAGGTGTACCGCCCGGTACAATAATAATAAGTGAAATGCGCACAAATGTGCTAAGTATATAACAGTTATTTGTCTTTACTGTACTCGTTGATTGATATTGTTGTTTTTCTTCTGCACTTAAGTAGGTGGTATCTATCACACCGTTGCTTACGTTATTATACAAGGCTGGGAAATGAGCAATGAGAAGTAGGGCCAGCACCTCTCTAGGAGGTAGAGTCACCGAATTTTGTTTTCAGTTCTCCCGCTAGGATCGCCTCTCCAAGACACAAGTTTTGAATGTCTTCCTATGTTCAGCATGGGTCTTGTGACAAGTGCTCGTGTTTTGAATGTTGCTTATGATCCATTTTTGTTGTAGTGCAAATAATCCATCAATATGTTGTTAACATGTCATGTTGGAAACTATTTTACATCAGTATTTTGAGGTTATGAGTCGCCGTAGGACCCACAGTCAACACGAATTTGTACATATTTATAAAGGTGTTTCAAAGTATTTATGAAAATATACAGTCAGTTTATACACACGTAAAAGCCAATGGTTAAAAATGTAGTCTTTGTAAAGGATCTCCAGTTCAGAGTACCCATTTGAATCTCACATCACTGCCTAGCCTAATTTAGCTTTAACACTTCTCTGTTCAAAGGTTTGCTGTGTGTAAAATTATATGACACAGGATTCCTGTAATGTGTGGAAATACTTTTGAACAGAATGCAGAGCAATTTATTAGAAAGTTTGTCTTCAATACCGACAGCATCTCTCTCCAAGAAGCTTATCCAAATTTCTGTCATAGACCAGCTTTGATTTTATTGCCATATCGTCTATCATCAGAGAAGCAACCGTGTCATTATCGTGCTGTTACGATTTCTTTTCTGCAATCAGACGTGCTCGTAACAAAGAATAAATTTCTATCTCTCCTCTGGAATGGCCAATGTAAATTTGGACAGTAATATACAGACCTTTATAGTATTTCCTCTGAATTTGCACTTCCGTTTAAAAAGGGCTTTACTCTTCTCAATTAAGAAATTTGCTTTCAAACCACCTTCTTCAGCTTGTTCTGCAATTGTATTTAGTTGACTCTCAAATCCATGTTGATTTTTCATTTTTGAGTGATACATTCTTTCTTTTAAAGTGGTAATAATATTTATCTTCTTCACTATAAGTGTTATTTGTTGCCTACATTTTCAAACTATTCTTTTTAGTTACAAACCCAATTTATTGCTGTATAATTTAAGTTTAATAGAACACTCTGTGCCTGTGATTTTATATAATGATTCACTGATAATTAGAGGTGGAGAGTCCTTCTCTTCGCAGACTGTATATATGGTTGGTTTTAAATTAAGTTCAATTTTCTTGTAAAGTTTAGCTTCATTTCCTACTTCCGTAGCCTTCCCCTTATGTGTCTTCCTGTATGTGATTGTGTTTCTTTGAGTCCGGGGACAACTTTATGATGATGATGATGATCCTTGTTGTTTAGAGGGGCTAACATCAAGGTCATCGGCCAGGGACAACTTGAAATATAAACTGAAAGACATTCGAAAGTAGGATTTATAGTGCTGTGTTTACACTAATCTTAGTCTTTAAAATGCCTACTGCAAACCGTGGAAATGCACACTAGATTTCCACAGAGATCCCATGACGAAATATTGCCAAACACCATTTACTTTTACGTTCCTAGTCTTTCGGAAATCTGTGAAATGAAGTACCGCATCTTTTGAGGTCTTTGATTTACAGTAGGAACACTATACTACACAATGCGTTTTAAGAAATTTATCCGATGTTCGCATTACGTAAATACGGCAATTTATTTCAGACACTAAATTACAATCACCCGCACTAGCACAGGAAAGCTCATAAAGTACAAAAATACATCTTGACACGCTTGCGAATGTTTTGAATGAGTACTTCGCCCGCGCAATTTTATGACTACAACTAGCGCACGTAGCGGCAAAACGATGCATTTCTCGAGCCCGAGTGGGAAGCAGAGTAACGACCAGCAAGGCCTTATCTTTCCCAGTCTTGTATAATAGCGTACGCAACGCATCACACACTTCCTCACATAGCGAGCATGCACACTCATCGTTCACCTCATGGAATCGCTTAGTCACCCATAGCTTATGATTGAAGCCATGGACTACCGTCCTTGTAACTTCATGTCGCTGTTCTTAGTTGGCTTCTGGCCGTGCGTGTAGAGGTGCGCGGCTGTGAGCTTGCATCCGGGAGATAGTAGGTTCGAATCCCACTATCGGCAGCCCTGAAAATGGTTTTACGTGGTTTCCCATTTTCACACCAGGCAAATGCTGGGCCTGTACCTTAATTAAGGCCACGGCCGCTTCCTTCCAACTTCTAGGCCTTTCCTATCCCATCGTCGCCATAAGACCTATCTGTGTCGGTGCGACGTAAAGCCCCTAGCAAAAAAGTTGGCTTCTGTCCATTTCCGCTCCAACATGGCGTCGGTGGCATAGAATTCAAGCCCGATTTGGGCTCGTTTCATTCTTCTCTCTTCAAGTATCTTGGCGCTTTGTCTTGTGAATGGCAGCACTAGATTGGTTCTTAGATCCTCAAAATAAAATGGCTCTTTACAAAGCTCGTACACTAATCTGGGCTTCGTGTTCGTACGTACACCTAATACTCGCTTTAGAAATCTGACTTTTAGTTTCTCTAGAGCCCCAATGTCAGCCACAGATAACTCTTCCCAAATAATTTCATTGCCATAAGTGGCAATTGGCATGAAATAGCTATATTGCTGTTTTTAAAGATAGTTTTTGAAGTTCTTTCATTCTGTAGATCGCTTAGATGGTTGTTGTTGCCCTTTCCTTCATGTCTATTCTGTAGGAGTTGATCGTCGTTTGTAAGGTGATTCCAAGGTACATGAAGGAATTCGTTATGCTTAGGTCTCTGTTCTTATCTGTTTTTCTGTTCTTACCGAAATCTTCGTAATCCCCTCGCCTACGGTATCATCTGATAAACCAGAGAGAGGGACCAACAGAGAGAATGAATGGACGGAAGCAAAGAAGGAAGCACCAAACGCTCTCGGTTCAAAGGCTCCCGAAGGAGAATATACTAGAAGAGATTCAGGCCCTGCAATCCCTGCTCAATCGTCACTCGCAAGAGGACTCGAAAGGGCTAGAACAACAAATGACAATGAGCATGATTGGACAGAAGCTGTAAGGAGGAAAGCACCAACAACCTCAGGTTCAAAGGCCCAGTCATCAAGCAACCTCAAAGCCGTATCAAGAATTGCCTGGCTACACGTGGGGAAACTGGACGAAACAACAAACCCAGAAGATGTAACACGACATACGAAAGACGGAGGATTCGAAGGATGCATAACATGCGAAGAGTTTACAACACTGGGTCGCAATAAAGCTTTCCTGATTGGAATAGACTTTCAGAAAAAGGGTCATTAACCGTTCTACTGGCCAAAAGACGTCATAGTGCGAAGATATCAATTTCGCCCCACACAACATCACAGGGTCTCGCTAAACAGAAGATAATAAAATGGGTACCAACCAAAATCTGACCGTCCTACTATGCAACATCGAAGGATTGAAAAGCGTAGCAAAGACCTCTTCTGTACTCCTGAGCACGTAGGCCCATACACTAAGGGTGCAAACTTACTCTTTCTCCCCTGTAATGTTAAGGTAGTGATTTATAGTTACTTTTCTTACTGTTGGGTTTTTCTCAGTGTCACTCCAATTTAGGGACCCTACTTGCTGGTACGACCTCTTACAGTTACCGTTAAGCTGCCACGTTCGCAACGTTCAGTCATGGTTGTTGCTTGAGTGACTGAATGGGTTGCTATATTTCTAGAAAATAGATCTCAGAGAATTAGAGTAGGGATGCTTTATCTGACCCTGTAATAGTTAAGAGTCCTCAGGGCAGTATTATTGGACCTTTATGTTTTCTTATATATATAAATGATATTAGTAAAGGAGTGGAATCGGAGGTAAGGCTTTTTGCGGATGATGTTATTCTGTATAGAGTAATAAATAAGTTACAATATTCTGAGCAACTGCAACGTGACCTCGATAATGTCGTGAGATCGACAGCAGGCAACGGTATGTTGATAAACGGGGTTAAAAGTCAGGTTGTGAGTTTCACAAATAGGAAAAGTCCTCTCATTTTTAATTACCGTACTGCGTTGATGGGGTGAAAGTTCCTTTTGGGGATCATTGTAAGTATCTAGGTGTTAATATAAGGAAAGATCTTCATGGGGGTAATCACATAAATGGGATTGTAAATAAAGGGTACAGATCTCTGCACATCGTTGTGAGGGTGTTTAGGGGTTGTAGTAAGGATGTAAAGGAGAGGGCATATAAGTCTCTGGGAAGACCCCAACTAGAGTATGGTTCCAGTGTATGGGACTCGCACCAGGATTTCCTGATTCAAGAACTGGAAAAATCCAAAGAAAAGCAGCTCGATTTGTTCTGGGTGATTTCCGACAAAAGAGTAGCGTTATAAAAATGTTGCAAAGTTTGGTCTGGGAGGAACTGGGAAAAAGAAGACGAGCTGCTCGACTAAGTGGTATGTTCCGAGCTGTCAGCGGAGAGATGGCGTGGAATGACATTAGTAGACGAATAAGTTTGAGTGGCGTCTTTAAAAGTAGGAGAAATCACAATATGAAGATAAAGTTGGAATTCAAGAGGACAAACTGGGGCAAATATTCATTTATAGGAAGGGGAGTTAGGGATTGGAATAACTTACCAAGGGAGATGTTCAATAAATTTCCAATTTCTTTGAAAACATTCAAGAAAAGGCTAGGAAAATAACAGATATGGAATCTGCCACCTGGGTGACTGCCCTAAATGTTGTTCAGTATTGATTGATTGATTGATTGATTTTATTGCCAACGAAGTACTGTTAAAATCACTAGTGATATATATGCGAGTATATTTAAAACATACTTCTTTTTCTGTGGGATTGTAAATCTATTTCGCTAATACCAGGTAAGTAGAATAGTGGCATGTTCGAATAGTGCATGTCATAACATAGTTTGTCTGAAATGATGAACACATCAGTTTATTAATTACGGTCCTATTTCGTCCATTACTTACGTAAAGAATTCGATTGCGGTGTCTAAGAAGCATGAAAAATCTGCAAGAACTCCTCCGAAAAGGAAAGCAACGTTAGATCCTTCACAAAAATCAGGTCAAGAAATGCTTATACATTGCTACGAGCAATTGAAACACGAAGACGGAGAAGAAGATGTCAGTCGCAGTGATACGACCAAATGATAAGAGTTTCAAAATTGACTGGGGTAAGTGTTTATTTTAATCTTGTCTCTAAGATAAGTTTCTGACATCGTGACAACCATTTGAAATGGAGCAATATTTAATTATGAACCTAACCTAAACTAATTATGTATACAATATCTGGTCATACAGCTTCCCCCTCGGGCCCCGCGTAACCTATAGGTTACATAGGTTCCCAATTTTTTATCTCGGTCGCGAAGCGGTGCAGGCCACTACTAATGATTCCAATACCATCTCAGAGAGTGCAGCATCGGCTATGCTGACTTTTAGACACTAATCTCACCACAGTTGGTCACAATGAATGTTTACAAAATGGAGTCCACTAGTTATTGGCGGAAATCGCATCACAGTGAAAGTAAGTACACTTTTCCAGTACCTGTAATAATAATAGTTCTAGTATTCTAAAAAAGAGTAGTAATGATTCTACAAGTTCACTAATACGCAATTCATGAGTAATTTTACAGGAATCGGCAATGTGTAACGAACAGTGACTTATCTTGTATTGATGTAACCTGTAGGTTACAGTGGGTCTCACTTGAAGTAATATTTTATACAATGTTTGTTTCTTTTTTTAGGCCTTGATTCCAGTGCGATTCTGGAAATTGTCAATGGGGAAGTGTCCGATATGTCAGACCTTTCTGACGACGAGGATGAAAGAACTTTCGTCACTTTACTTCCTGTACCCCCCGACGGGACACGTGTTCAGGAGGGGGATGAAGAAGATGGCGAAGGAGAAAATGATCAAGAAAGTGTCCAGTACGAGGATATCTGGAAGAGGTCTGATGTATTTGAAGCATTTCCCCCAGCACCTCCACCAGAACCTGTACAAGAGCCAAAAATACTCCCCCTCTCTCAAGATTCTACAGATACGTTGGAAGCAACATATTTGCCACACTGACGGAGTTTACAAAGCGCAGATACCTACGTGACAAAGGGATTTGTTTGGATGCCACAGTAGAAGAGATGAGGAACTTCTTTGCTGCCACCATTATTATGTCTTATTTGAAATATCCCCGTATACGAATGTATTGGGCCAGGAAGACCCGGGTCCCACAGATTGCGAACAAAATATCAAGAGCAAGATATTTCAAGATAAGGAGCAACCTGAAACTTGTAGATGACACAGAAGTGGATGCAAATGAAAAATTGAGCGACAAGTATTGGAAGTTGAAACCACTGATTAAAAATATTCAGCAGGCTTGCCTAGATAACCCACGAAGTGATAAACATACCATTGATGAACAAATAGTACCATTCTGGGGGCAGGTAGTTATGCGTCAGTTTGTCAGAGGAAAGCCAAATCCATGTGGCCTGAAAAATTTTGTCTGTTCTGCTCCAGATGGGCTACCAGTTGACTTCTTTTTCTTGTATGAAGGAAAGGGAGATAGTATTCTGAATGATGCTGCATTTCAAAATCTGGATATCGGCGCAAAAGTGGTCATTCTATTATGTAGATCTCTATCCCCTGGCTCGGCAGTATACATGGACAGATTTTTCACTTCGGTTCATCTGTTGGATATTCTCCATTCTGAGTGTGAAGTACAAGGCACAGGAACTTTGCAAAAAAACAGGATACCGACTGATGAGCTTCGGACTGATTCTGAAATGAGAAGGGCAAAAAGAGGAACTCATGATGTGTTAGTGAGAGGTGACGGTCAAGTAGCCATTGTTAAATGGTATGACAACAAGCCTGTCATTTTAGCTTCCAGTGAAGTAGGGGCTCAGCCAATGTGTCAGTGTCGTCGCTGGGGCAGGAAAACCAAAAGTAAGTTATCGTGAGCATATAGGCTAGGCACATCTCTGTTGATCTACTACTTACATATTAAATTCATAAATTGGATATTGCCCTCAGAAATAACAGTACACTCATTATGTACAATCTTATGATATGATAAATGCTCATAGTTAGAGAGCAACTTTCTGCCCCCCGATAGTTGTGGTATACAAGGAGTTCCTGGTCAAATTTAGAGCAAGCTTCAATGGTATTCTTACGAACGTATTGTACCAAAGATATACATAATGAAATAGAGTCATGGTGTTTAGTTCTTTGTATAAACTGATAGGCTCCTGGATACGTGTAAGAAAATGTAGCAGACCATATCCGAAGCTCTGGCGGAAGCCGTACCCTAAGCTGGAATGAATAATGCCAATATCATTCCAAAGCAAATGTTATTTTCCGACATCTTACTATATCCATATCACTATCAGGAATAAAGACATCCTCTAAAATATTCTTGAGATATAAATCCTATTGGAGGTCGAAAGACTTTCGTAACTGTAAATTGACTCACCTAATTGTACAGCTTATTCCACTGATATACAGAAGCTCTCGGTTGGTACACACCTATCTTCTTATAAAATACCTTTACATTCAAGGCACTCGACATTTCGAAACCGGCATTCGTTGATTAATATCGTCAAATCTACCATCATCGTGTACTTTAACGAAAAGAACAATAACATACTCATTACTACGTTAAGTGAAGACAGGAGTTTTTTTAAGGTCATCAAAAGCAAATAAAATCTTCTTCGAAGCACTTGGCTAAATTCAACTCGTCTCCCTTGAATAATCACCACTTCTTGCTGGAATGAGATATTTTCTTGGTTCGATACGTTAAACCGTTTGGCCTTTGACTTAATTTTCTCGCTGTATATTCCTTATTTATTTCTCCCTTAAAGCTTTATATTCATGTAATTTAAAAATTGAAGTATCTGCAACAGTTTAATTTAATCTACAACCTTGTACGCAGTACGAACGATTTGGAAAATGCTACAACCGTTACAGCACAACAATTAGACTCTACTAAACCAAAATTCTTTACATCTCTAACACTACACAATATGAATTACTCGTTAAAGACTGCGTATATACTTTATACTTCAATAGCGCGGTTGAAATAGTACTTCTTAACCTCTAGAAACAATGTCAATAAACATAACAATGTGAAGCCACACATCAATTACGACCACCACGAATTCCACCATTTTCCCGCCAACCAATAGTAGCATTAAGGTATGAGATATGGTAGTCGGTCTTGGTCAGAGATTATCGAATCCATCCGCGGCTTTCTAGGTAGTATTTTAGGATGTCTACTTCAACATTCGATTAGATCCTAGATCCTGTAGCTTATCAACCAGGGTCTACGAGTCAAATGGTCTAATTTCGTCTCAATGCTTGTCCAAAATATATCTGGTACTGAACCCGACAGGGGCATGATCCAAGGACCTTGGGTTGATATCGATCTCCGTAATTACGCACGCAACGCTATTAAAGGGAAAGAACGCTGAAAATGATTAATATTCATATCATTAATAGAGGTCATACCGAAACTAATTAATATTCATACCATTGAGGTAGATCAATTGTGTATTTTAAAATTATTCTACGAGATTTCTTTGTCTGCGACTTATTGCGCAGTATTATCCTTTGTGTAGCGGGGGCCCCGCAGATGAAGCCAAGCCAACTTAGACCCGGGAGGGGTTACGAATGGGGATTCCCTGTGACATCACTCGAGAGAAGACATCCCTCCTCAAGACTCACTGAATGAGGGGAAACTAACTTTTTCGAAACGGAATATAGGAGCCATCTTGGAATCGGACTGGCCAACTTAATTACCTACGATATAGAAAATTAATAAAACTCAAATTAGGTGGTCGTCTCCGGATTTAAAAGGGATAAATGTCATTGGGACATTTATTTAGAGTGTTTAATGTCCTCTTCCGTGATAACTTTCAGCCGAAGAAAGAATACTGTGTGGTTTCTGCGTGGAAAAGTACTGGGCCATCTGTTTAGTCTCACGACAGCTCCTCGAGATCGGGAGTTCACCCCGTGTGGTAGGGGAAGCAGAACATATTTTAATTAATTTAAAGAGATTCACCGAAGGATAATTGAGTGGTTATGTCTCAATCGCACCAACTAGATATTGGTCACCGATCACCCGTACTATTATACCTCGAGTACGCCGGGAATAGGCGCTACACAAATTAGTGGAAGGGGTACCGCTCCCTAGTAAAAACTACTGCAGGAAAGGACAAGCGTCAGTCGGGGTTTGCGGCTTATCGACGGCGAAGCTATGCTCGGTTAAGCCCTCGTTAGGTCTTTGTTCAAGTGAAATTAATTCCTATTTTAAGTGAAATAATACAATTTGCATAAACAGTGTTTAGTTTTGATCTCTGTGACGCCAGTGTTAACTTTTTGGAAAACCGTGACGTGAAAAGTCATATTATTATGATTACTATAATATAATAATCTTACGTAGTCGCATATGAGATCGTGACCGGACGTTCACATTGAACATTGTTAACCGGAGTGTGAATTAAACAGTGACGTTGTGTCTGTACAGGATTAAGTGCTAGCGGCTCCACCATCATCAAACGATGGCTCATCAACTTCAAGATGGACTGGTAATGGAAGTCATCACCGTGGTGCCCATGGAGGAGGAGTAAGCTCAGGATGGACTTCCAGAGTTGACGAAGGCATCATCATGTGATAGAGATGAGTACAAAGTTCTAATATCTGGCATGCATAGAAGGGATGGGAATATTTATTGTAAACTGACGCTATAAGAAATTAAAGATGTAGTCCTGTTGAAATAGAGCGCTGGAATGGGCGCGTAGTAATTAAGTCTTAGCTTAGGAAACCGACTACAGGTCTGAGTAATCTGAGTAATCTGAGTATTTCTTTCTTGGGAGATTCTGTTTGTTTATTTGCGTCAGAAGACCAGTAATAATTAGTTTATGGGAGTGCAGTGAGAGTAGTTATTAGAGTATTCATTAAGTGTATGGTATGTAAAATGGTAAGTACTACTGTACGCAAGGGACGTCACTACGAGACTCAGCGGCCAAAGTGACAACCTCAATAATTCCACCATTTGAAATACTTAGATAGGAAGTGATAAGATGAATTGATTATGTGATAAAATTTATCAGGAAATGATCCTAAAGCGTGTGTCAAACATCCATTCGCGTGGATAGTAATCAATTAATTAATGTATTGCCGTGTGACGAAAATGTAGCCATGTGCCGACCATCGATTAATTAGCAGTCAGTAATCAGATGTTAATTGCTGCGCGAGTGCTTAAGTGTGTTGTAGTTGCTGAATAGATTCCGCACGATGACCATGCATAAGTAAGGTAGCGGGTAAGCTATGTAGGACGGCAATAATAATAGTAACAACAATAATAATAATAATAATAATAATAATAATAATAATAATAATAATAATAATAATAATAATAATAATAATAATAATCGGGCAAAGATTACCATTATGATACGGGAATCGCATTGTAAGAATGATTTGATCCTGCTGGGTAGATATGTGTTTAATTCAAAGTGATTTGCGCGAGTCTGTTAAGACCGCAAACTATTGGTGATGTTCTTCCGAGTGAAATGTTACGGTTTCCTTTGGAAAGGGAATGTTATGTGGGTGTTGACCCTTAGGGCGGTCAACTGCCGTCTGGCCTTGGCCCAGTGTGTTTCTGTTTTTTTTTTGTTGAATGTCCCGTAAGCGGAGGAAGGAAGGACTTGGCTGTTAAAGATAAGTTGGTTTCTTTCAACGGCAGAAATAATGTAATTTACCTAACACAGCAGAGCAGCGTACTAATTAGCAAGCGACCCGGCCGATAATGGTGATGTTTGCCAATGAATCGTTGTTTATTGTACGAGTATAATTAGATAGGGATTACAGGACCCTGCCTTCATCGCAAGAGGTTGTCAGTTCGATGCTCAACGTAGGCATTGGAGGCCTACAGTGTCAGAAGGAAGATCAAGTGCCTTTTACGTATTTTTCTTGCATATCATGTACCATGTATGTGTTTTTATGTCATGTGTGGTTGTACATAAGGTCTGTGGTGGTTCTGTCCATCAGCTTGACGATGTCTAGAATAGCGAGGGTCGGTTCGATCCCAGGTGTTGTATCATATGTGTGTATTTTCATTTTTCGTCATTCCATTGGGAAAATCTAGGTCTTTATTAGAATAGGGATTGCTCAGGCGTGTTGTCGGACGCATGTTAGTTTTATGTGTTAGCGATAATATAGCCTCAGTGTTATGATAAAATTTCCATTCGCTATATGTCACGATACATCGCTTCGCGATAACGTACTCGTTTCTATCACGTATAACGGACAGAGTTCCACAAACAACCTACAACCAGCATTTGTAAATTTTAATGTAATTCATTAGTGTTATTTAATGCATCATTTCCCATTATCATTAAGGTTCAATAAACCGGTTTGTGAGTTAAATATTTTAAATTCGAATGTGTTCTCATTTTAGTTATATGCCCCGCTTCTCCTCCCTTGTACGCCTCTAAGCTTACTTCAGTTTAGCGCCTATTTATTTCTTAGTTCTTGACCTGTCAGCGACCCTGTAGATCTCATGCCGGTGCCAGTTAGGTGGGGGGCGGGTGCAGTACGGTGTTTCTTATCCCTTTGGTTTCATAATTTTCAACGTGAAAGAACTGCAGTTATTAATTTGTTAGATGTAAAAACACATTTTAACAGGCGTGAAGAAACATATGTTTTCTACACGAAACTGCAGTGTGGAAACGAAAACCGCGTGACCAACGAAAGCGACCGAGGGCCGCCGAATCTACCCGACAGCGTTGGTCACTGCTATGTGAACAAAACATTTTGCTTCGCTTTGCACCATTATACAGGTCCTTCCTCGCCGATTTCCTCTCCACTCCACTGAAAATCTACACATACAACTACAGAATGTTGATTCATCTGCTCTCGTCCTATCTGCCCAGTTCGCTGTTCTCTTTCTAGTTTGATCTGAGGCGGTTCGTGTTTAGGAAAGGTTATTTCAGCGGGGCTCAACCAGTTGGACACCAAAAATATAGCATACATTTTAGATTCAGGGCCTATTTCATAAAAGACAAGTATTATACGCTATTATTAAGACATTACTGAAAAATTGTCAGACTCGTTGGCTGAACGGTCAGCGTACTGGCCTTCGGTTCAGAGGGTCCCGGGTTCGATTCCAGGCCGGGTCGGGTATTTTAACCTTAATTGGTTAATTCCTACGGCACGGGGGCTGGGTGTATGTGTTGTCTTCAACATCATTTCATCCTCATCACGACGTGCAGGTCGCCTACGGGAGTCAAATAGAAAGACCTGCAACTGGCGAGCCGAACCCGTCCTGGTATATCCCGGCACTAAAAGCCATACGACATTTCGTTTCATTTACTGAAAACTTAACCCATTAGTTCACAAGAGTTTAGCTTCATCTATAAATAAGAAGTTTCTGCTTCATAAAAACTAGCAGTCTTCCGTTACAAGTTCTCCAATTATATTATTACAAATTAATTAGTATTTTGTTTCACAAAACTAGACAATTATAAACAAATTGAGCAGTTTTCTTTATTATTCTACGATTGAATTATATAAGTGAAGCAGAAATACTGTTTATACAATTCTCTTCTCTTATAGCAGACACTGATAACATAAGTATTATTTTCAATAGTTTGATGACAATTTTAAAATAGTATGAACAGTGATCTACTTGTTCTTACTTAGAGTTATTTCTCTAAAAGCAGTTGATTTTTAATTTTGTGTGATAATAGGAAGATAATGATTGGCATTAGCAACAGTAGTGATGATGAGCAAGTAGCTGTAAGACAGAAAAGTCATTTCAGGGATAGAACACTTGACAGTCACCTGATAGACATGAATGAGTACCGTATTATGAACGTTTCAGGTTAGATTTTTCAAAATTTACTTTTCTGTTGCATCAAATAGATGGGGTATTACTGCATCCTACCAACAGATATCGGGCTCTAACAACCCAAAACAACTGCAAATAACGTTGCATTAGCTAGGAAGAGGAGCACAATATCACTGCATTGGTGACTTATATGCTGTTTCTAAGGCTCAAAAACGTTGTGCGAGCCGTTAAAACGCATATCCTATCTGATCTTGTGCACTGGCCTGATGATGTTCGTTAAGTAGTCAATTAGCAGGCATGCCCCTTATTTGTGGGGCTGTGCATGGAACCCTAATTAATATGGATGCGCCAAGAGACTTTAAACCTGTGGTGGCATCGGGAAGAATGAACTCCCCCCCCCCCCACATACAGAATGCACCCTTGTGCACGATGCAACATTACATTAGGGTGTGGCTTCTTGAGCTGGCGTCATTCGGCGGCGTCGAGTGCGTATGAGCATGAGCATCACGTCTCCTTGTGTCTCGATATAATCAATGTATCGCAATGTATTTTATATGCAAAAGTATAAAACTGTATGTGGTGTATGTGTAAATAAACCTGTTATCTATGAGGGCTTATTTATTTATGGAAAAGATGTTGAACCGCCTACAACCAAGACTCCATAAATGGTGACACCGTGTATGAAGAACTCGCTCATACCATAACCTACCTTGGACCACGTGCTTCACCACAGATTACGGTATGTTACCACACCTTATTTCAAAGAGGCATCCGACTGTTTACTTCATTGGAACTACCACGTCTTCCGAGTAAGACACCAATTCGACATATGACAAAACAGTCGCCAGAATCCTAACGGTCGTCGGTGATACTCATCGCTTCACAACATAAATTCGCTGTGAAGTTGTACGAACATTACAAAGAAGTCTATACAATGAACAGTACCTAGTTTTCTAACCACAATTACAATCTTGGTGTGAAACTGATGAACGTAATCCAGCAATCTTTTGTGAAATTTTCTTTTCTTTCCCTTTTTGCTAATTAAGGCCTAAGATATAGACTACTCCACAATATAGGCCTACCTTATTTGCTGTTCAAACAATAAAATTACTTCAGAATAGCCTACTCATGCATTACAACTGATTGAATTGTTGTACTTTTATTATATATATTGTAACCGTGAAAGTTTGTTTCGATGGCTAGCTGAACACAAGACTCGGCACAGGGGTGTCCGGTCCTTATCGGACTTGTTACAGAGGAGAGGGAAGTAAGATAAGTATAATAGAACGCTAATTTTTTTAAAACTTTATTCATAAAATAAAGTCGGATTTTAACATCACCTCAGCACAGCAGTTACGTACTTCTCCTGCGGTTGAACTGGTCCTGGTACATTGCGGGGTCGCAATGTTTGCTCATGATGCCACCATCTTCCGAGCCGGTCTCGAATATCTAGGAGGTCTGGATGGTCTAGGAGCACTCGTGATCTTGGTTGTAACACGGCACTGGGGTATGAAATGGATTCAAAATAATTGATCCGCACAAATGAGATTATTGTTAGTAGCGATTTTTAACGAGTCACAAGTTGCACTCAATTGTCTTCACAGTGGGATTTCACTAATTAATTAGAAGAACACAGTCATTATTGATGGATTAAATTGAACTTAAAATTAAACTTGCGATGTATTAATCACGTAAAATAAAGTCACCTTATTAAAGTTAAGTGTGAGAACATTGTCCGAATAACGACGTAGAAAACAAGGTATCCCGTTTTAACACTTCACACAACATCAAAGGAAAAGGAATAAGTTCCGTGAATTTTGTCCCCTTCACTATTGAAAATGGCAAAATAAAACACTGTCCTTCCTGGAACAGTCCTGAGTTCGACACAAGAATTATCGGGATAATTAAGGAATGTTAAATGCACCAGATCGTTTAAATACTGTACTGAGTTTATGCTCAGTTAAGAATCTGGTCACTTGTAAAATAGAATCAAAGTTCGACGACACTGTTAAATACGATTAATTATATCAGTCGTCCGTAATATAGACGTACAGTTTGAAAAATATTCCAACACCTTTGGTAGAACAACTATGCATTGTGATGCTTCACTATCGTAAATTCAATAACCTGAACAGTCTGAAAATATTAGATTATGTTCCACCACTATCACAGTTTATCATTTGTCAAAATTAAATATAGAATCATGGACGGTTTTGACGTTTCACTGACGATCACGTTTCAACATTTTCAGTATTCAATGTAAAGTTAATCACTTTCGTTCAAATACGAACATCAAATTATATTAGCGTAACATCGCATTGGTGAGAAAATGTAAATTCCAGTTGCAATGTCCTCGTAAATGGTAAAACTCCTCAACTGTTCACATTTCAACTTAGGCGCAGTTTCTATCACCACACGCACGACACTGAAAATATTCTAAGTCTTATAATGCGTCGTAGTACGCGGACTTACACTTCGCAGAGTGTCGAACTGACGACTTACCTTATGACCGCAGAATACCCAACAGTCGGCTGTGGTACAAGATGAACTGGCTTGACAAGCGAAATGCCTGCCTTTTTATTCGGCATCCCAAGAAATTGTAACGGCTACTATCTTCCGTAATTTTCAACAGATCTCTTTGAAACTTGGGAGTCATGATTATAAAAACTTAGGCTAGACGGTGATGCAGCTCATTTCTTCATATCTTAATTCATTCAGAAGAAATTAATGGTGGAAAGGAATCGAACATTCCATCGGCTGACGTAATATAGCCTTGACCATGTTCCCCAGTTTGTGACGTCACACTTTCCCGCTGACATGCTTCCACAAGGTACATAGAATACAAGGTAGGGATCACAAGAGAGGTGCGCAGTAGCAAGCAGAGCTGTGACGTCACGCAAGACCCTTGCGTTGAATCTGCTCTGAATGAGGTAGAGGTAGTTCGAATAAGAATCGCTGTGCACGCAGAGGCTAGGTGCAAATAGTACACGATAGTAACATATCTGTGGTATATAAGAAACCGTGTGTGTTTATTTTATGTGATGAAACGTAAAAATCAGTAATATTGTACACTTTTCAGTATGGTTTGTCATGCGACTGCAGGCTGCACAAAACATAGCAGGCACGCGAAGGAACGAAACATACACTTTCACGTATTCCTTAAAGCCACTGGCCTAAATAAATGGTGACAGAAGTAATCAAGACATTATCGAAAGCTATCTTTCTGAGCTTCGAGGGTTCGGGAGACTTCATGACCATCCTCTTCCAACAGCTGTGACGCAAAAGGTAAAATCATTGCTTCATAGCCGCAATGCTTCCGAGGCGATAAGAAATTCAAACTGTTCTCCGGAAGATTATGAAAGATTACGTCCAAATATGTTACATGCTACTGATGAACTCGATCAGAACTCGGATATCGGGGGGCAAAGCGTCCGCCTGTCACCCAGCGGCCCCGGGTTCGATTCCCGGCGGGTCAAGGGTTTTTAATTGTAAATGATTAATATACCTCGCCTGGGGACTGGGTGTTTGTGTCGTCCTTAACCTTCCTTTCCTCACATTCAACACTCTACACTTCCGCAATTACACTTACCGTACCCGCAGGTTCCTATTGTATGATGAATGTAGTGGCAAAAGATCTAAAGAGGTCGACGCCAAGAACAAATATTTTTTTAAAAAAGGCCAGCGTTGAGCCCACAACATCCTATTCTTTACTGGAGGATGAGCAAGAGTTCGTTAAAGCCCTTGAAGAGCTAGTA
Organism: Anabrus simplex; assembly: GCF_040414725.1. NCBI lineage: Eukaryota > Metazoa > Arthropoda > Insecta > Orthoptera > Tettigoniidae > Anabrus > Anabrus simplex. Next base: position 452,434,782 of record NC_090268.1, on the reverse strand, counting down.
AAACAGGTCGAGGACAGTCGCGAAACCAAGGATCGTGATGAGCTGCTTAAAGACTTCACTGGCTGTATAGCTTTTAGGGTAAAGAAGAAGAACCTCGATACAGAAATAGAAAACAGGTCAACATACAAAAGGTGGAAATTAGATTTCAAAAACGTCTAGAGACAGTTTGATGCAGCCTACAGAGAGATGGTACTCCACTGTGGTGCAGATGGAAAGAGAGTTCAAATTTTACCACGGGTAAGAACTGAAAGAGGGTTTTAACATCATCACAAACCTTACGGATATCCTGAAGAAGAAATTACCAGAATTTATGAACTTACAAGTAGCTTCGTGAGAATCCGTTCTTTTATTCGAATGGACGTTTTAAACAAAAGTAAGAAAGACATTCAAGAGACCGGGTTTCAGTTAATACAATACCGATAAAAAAAAGAAAAGCAAAGAAATTCCACTGATGCTATAGAGTGTGTTTGATGTTCTTTTTTAAAAGTATCAGCATTATTATTTGTGTATAACATACCTATTTTTTTATGAAAGGCTATTTATTATGTTGTATATGAAACCAGTGCTAAGAATGTTAATATACAGGCTCATTAATTTATAAAGCCTCTCTAATGTTAACGTGGAATTTGTCAGCTCCTGGCACTTGGAGGAGAACATTTACTATACTGTTGGTGTTGTGGACAGTTTCCTAACATTTACTGCTTGTGTTGTTGACAGTGTATATAGTTTCCCAATATTGCTGTAACAACGGGCACATTTCTTGTAATCATCACGCTTTAATGTTCGAGTCTGTAACAATTAGAGCCCCCCTGTTATTGTTATCATAGGTAACATGAACATACGGAATGGCCATTCCACTGCGATCACAGTCTTAGCATTGTTACAACCGTTTATACAGATCGAAACACTTCAGAAACGCTGCTTGATTCACACTGTATTTGATCTCCTATTATTACTCTACTGTAACAGTGAAGTGGAATGCCTTTTCTGAGGTGAAGTTAAAATATCAATGAAGTTATCTTATCTCTAACTTGTGGCTAAAACAAAATAGCTCACAGCTGTGTATTAGTGGTGGGAAGACCTGCGCGTGATCCCTACCTCTTACTCTATCTACCTTGATGCTTCCAGAGAAGCGTGCTCGGCGGGTAACATAACTCCACACACATCGGGGGCTTTATCTTAGAACCGTGTTACGGGTATTATATATCGTAATCGTGCTTTTTAGTGGTTTCTTAGTTGTTACATTACAGGTATAACATACAATTGAGTAGCCCATTTGCAAAACCCCCTATATGCACTATGAGAACTTTTTGGGTATTGACGAAAAATCTGTACAAACTATCATAAACCTGATAGAAAGCTGATTCTTTTTTCAAAAATTCACAGAAAAACCTTGAAATATCTATATAGTAGCCCATAATCTCATGAACGTAGGAGCTATTTAAATATTGATTCCACACATAACTGGTTTTGCAACTGTATAATGCATATAGCAGGTTTTGCAACTCAATGAGTAGCCATTTTGTTTTCCTGATAGTTTGCAAAACCTGCTATTTTATGATGATAAGGACTTACAAAAGGATCGAGACAGGCTTAAAAAACACCAATATTCGTAAAAAATGTATTTCAACGATATATTACCTGTTGATTAACATCCATTAATAAACTACAACCAGTTCACAAACTAGTTTCAAAATTAAACAGGAATAATGTAACATAAAATATGACGAGTTGAAATCTATTGACTTCAAAAGTTAAACAGTCACTTTGCAAAAACTTGCAAATTATATAACATAGTCTTTCACATTGAGACAAAATAAGGAAAACTTTAATTGTTCATTTTGGCTGATAATAATACCCATCAGTGTGAAAACATCAGGTGAGCATGCAATACATCCTTGCTTATGTGAAATCAACATCCCCTTCCTCCATTAGTTCAAAATCACTCTGACTGTCGTCTTCACAATCGTCAACCATACAGCCTTCTTTCGAAGCAATAACATCAGCTGCAAGGAGCGTTTTGTAGAACTGGACCTTTTCATTTTCACCCCAGTTTTCACCAAAGTGGAGGCACAAAAGTCGCCTGATATCGTTCAGTTTTGCTGCCTTCACTTGAACAGTTTCTTCAACGTTTTCAATACAAGCGTTTTGCCTGAAGTTTTGTCCCTTCCTGCAAAGACTTTTAGGTTCACAAATTTCAATGTTGTAAAACAGATCGCCTGAACTGAAGTGATGTTCTTGTTTTTGCCACGCGTGATCGTAATTTTCTTTGACTTCTGGAATTTGAAATGCCATTGGCCTGGCTGTTTGAGGATTCCATCAGAGTAGGATTTCCGGTTACGGACTGAACAACTTCGACCGAATGGATTACACTTTTGTGTAATCCTGTGGGCTCCCAATCACATCCCTTTGCCTGAATTCCCTCTCCAATTTGCCGAAAACTCTGTCTGGTGGAATGAATGAGTGCCCAACAACAGGGAACCAAACCTCAACAGTTTTAACATGCTGAGGAGCTTCAAAAAGCAGCTAGTGAGACAACATTCCCAGCATTGCTTTATTTTTATTCTGACCGCCGCATCCGTCAGAAAACAAACGTACAGTTGTAACCTCATCTTAAGTAGAGTTGGATAGTCTGTGATACAGTGCTGAAGCAATTTGGTTACATCCCTTGGGATACTCATTTTCGGTCCAAAAATAGCTAAAAGTTTTGCTTTTATTTCATGGTTATAATGATGAACCCTGGCATATGGTGAAGGTTTAGAGGTAGAGTTGACGGGAGTAGTAAGCTGCCTGATCTGGAATTTTCGGAAGTACTAAGTTTTCTGACAATCGTAGCTCAGTGTTAGTACATTTTCCACTTCAAGCCGAATCTTATCGAAGAAAGCATCTGCTCGTTTCTTGTGTGTTTTTAACTGGAATTTTAAACCATCTCTCTTCTCTGGAGATTTTTCTTGCAAAATATTGTTCTGAATGCACATGCAAGTAGAGCATTTGTCTGAGTATGAACTGCCAAAACTGATATTGAAGTTTTCTGTGAATACCATACGGAAAAATTCATATTCAACGTAGAGATCGTCACTTTGGTGTATCTCAACATACATTTTTCACAAATTTATGTGTTCAAATCACTAGGGAAGTACTGTCGTTTAGTTTTCTTTCCCCGACCATAGTGGCTCTGAATTGGTTTGAAATTTTTAATAAATGCTTTCACTGCTTCACGTTTTGGCTTATATATTTCAGCTCTACGGTCACCGCCTCGTGTTTCAGAAGGTGTAGTATCACTTTCCATGAATCTCTGACACAATCGGTTCACACGGTCACGCTTCTCCTGCAGAATGTTTAAAAACGCAGCTCGGCACACTCTCACATTTTCAGTTACATCGCCTCTTTGTTTGGGAAGAATAAAGTAGGTGCTTAAATTCCTCCTCCTAGGAACACCCGGTACAACAAACTTCTTTTTGGGAGTAGTAAGTTGAACATGCTGAAGGATGAAGTTTCTTTTCCACTGCAAGTCTGGTTTCTCGTAACACCTCTGATGTATTTTAGGAATATCTTGCATCGACAGCTCATGGCATCGAAAGGTTGCTAACTTCTGGTGTTTACAGTCTGGTTTCTTTGGTAGTCCTTTAGATACGTGTCTGGAAACAAAAAAAATTACTTGAGAATTCTCCGCTAAAGCATTTCGAAAATACATCAACCTAATTAAAACAAATAGCTAGCACGTAACAATGAAGCACATTAAGTGCCTCCATTAAAATGTTCTGAAAATAAAGCATACCTTGCTCTTTTAGCGACATTCCTTTTCCACGTTTCAGGGCATCTTCTCCTTTTCCTGGATATCGTAGGCCCAGTTTCAATCAATATTTCAATGTCACCAGTATGATTTGCAGTATGGTTTTCTTCTCGTAACATAGCTGTACGTTCATTTGCTTCCATTATTGCAGTCATTACACTTATCACAAGCAAATAAAACTAGATAAACAACACTATCAAGATAAGACCAGAACGACCTCGTTGCCTTCCGTTGGCGGACTCAAAAGCAAGCAAATGAGTGTCTCAGAAGCTGCTACCTCCATAGAGTAAAGAATCCTATTTTCTACTCGCTGTCTTCTTGCCTTGATGTAGCATAAACATTTATTCCTAGAGGAAAGAAATCAATGCAGTGTATAGGATAATTTAGCTTGTTTTGCATCTGCATAATGTCTGACAAGATGGAGGCCATAACAGCTGCGATAAATATAGCGGCTTTTGCATCTCCATATGAATATGCAAATGTATGGCCGATGCACATAGCGTGCTTTGCAAATAACTGAACTTTTCTCTTGCAGATTTAGAAGGCAAATAGCTCATTATGCAACTCAAATTTTAGTGAAATATGTAGTTCTTGGAGTAATGAAGGCTGGGGAACCAAAAACTCGAAATAGAATTTTCCGTCATATAGCGGGTTTTTCAAATGGGCTACTCAATTGCATTATATGGACATTCCTCAAGACTTAAAATGGACTTTGGAACCCATTGGTTTATGCTTGATATTTTCATATATAACCAAAATCAATGTATATTATCTGCAAGATTATTTTGTTAACTTATTGTAGTTTATATGTTTGTGAATCTCTTATCATATGCTAGGCCTACCTGCATAATATTTAGTTTCCAGCTAACCTATAAGATTGTCTCAAGCTATTTGTAAATTTGTGCTTGTGTTGCTCATCCTCACACATCTTCATTCACTTACAAACACATCTACACATCGTACCTCTGACTACTTCTTTGTAATCTTGTCCGGTATTTTCAAAATTCCTTTTCTCTTTGCCCCTGTGTTGTGTACCCATCTTCATTATGGCGGGGGATCGATTAAAACTTTAGAGGAACAACTTACAGAACCAACTCAAAAAATTTATGGCTTTGACGAAGCCTTTGCAAAAGCAGAACGGAGCATTACTTGCCCGGTTCCAGGAGCATGAGTTCGTCGGTACCGTTGCTACGTCTAGCAACGTCGGCTAAGTTGCCAAAATCACTGCAAAGTTACCACCGTTTTGGCATGACAGACCAACTGTTTGGCTCGCCCAAGTTGAGACTCAATTCAGGCTCGCAGGCATTACGGGCGACTAGACTAAATTTGATAATGTAATTTCACAGCTTGACAAGGTCATAGCCGAGGTAGAAGACATTGTCATTAACTCCCTGCCACAGGACGTTACGAAAAACTAAAAACTGAACTAGTCCGTCGTCTTTCCGTATCCGAAGAGCAACGAGTTCGCCAACTTCTTGGTGACGAAGAACTCGGTGATCGAAACCATCACAGTTTTTACCTCACTTAAAGTCATTAGCCGGTGGCTCACTTAATGACGAAAGTATATTAAAACAACGCTTCATGCGTCGACTACCACATCACTTGCAGGCTATATTAGCGGCCCAGTTAATGTCTCTAGCTGATATAGCAGAGCTCGCACACAAGATCTTGGAACTATCCCCTGCTGTCACACCACCATATAGCCACTTAGCCGTATATGGTACAGCTGCGCCGAACACTTTACCTGCCCAGATGGAGGATTTGACACGTAAAGTCGATGGCCAGGCCCGAGGCAGGAGTCACAGTAAGAGGAGATCTAAAAGCCGCGACCGTTCCCTTACAACACCGGACCGGCTTTGTTGGGACCACAAAAAGTTCCAAGATAAAGCTGTAAAATGTACTAGTCCTTGTTCCTGGCAGACGGAAAACGGAATGAACAGCCAGTGAAGACGGAAACTCTCTGTTCTACATCGGGCCGCCATCTGTTTGTTTTTGATCAGAATACCAAAGCAAAATTTCTGATTGACACCGGATCTGACCTTTGCTGTTTCCCGCGTAAGCTTCTGGGAAGCACTTGCAAACCTTCTGGGTATGAGCTGAGCTCTGCAAACGGTAGTACAATCAGGACATATGGTAGCCTTCCCACGAACCTCAACCTTGGTTTATGTCATGACTTTCGCTGGCAATTTTTCATTGCTGATGTTAGCACAGCCATCATTGGTTCTGATTTTCTGGCTTACTATAGCTTACTCCCTGACTGCCGTAACAGATGCCTCCTCGACAGTACCACCGGCCTACACGTCAAGGCATCTGTAGCCTCTATTGACAGGCCACCGTAAAGACTGCTACAGTATCCATCGACTCACCTTTTAGCATGTTGCTCGCTGACTTTCACTCCATTACTCGCCCACATGGGATCCAACGTGATATTAAACACAATACTGTACATCACATTAGGACAATCGAAGACCCACCGGTCTCTTGTCGACCTCGTCGTCTAGGACCTCAAAAATTGCAGATAGCGAAGAGAGAATTCGAGGACATGGTAAGGTGCGGTACAGCGAGACTTTCTAATAGTCCCTGGTCCTCACCCTTGCACCTTGCACCTAAGCGGGACAACTCATGGCGTCCATGTGGTGATTACCGGGTATTCAACGCAAGGACAATACCTAATCGCTACCCGGTACAACACATAGGAGATTTTTGCCATAACATTGCTGGCTCAACCATTTTCAGTACGTTTGACCTTATTAAGGCCTACCAACAGATCCAGATTCACCCCATGACATTTGCAAAACAGTCATAGCGACACCTTTCGGGCTATTTGAATTTCTCTGTATGTCATTTGGGTTACGAAATGCTGTACAAATTTTCCAGCGTTTTATGGATGAGGTCATTGGGGATTTAAACTTCTGTTTTCCGTATATTGACGATATCCTGGTGTTTTCACGCGAAGCTGAAGAGCATATGCACCATCTCCGCGTATTTTTCCAGAGATTACTTGATTACGGTGTAGTCATAAATCCATCCAAGTGCGTATTAGGTGCAAGTGAGGTAACCTTCTTGGGCTATCGACTCTCAAAGGACGGTACAAAACCTCCACCAGAGAGAATCCAGTCTCTCCTGGAATACCCTCTTCCGAAGACTCTCCAGGGCCTCCGCCGTTTCTTGGGAGAGGTCAACTTCTATAGACGTTTCCTACCACATGCGGTTGAATTGCAGGCGCCGTTGGTGAACGTCGTAGCCAATTCTAAGCTGAAGGGTTCTAAACGTGTCCCTTGGACTCCAGAATTGCAACGTGCTTTCCACGAATGCAAAGAAAGCCTAGAGCAAACCACTCAACTTGCTCATCCATTGCCAGATGCGCCTCTAGGTTCTTTACCGATGCATCAAATACTCAAGTTGGAGCATATTTGCAACAGAAATTTGGACACCATTGGCAGCTCCAAGCATTTTACAGCAAGACGCTTTCAGCGCGTCAGATGACATGGCCGGCCTATTACAGGGAACTCTTAGCTGTGTACGAGGCGTGTACGAGGCTGTCCAGCATTTCCGCTATATAATGGAAGCCCAACACTGCACCATATATACGGACCACAAGCCTCTGCTTTATGCATTTTTCTCAACGCAGGGAAAATCTACCCCCAGCCCAACTTAATCAGCCGTCCTTCATATCCCAGTTCACAACTGATATTCAGCATATAAATGGAGCAGATAACGTTGTCACCGATAGAATGTATCGTGTTGAAGACATCTCACTAGAAGATGACTACGCTGCACTGGGTCGATCCCAGGCGGACGATGACGAACTCAAAGCCTTATTGCGTGGTGGTACGTCGCTGACATTAGAAATCATAACCCTCCCGGGCACCAAGACTACCATTATATGTGATACATCAACTGGAAAACCCCGTCCGTTCCTGACACTTGCTTCTTGACGCAAGTTCTTTGACAAGCTCCATAACTTAAGCCACCCAGGCATTTGAGCGACTTCTCGTCTAGTCTCAAATAGATTTGTTTGGCCATCTATTCGAGAAAGACACTCGTTCCTGTACTCGTGCTTGTTTATTGTGTAAACGCAATAAAGTAACGAGGCATCTTGGAGCATCCACAGGCCGTTTCAGCCACATTCACTGGCATATTGTTGCCTGTCTGCTCACTGTTGTTGACAGTTTGACTCGCTAGCCAGAGGCATGGCCGAAGAAACAGCCGATACCCTAATAAGCGGTTGGATTTCCCGATTTGGCCTCCCTACTTGTATAACTACTGACCAAGGAAGACAATTCGAGACTACACTGTTTCGCAGACTTATGACACAATTTGGTACAACGAAAATCCGTACAACCAGTTACCACCCATCCGCTAACCGTATGGTGGAGCGTCTTCATAGACAGTTAAAAGCTTCGATGATGTGTCACAGTGCAACGTGGATTAAAGCCTTAGCCCTGGTGTTACTTGGCATGCGTGCGGTTCTAAAGGAGGATCTTAAAGCTTCCCCTGCCGAACTTATTTTTGGGGAGCCCCTACGCCTCCCTGGAGAAATGGTTACTTCCTTGCCCAGTTTTTCTACTCCGGTTGACCATTCTGATTTTGCAAATCATCTAAGGAAGGTAATGGCTGAACTCACACCTGTTCCTGCCTCCCGCCATAGACAAGAGAAAGTATTCGTCTTCAAAGACTTGGCAACTGCTCCCATGTTTTCCTGAGGGCTGGTTATGTGAAGCCTCCTTTGCAGCCCCATACTCTGGTCCTTACCTTGTAGTTAGCCGTAATGAGAAGACTTTGACACTAATGATTGGAAACAAGGAAGTAGTAGTGAGTACAGACCGTGTGAAACCTGCATACATAGAAACAAACCTTGCTGTTCCTACCCGCACCAACACACCTGACACATCAGCTACCCCATTCCATCCAGTCAACCTAGCACTTCTTTTACACCTGACTTACCTGATGCGTCATCACCACCAAGAAAGTACACAACACGATCAGGACGAAGAGTTCGCTTTGCCCGCAAACGTGTAAAACTGTATGTGGTGTCTATGTAAATAAACCCGTTATCCATGAGGGCTTATTTATTTATGGAAACGATGTGGAGCCGCCTACAACCAAGACTCCGTAAACCTATCTATGTTGACACACATGGAATTCATTACATAAATGTGATGCTTATTTTTTGCACAGACTGCAAATTTTATTATGCCCACGCACATTGGCCAGGTAGTGCAAGCGATGCCAAAATTTTTACCTAAAGGTAGACTTTTCCACAGGATGGAAGAAGGATGGTGACTATTTCCAAGAGAGGTCCTTTCAGGTGACTCGATTTATTCTTTCGAACCCTGGTTAAAACTACCCATTATTAAAGACGAAGGCAACCAGGCTCAAAGAACATTTCTACGAGCACGTAAGATAACGGGGAGAGTTACGGAGTTTGTCTTAAAAGAGAAATTTACTTGCTTGAAATATTTCAGGCTTGAACCTGATTATGTATGCAGTGTAGTTTTGTGCTGTGTGGCCCTCTGTAATCTATCTAAGAATGAGAATCTCGTCTACAGATTAGAGGATGAAGAATCAATCAATCAATCAATCAATCAATCAATCAATACTGATCTGCATTTAGGGCAGTCGCCCAGGTGGCAGATTCCCTATCTGTTGTTTTCCTAGGCGTTTCTTAAATGATTGCAAGGAAACTGGAAGTGTACTGAACATCTCTCTTGGTAAGTTATTCCGATCCCTAACTCCCCTTCCTATAAACGAATATTTGCCAGAATTTTGTCTTCTTGAATTCAAACTTTATCTCCATATTGTGATTTTTCCTACTTTTAAAGACGCCACTCAAACTTATTCGTCTACTAATGTCATTCCACGCCATCTCTCCGCTGACAGCTCGGTACATACCACTTAGGCGATCAGCTCGTCTTGTTTCTCTCAATTCTTCCCAGCCCAAACTTTGCAACATTTTTGTAACACTACTCTTTTGCCGGAAATCACCCAGAACAAATCGAGTTGCTTTTCTTTAGATTTTTCCACTTCTTGAATCAGGTCATCCTGGTGATGGTCCCATACACTGGAACCATACTCTAGTTGGGGTCTTAGCAGAGACTTATATGCACTCTCCTTTACATCCTTACTACAACCTCTAAACACCATCATAACCATGTGCAGAGATGTGTACCCTTTATTTACAATCCCATTTATGTGATTACCCAATGAAGATCTTTCCTCATATTAACACATATATACTTACAATGATCCCCAAAAGGAACTTTCACCCCATCAACGCAGTACGGTAATTAAAATGAGAGGACTTTTCCTATTTGTGAAACTCACAACCTGACTTTTAACCCCGTTTATCGACATACCATTGCCTGTCCATCTCACAGCATTATCGAGGTCACGTTGCAGTTGCTCACAATCTTATAACTTATTTACTACTCTATACAGAATAACATCATGCGCTAAAAGCCTTACATCTGACTCCACTCAAGACCGACTCAAATCCTCAGACCGTAATATAAAAAAACATGGCGGCCGCGGATTGCTGGTATTGTTTAACACGTACATAACGGCGGTAATTTAACGTGATAAATGTAACATCGCAGGGAAAATCACTTTTACACGTATGAAAATTCTTCGCCAATAAGTACGCACCATATATAATCAACTAGAATCACATATATTCTACTAGAACATAGCCCAACAAGGTGATTATTTAGGAACTTCAATTCGTCAAATAACATTTTCTCTTAGAATTCACTTCACTGGATAGATGAAAATACATGATAAAACTGTTAAAATGATACTCCTAACATCATTTTGATTGTTTCAAAATAAATTAAGGTGCGAAATTCCTCGATTTATTCTCTCATGAGAACTGTGAAACAAAATTTATTACCTTAGTTTTGAAGTGGTACATAATTTCTTAAATTCTGCACCTAATGAATGGGAAGTACACCCGAAATTATAATGTTATTGAATTTACGTCCCACTAACTACATTTGTTACGGTTTTCGGAGACGTCGAAGTGCCGAAATTTAGTACTTCAGTAGTTCTTTTACGTGCCAGTAAATCTACCGACACAAGGCTGACGTATTTGAGTACCTTCAAATACCACCGGACTGAGCCAGGATCGAATCTACCAACTTGGGGTCAGAAGGCCAGTGCCTTAACCGTATGAGTCACTCAGCCCAAGATATGATAGGGTTTTGCCCATTAAAGATCATGAGTGGAAAAACTCTATTGACTAAACATTGTTATTTAACCACATGGACGAGCTTCAGTTCGGCGCTCTCTGATTGATAACAGATAACCACAGCATGAATCTGAAGGTGTTGGTAGTGTAAAATCCTACGATACAAACCCAGCTAATCCCTCAAGTCACTATATCTTCTGTGTAACAGTATACAGATTGCTCCATCTGTCACACTTGTAACTTTTGTTATACTCCAAGATCCAGCCAAACAGTTCCACAGGCAAAGCACAGATTATTGTAAAATACACTTGCGTCTAAATCACTCGACATTTTGAAGCACATAGACACTGACTGAATAACACAATATCAGTTATATTCTATCTAAATATGTTTCGAGGAACACGAATAGTTTGGAAGTAGAGAAATGGCTTCCCTAACCTCAGGCTTATTCTCAAAATGATGTATGCACGCTGCAATTTTCTCATAGACTTCAGAATAATCACGATGTATATTCCTAATCAATTTTTCTCTTAATGTTCTATTCCGTAGGAAACTTAAGAATAGTTGTATGAGAGGCATTGCCATAGTTACACTAAAACCTGGTCCACCGAGTGCACTCATGTTCTTTAATGGGTAAAAACATGATCAAAACAAGCACATTCTCACATTAATGTGTGTAATTACAGATCCTATGTGTCCACTGACTCATACAGAACCACTCGCACACTTATATTCTACAACGAAACTAACATTCATCGTCAACTTTCATAAAATTACACCGACTACATATGATAACAACAAACCAAAACAAACCCACATTTCCAACAATTTCGGCTACTCGATTCGCCATCTTTGAACGATCGAGAGTAGCATTAAGGTCTGAGGATTGGAGTCGGTCTTGCTCCACTATGGGAACTATCGCTTAAAATCGATGTTAGTTCGAAGAAGGTTAATCGACTGGGTAAAGTCAGATTCAATGCAATCCAGAAATTTTATCTCCATAATACTAGACGTTATACGCCTAATTATTTGTCCGAAGGGCCCACTGATTGAGGTTAAACTTGAATAATACTTAACTTCGAGGCAAACGCCCTTTACTTATTAAAATAGCTCTTATCATGCCTACTTGCCTGCCATCTACAGAACCTTCCTACAACTATCTACACGTTGTGAATGACCTCCAGCGCCATCTAAAATTTCGGATAGGAACTACCTGAACCTAGCTACAGATTGGAACCATAAGCCCCATTAAATTTTCACCGGGGTGGGTAAACGGTATGCGCTTGTCGATCGTCATTTGCAGGGGGCTCATTCCCGACTCCCGCATATATCCCCTCGTACCATTGCCTGATGCTTACGTCACGGGAGCGCTCCTGTCGGCAGCTGCTGCAGTGACTGATAAGGCTCTTTCAGTATAGGTCTACATTGTGATACGCAGAGTTTTATAATATGTTCCTTATTTTGTTGATTGTAGTGTTAATAAGGATTCTAAATATGGATTGTGTGAATGGCTGCGCAATTATCTTCCAGGTGCACAGTTCTAGCAGCGTGGTATATTTTAAACAAGGGCGTTGAAATTATCTTCATCCAGATAATCAATGACACTTTCGACGTGTTGAACTTCAGGGCGCCTAAATATGAAAGGACTCCCGTTAGAATTGGATATGGCTTAAACTTAAGGAGGCAGGAAAATACTCTGAAGCACTTTCTGGGTGTGTTAACTTCAAGTGAGAGTTGGAAAACGGAAAACTTTACTTCGTTTCAGAAGGGGTTCGTAATTTCTATAAACTCTCTCTCGGGAAATTTTGAAAACATGGACTATGCAAGTATGTCTTATATTTTAACTGCAAGATTAAACCAAGTACGCTTCCAGAAATTTTTTCACGTGTCCGTGGCCTAGGAGCTTTTTCTTATAGAAATCCGTTCTCTTTTGAATTCCGTAAAAGATTTCGACTTCTATTATATACTTACAGGCAGTAATGGATCCTCATGCCGATTTCTTGAACTTCGGAAGCAATTAATTATGCATAGATGTTGTTGAGGGGCCCTGAACAACTGGACTCATAGATGAACCGGGAGAAACGTCGAGGTTGTTAATGATGGAAGATTTGAACCAGGACTTCGAAATTGAAGACGTAAACCAAGGTGCAATTAAATGCCTTGCAGGCTACTTGCCATTCAAATGTCGCTCTGTAGATGACAGCCTGCGATGAAACCTGGTGCAGGTCTTTCGAGTTGACGGAGTATGGGCGACCTCACCTACCTTAAAAACGAGACAAACATCCACTCCCCGAATTAACTTGTGGAAGTAAAAATCTCCGATCCGTCCGGAAATCGAACCCTGAACCTCTTGTACCATTTAGCCATGGAGTCGGACACAGTTCGGGTGATAAAAATGAAATGTTTGCGATGCCACAGGAAGTGCCTCACGACTGGTTACCGATAATTTCAAAGGGATGCCTTACCCATCCAACCGAAGAATGGTGTCAAAAAGTGAAGCAGCTTGAGGTATTGTTTGGCAGTTTTCACGAGTTTTATATTTACAAATGTGAAAGATGCAGATTTTGACTTCTATACTTAAATCGAAATTTCCCGAACTTGACGATAATATTATCTCTCCCTGTAGTCAAAACTACGACTTTCATTACATTATGTGACCTCACCAAACAACATCAAATATATGCTATGAAGAAGTATTCATCGAAGAAAAGTCGACTGTGGGCAGCTTTATCTTCTTCTTCAATAATTTCCTAAGTCATCAAAACATGAGTTCTAAATACAATTAAACCAATAACTATTCCAGTTTTTCTATAGAAGTATTGAATTTACAGTCGAATTTTAAAATGTGATTACTCAGTCTCTTCTATAATTTATCGACAGTATCACATGACTGATTGCAAGAGGTATTTAAAGTACCATATTATTTTAATAAGGCCAACCTTTTGATTATTTATTAAAAAACTTATTTTTCTTAATAATCAATGTTTATGCTGTATGCAGGCGCGCTCTCCTAGCAAATACACTATAGACAATATTGGACACTTCCGTATTCTCCCGTACTAAACTGAGAGACATGTTGACAGTGGCACACCTGGTGGCCCTACCTTAAACATCACGAGGCAAGAATTAAACTACGCAATATGTTGCATGTTAAAATTGATAGATATAATGAATCTAAATAATGATATTTTTTGTTTTTCTCTACTACGAAATAATGAAATCCAATTGTACCGGGAGGTACACCTCTACGCCGCACATTTAAATGTTGCGCCTAAAATAACCCCTCCCCCCCTCCAGAAGACACACTGAACTTGAAACTAGACCTACTTAAACTTTTACTCAGAAGATGCCACCACCTTAATTTTGTGATTGTGAAGTTTCCAGTACTGTATAAAATTCTACGTGTTTTATTTACCATTTATCAAGAAGTTTGTACTTTCTGCAATAGATGCCACTACAAAAATTATGATCATGCACCCTGGTGCGAAGTGAAGGAATTTTATTTGAAGAAATTTTGTATTCATAAGTTTGTTCTTTACTAATATTCATTCATTTTTGGGTTGGCAATATTGATCTTTTCTTTCCACCAGTTTTGAATTTAGCCAATCCCTAATTTCTGTAATTAATTTTCGGCCTATCACAGGCTTCTTCTTCGATTTGGTGTGTAACTTTACGCTAGCCAATAAAAGTAAGAGGGTGTGGCTTGATTATTCATGAAAGGTCTCGAACTTTCCCCGAGGGTTTATAAACTGCGGATTTTCACGTCTCTTGGCCACTTGATCAACATCTAACTAAGTGTGTGTATGTGAAGCAGCAGGCGGGAGGTGCCTCTTTCATCAGGCAGCAGTCCTTCAGCAAGGTCATGGCCGTTTAACATCTTTTTTCTTGCCCGCTCCGCAGTTTAACCCGAGGTATAGGTCCGAATCTTTAATATGTAACCTACTTCTCTAAAATGTAAGTTTCTTCCGGCTAATGTGAACATTTCCTGAAATCTGCAACTGTAATTTGGGGATAGAGAGTGATTTACCCTCTCGAGCTCCCCTTCATGTTGGTTTGAGGTGACTACGTTTCGTAACTGGTTTTCTACCTTTCCGTAATGTCTTAAATTATTCTGATACGAGTGCACCACACACCCGCACTCACTCATGCCTTACACACACTTTGCTACCGTAGACACGCACACGCACATACGCACACACATACATACGCACACATACACACACCAACAGGTCCGTGAATACTTACCAACTTACCTCATGAGACGAGGCCGTGGACGGGCTGGAACAGACTAAAACAGTCTGGAGCTGGACTCGAACCAAATTAAACTAAAGGGAGGAGCGGGAGACGGAAAGAACCCAGAACCCTTCCCGATAAATGAAAGAACGGGGTCAAAATACATGGGGGTTTATTAATGAAAAATAAAGCGAAATAGATCAAACAAAAAAATAATAAAATCAAGCTTGAAATATTACTCACGGAGATATGCGTAGAAACTTATCGTGTAGGTTATTCATCCAATCATATCAAGAGGCAGATTGAAAACATATCAAACTTGGCCACACAAGCTTCTTTCAATCACAAACTTGTAACATACGATTTACTTCCTCCACATAATTTCATACACGCGACGTATGACACATTCGTCCTCGCAATGAATTAATATCAGTGGACATACATCGAAAGAACTTACACGCACATCAAAATAAAACATACACGTTACATCTCACACATCTCCATGTATATGGACCAGCATTCCAGAGAAGAGATCCATCACGCAACAATCCCCCATTTGAAAAGCACAGCATCCCAGAAAGAAAAGAAAAAATTCAAAGAATAAATATGGCTGCCATAGTTACGAGGCGAGTAAACAATGCTAACAATGAAGGAAGACTCATTCAAATGAAAGCAACAAACGTAAATATATAATTAGGCCAGCAAATAGCCTGAGGAATGAAAATAAGAAAATGTAAATAATACTTAAAAAAATAACACTGTAAGAAAAGGAGAATGCTGTTAATCAGGCAAGCATACAGCACAACCACACGTACACACTCACCATAGAGACCCAAAAGAAATGTATACGGGTAGAATAATCAGTTTTGTCCAGACACATAACGAACACAGAGAGATCCGCATAGCAAGACAAGTGCTTTCATGGACTCATGAGCTCAATACAAGACGCGTAAAATAACAAAGGATTGCCGCGTCAAGGCAAGGCATATCCCCACATAATTCACAGTAGCTTCATCGTAACCATCACGCTTGCAACGTATTCATATCGCCTCACCACGGACGAACATGAATACCAGTCATAGCGTCAAACACAACGTCACGCATCAAGAGCTCGGCCATGAGAGAATCGACGAATAAAAATAAATGGCAATAGGTCTCGAACTTCAGACCACATACACGCCAAACAAACACACCACTGACTAAAACCATCCTCCATCCTTACGGGTTTAAGTCACACAAAAAACAGAACACACAAGATCAGAGAAAACTAGCAATAAGACAAAATGCAGCATTAACGGTTAAATGTACATAACTAATACGCCCACGCAACCATAGCAAGCCAAAAAAAGGTTACCTTAATAGTCGGGCGTTTCTCAGAGCATTAGGTAGTCACAAAATAGCGACGGAGATAAAGAGTCGGGCATTCAAGTAGATAAATATACTGCAGGAAATATAAACGGCACAGGTCAAAGATCTCCTATTTCAAAAGGTACATTGTTGTCTCGACCGCCATGTCGGCTACAACCGTCCTGCGAACTTGTTTCAAAGAAGGCGGACACGAGACTGACTAAGAGGGCACCTCGGCTGATGGCCGGAAGCGCACTCTGTCAAGGAGAAAACGAGTCATACGTCACGTCCAAGGAATAAATCGACCGAAAAGTCGATTGCAGTCAAAGAATGTATTACATACAGAGGAGTGCGCCACCAAGGGAAACTTGGTGCGGCACATCTTCCCCACAGCCCCTCGAAAATGAGTCCTTACTTGGTGATCAGGCAAGAAGAGCTCATTTTACCACGGGTGAAACTTATCACTAAGTGTGTACACACTCTACAACTAGGCGTATCAATTTAACAATAACTTCAGGCATTAAAATGGACAACAAAATATGAAAACATCTATGCACACGTCATAATTACACCTTATTTTGAAGATATACAATATAATAAACGTCCTTTCGTTATCAAACACAGATTCATTAAGAACTAAACAGGCATCAGTGTCCTTTCACCGAGCGGTAATTGACTCCAAGGAGAGTTATGGCAAGTCAGGCAAACATATGTATCTGTCGATTAATAATCCAGCGAATTAAACAAGTTCAGACCACAGTACTTCGACACACTCCGACCTCTTCTCAGTCACTGAGGGTGGATTTCGAAGGAATTTGGTCGAGCTATCAGTACGTTTCTTTTCCTTACAATACAAGTGTTTCTCACAGGGCAATCATTACCTGAAACACAAAACAATATAAGCATACGTGCTTGCAACAAGTCAAAGTTAACTCCATATTATCAAGTCCAATACATCTTAAGGGTGCTAAATAAATCAATGCTACGAACTTCTGGAGTAATACTTTTTAATCATGGAAACGTGCGCCTTTGATTGCACACGGCCGGAGAGATCCTCCACTTTTACCGTAACAGGTCCCAGAAACTCAGTGATCCTTCTGGGCTCAGACCACTTTCGACACAGCTTTTTACTAATGTGATCCATGGTAGAACTGACAGGGAACCTCTTTACCAGGACCAGATCTCCGACGCGGAAAGGCACAGGCATTCTTCCCTTGTTATACCTCTGGGCCACCCTGTCTCTGGCTTTAATCAGTTGCTCGGAGGCTATCTTCCATTTCTCCAGGACATCCAGACGTCGGGAGGGTTCGGAGAGATACTCCATATTCCATATCAAAGAGAGTGGATCGTTGGGGACCCTGCCCAGAAATAATTCGGCAGGCGTGAACCGGCTGGACTCGTGCATGGCAGTGTTGAAACCTAGGCTGAAAAAAGAGAGATAGCAATCCCAAAGGGATTGGGTGTTATAATGGAAGGCAGACAAACAGATTTTTAGATTTCGATGAAATCTTTCAACAAGGTTCGGTTGAGGGTGATGAGGGCTCAGACGGATATGTTTTATACCCCAGGAGAAGCATAAATTACGGAACTTAGCGCCGGTAAAGATCGAAGAATTGTCAGAGACAAGCGTCCTAGGTGGACCAAAAACTCCGAAGATGTGTTTAGTTAACAAATTCACCGTGACGTTAGAATTAATTTTACGAACAGGGAACAGCTAAATGAATTTAGAAAAACCGTCGATAATAGATAAGATACCCACGTTGCCAGATTGAGATCGAGTTAGGGGTCCAAAGAAATCAATGAATAGTTTCTCACCAGGAGAATTGGCAACGTCGGCGGAATGAAAACCAATCTGAGTATTCTGAGCAGGCTTACATTTTTGGCAAACATCACAGGTTTTGACATACTCGAAGACGTCCTTTTTTAAATTCGTCCAGTAATAATTCCGGGAAATTTTGTGAAAGGTTTTTAACTGACCGAGATGAGTGCCTAAATGAGAATCGTGATAATAATTTAAGATCATGGGTCTCAGATTCTGGGGAACGAAAATTTTTGAAGTACGGTTGTGAAGACTTTTGTAACACAAAAGGCCCCTTTTTATTTCAAAGGATTCCCAACCTTGTTCCTTCTTCGAAAGTCTATCGGCTAGACGGATACATTCAACGTCTTTCTTCTGAAATTCAGACAATTCGGTAAAACTAAAGGGGTAGTTTCGAAGGATGCAGACCGGGAGATGATTATCGGGGCTGCACCCGATCTCGTAATCAGTTGTCTCGCCACCTTCAAACATGCGCGACAAACAATCGGCAACAATGTTATCTTTACCTCTTACATGAACAACAGTGAAATTATAAGACGACAGTCGGAGAATCCAACGAGCAGTCCTCCCTAACCTTTTGACATTGGCAGCCATCCAAGATAGTGCTTGGTTATCAGTATGAATCCAGAAATGTCGGTGTTCGAGGTACGAGTGAAATTTCTCGACACCAAGGACAACAGCCAGACATTCTTTCTCGTACGTGGAGTACCTGGTTTCAGAGTCGAGCAATTTCTTACTGAAATAAGCAATGGGGGCAAGATGATCGTTCTCCAGTCTTTGGTTCAATACAGCAGAGACAGCAATATCACTAGCGTCACACTGAAGGACAAATTCCCCGTTAAAGTCAGGGTTGTGCAATACGGGAGCTCGACAGAGGGCGTCTTTAAGTTGGCAAAAAGCTTGCTCTTGAGCATCGCTCCAGAAGAAACGAACATTTTTCTTTTTCAGCGAGTTCAGGGGGGCTGAGATTTCAGAAATGTTGGGGATGAATCTAGAATAAAATCCAATCATGCCAAGAAATCTACGGACAGCTCGTAGGTTCTTTGGCCTGGGAAAATCACGAATGCATTTCACTCTCTCAGGATTAACAGAAATGCCGGAGCCGGAAACGATATGTCTTAAAAACTTTATCCTTCTAGAACACAAAGATGCCTTCTCAGGATTGACAGTGAATCCGTGCCTCTTCAACCTAGTGAAAAATTCGCGAAGATGAGCGACATGTTCCTCAAATGTGTCAGAAAAGATCACGACGTCGTCTAAATACGAGAATAAACAAGAGAACTTTAAATCACCGAAGACGGAGTCAAGAATGCGACTCAGCGCTTGGCCGCCTACTGAAATACCCATGGGAACTTTATTAAATTGATATAAGCCAAAGGGGGTGGCAAAAGCCGTAAATTCTCGGCAACTAGGGTCGAGAGGAATCTGGAAATAGGCAGAATTGAAGTCGAAAACAGAGTAGAACTGGGCCTTCCCGAAGGATTGCAGGGCAGATTCGATGGTTGGGAGAGGGAAACTGTCGAATATAACATTGCGATTCAAAGATCGATAGTCAATCACAAGACGAGGTTGGCCATCCTTTTTGGGAATCAGAAAGGCAGGGCTACTAAAAGAAGACTTTGATGGGCTAATGACGCCTTTCTCCAGGAGTTCATTGATACACTTTCTCACAGCGGCGAGCTTGGGAGGGGAGCAACTGAAAGGTGGGTGTCTGACGGGAGTACGATCTTTCAGTTCGATGCAGTACGAAAATTCTTTGGCACACCCTAATTTGGCAGTAAGTACCTCATGGAAATCTTTTAGAAGATCATTGAGCACGGAGACTTGGTCATTGGAAAGATCAGATGGATCGATAAGGGGAACGCCGTTCGATACAAGGCATAACGGATTATTACCAGAAGGAACCTCAAAACGGAAGTTTTCATTTGATCGAAAGCGAAAGGCAAATGAACAGCTGATAAAATCGATAGATAACCCGGTGGCTAACATGAAATCAGATCCAAGGATGAGGGGAACAGTCAAATCGGGAACAACGTTAAAATTCCAGTCCCAGGAAAAATTGTGAATTTTGAAATGGATACGAACACGTCCGGTGGGACACATACGATGGCCATTGGCAGACACGTAAGTTGCGGAACATTCACTGTCTCGAAGATGTTTCAAAGCCGTGCCTTCTACCACAGACTGATTTATGAAAGAACTCGAGGATCCGGTATCGAAAAGGGCATATAGCGAGCGCGAGCCGGAAATAATTTTGGCCCAAGGAGACGCAAAGGGAAGACCACAAACTTTGCGGTTTGAAGAGGTTTGGGGCACCAACGGCGGGCCTACACGCTGGTGCGGGATCAATTTCCCTGGTTTCCATTGCATCGAGGACAGATATCACGAAACACGCCAACTAAGCCACACTGACAGCATTTTACTGGGGGCTTCGAGTTACACTGCTTGAAGACGTGTCCATCTTTCCCACAATCCCAGCATGTAATGGACCTAGACGTCCTCCTACGGGGTACGTTTTGATTTTGAAGACCGCCTGCCATATTATTTAAAGAGTGAGGATGTTTTGACCGATAATCAGAACGATCAGTGCATGACGCAGAAGAGAGCGGTCGGGCAAAGGAGACCGATTTAGACACAGGGCGACAGGCGGTGTCAGGGAAAGAACAGGTATCGGGCGGAGGAGGGGTTGATATAAGTGATTCAGTTGAAGAGTAGACTCGTATTCGCGCCCTAGATTGATTATATCATCCACACAATTTACCTCAGATCTCTTTATGAAGAGTTTATAGTTAGGAGCCAAATTACGGTAAAATGTATCAAATATTTCAGTCTCATGAATGTCAACATCAAGACGGTTAAACAAGGTAAGGATACCAGTCGCATATTCATCAATAGGTTCGTTAGGACCTTGGGTTCTTCGTAGGATCTCTTGTTTAAGAACAAAATTCATGTCTGATAGACCAAACCTAATTTTAAGTTCTTTTGAGAAATCGGGCCAACATTTGACTTTAAATTTATTTAATCGGAACCATTTACTTGCACGCCCCTCTAACATACCGGGGATGACAGGGACAAATAGGTCTAGGGACATAGAAGCACACGCAGCGACGTCTTCGACTCTCTCTAAGAATTCGATCACGGAGAAACCTTTTTCTTCGCCGGAAAATTTCAAATTCCATTTTCGAACAACATCAAGCGCAGGGTTAAATTGAGATGGCCCATCCGCAATAGGCTGAGGAATGCGATTTGCAGTATGAACATCCATGCTAGAGATAAACTCATTAGGGCAATTGTTTACAGCAATACTCGCATTGTTGTGATCAGAGTTTGAATGAACGGAATTACCTTCCATAGAAGTGCCTGAATTATTTTGCATATCAACACTGGGGATATTTTCACACGCATTGTCTTCTATGTTCTCCATTGTTTACAGATAAGATAAATAATGCAAGAGCAACAGTCAACAATGACAAAATCACAACCAAAGTTATACACAAGATTTAACGAAAGTATGCTGTGAAATAGCATCAATTAATATATATATTATTCATGGCACAGTATAGACACAAAAAGGAGGACTTAATTTTAAAAGAATCCAGCTCTGCTCCACCGAGAATCAGCCCCTCGGTGAAACTTTCCAGCCACGAACCACGCTCTGCATAGCATCTGCACCACACACCCGCACTCACTCATGCCTTACACACACTCTGCTACCGTAGACACGCACACGCACATACGCACACACATACATATGCACACATACACACACCAACAGGTCCGTGAATACTTACCAACTTACCTCATGAGACGAGGCCGTGGACGGGCTGGAACAGACTAAAACAGTCTGGAGCTGGACTCGAACCAAATTAAACTAAAGGGAGGAGCGGGAGACGGAAAGAACCCAGAACCCTTCCCGATAAATGAAAGAACGGGGTCAAAATACATGGGGGTTTATTAATGAAAAATAAAGCGAAATAGATCAAACAAAAAAATAATAAAATCAAGCTTGAAATATTACTCACGGAGATATGCGTAGAAACTTATCGTGTAGGTTATTCATCCAATCATATCAAGAGGCAGATTGAAAACATATCAAACTTGGCCACACAAGCTTCTTTCAATCACAAACTTGTAACATACGATTTACTTCCTCCACATAATTTCATACACGCGACGTATGACACATTCGTCCTCGCAATGAATTAATATCAGTGGACATACATCGAAAGAACTTACACGCACATCAAAATAAAACATACACGTTACATCTCACACATCTCCACGTATATGGACCAGCATTCCTGAGAAGAGATCCATCCCGCAACAATCCCCCATTTGAAAAGCACAGCATCCCAGAAAGAAAAGAAAAAAATCAAAGAATAAATATGGCTGCCATAGTTACGAGGCGAGTAAACAATGCTAACAATGAAGGAAGACTCATTCAAATGAAAGCAACAAACATAAATATATAATAAGGCCAGCAAATAGCCTGAGGAATGAAAATAAGAAAATGTAAATAATACTTAAAAAAATAACACTGTAAGAAAAGGAGAATGCTGTTAATCAGGCAAGCATACAGCACAATCACACGTACACACTCACCATAGAGACCCAAAAGAAATGTATACGGGTAGAATAATCAGTTTTGTCCAGTCACATAACGAACACAGAGAGATCCGCATAGCAAGACAAGTGCTTTCATGGACTCATGAGCTCAATACAAGACGCGTAAAATAACAAAGGATTGCCGCGTCAAGGCAAGGCATATCCCCACATAATTCACAGTAGCTTCATCGTAACCATCACGCTTGCAACGTATTCATATCGCCTCACCACGGACGAACATGAATACCAGTCATAGCGTCAAACACAACGTCACGCATCAAGAGCTCGGCCATGAGAGAATCGACGAATAAAAATAAATGGCAATAGGTCTCGAACTTCAGACCACATACACGCCAAACAAACACACCACTGACTAAAACCATCCTCCATCCTTACGGGTTTAAGTCACACAAAAAACAGAACACACAAGATCAGAGAAAACTAGCAATAAGACAAAATGCAGCATTAACGGTTAAATGTACATAACTAATACGCCCACGCAACCATAGCAAGCCAAAAAAAGGTTACCTTAATAGTCGGGCGTTTCTCAGAGCATTAGGTAGTCACAAAATAGCGACGGAGATAAAGAGTCGGGCATTCAAGTAGATAAATATACTGCAGGAAATACAACGGCACAGGTCAAAGATCTCCTATTTCAAAAGGTACATTGTTGTCTCGACCGCCATGTCGGCTACAACCGTCCTGCGAACTTGTTTCAAAGAAGGCGGACACGAGACTGACTAAGAGGGCACCTCGGCCAAATACTTTAATATGACAATACCGGACAGCTGGCCGTTTTCAGCGAGAAAGTCGATAGTGCTGCTACCTACATGGCTTGGTGTGACCAACTCTTCAATAACTTATTGCCATCTGTATGATTCTTGGCGCACCGCCGTGTTGTTTATAATGTGTCAGTGTTTGTCACTAAATAATCTTCGATTTCAGTTATATCCAAGGAATGTCTTAAGCGCTGAACACATTAACCAGCAAGATAATGGGCATGGAAACTGACAAGGACCGCAAGTATTAAAAAGAGTAATGACCTCGGATCTGTGATGAGGTTACATTCTATGCCCCTTATATTAAGAAAATCAATCAAATACTCTAGTGAAATGTTAGTGGGACGTAAAACAAATAATATTAACAAATATGGAAATCTAGTATACACAAACTTGAAGGTCCACGTTGTTAACATCGTTAAACAGTACCATAAATTTCACAATCAAAAACTTGTGGGCCTGTAAGGTATTGGTTGACGCGGCGGTCTTGAAACTGAAAATTGAAGGCCACGAGTTTCGAATCCAGTCACTTTCTTTACTGTAAGATAATAATAATAATAATAATAATAATAATAATAATAATAATAATAATAATAATAATAATAATAATAATAATAATAATAATAATTTTCTTTACGTCCCACTAAGTACTTTTACGGTTTTAGGAGAATCCGAGGTGCCGGAATATAGTCCCGCAGGAATTCTTTGCATGCCAGTAAATCTACCTATACGAGGCGGACTTATTTGAGCACCTTCTAATACCACCGGACTGAGCCAGGATCGAACCTGCCAAATTTGGATCAGAAGGTCATCGCATCAACCGTCTGAGCCACTCGGCCCGGCGTAAGAAAATTATTTCAGTGTGTTATTGGCATAGGCTTGAGCACCAGTCCAACTAATTTAATACGTGTGTATGGTAATGTCCGCCTCTGTGGTGTAGTGTTAGCGTGATTAGCTGCCATCCCCCGAGGTCGGGGTTCGATTCCCGGCTCTGTCACGAAAATTTGAAAAGTGGTACGAAGGCTGGAATGGGGTCCACTCAGCCACGGGAGGTCAACTGAGTAGAAAAAGTAAGGGTTATTCTGCCCAAAGGCAGGTCCGAACCTCCGCAGAGGTGTGCCTGAGCCGGAGTTTACGTACGGTAGGG
Organism: Anabrus simplex; assembly: GCF_040414725.1. Lineage (NCBI taxonomy): Eukaryota > Metazoa > Arthropoda > Insecta > Orthoptera > Tettigoniidae > Anabrus > Anabrus simplex. The sequence goes on along the minus strand of NC_090268.1, from coordinate 452,409,870 downwards.
TGGCCAGTTCCTTTCCGCCCCTCCATTCCCTTACCCCCCTCCAACAGCGCGTGGCAACCCATCCAAATCTTGACCATGCCCAATGTTGCTTAACTTCGGAGATCTCACGGGATCCGGTGTTTCAACACGGCTACGGCCGTTGGCAACTGAGTAGAGGTGGGTTCTATTTCCATCTCAGCCATCCTAGAAGTGTTTTTCCGTGGTTTCCCACTTCTTCCTACCTTGTTCCTTGTCTATCCTTTCCAATCTTCCCATCCCTCCATGAGGGCCCTGTTCAGCATATCAGGTGAGACCGCTTGGGCGAGGTACTGGTCTTCCTCCCAGTTGTATCCCCGACCCGACGTCTCACACTCCAGGACACTGCCCTTGAGGGTAAACAGATTAAGAAGAAGAAGTAGTGCATGGTAAGAGACTTTAGGAAACATCATAGTACAGACAGTTCAAAGTACAGCAGCGCGAGGTGAGTTCCCCTCTAGAGTTCGGAAAGATCGGCCGTACCGAAGAAGAAGAAGAAGAAGAAGTCAAAATAATGCACTAAAACTCCTGTTCCTTAATTACAGCTTCTCTTTTCCAAAATCTTAATAAATCATGGACGTTTTTATGTTCTTCTTCCTCTTAAAATAATCACCACCACGGAACGGTCAGCATACTGGCCTTCGTTTCAGAGGGTCTTGGTACGATTCCCGGCTGAGTCGGAGATTTTAATCTCGTCTGTTAATTCCTGTAGATCGAGGGCTACGGGTTTGTGTTCGTATTCATACGCATCTTGAAGTATATACAACACATCATACGAAAAACAACCACAGAAACACGCAGTAGTGAGTACGGTATATATCCCTCCACATTGCTGTTAGGAAAGGTATCCGACCGGAAAACTAGGCTAAGTCCATACAAAATCCTGTGCTAGGTAATTGAGAAAATGCTAGAAAGAAGGGGAGGGAGTAGTTGTTAAACATTTCCCCCGGAGGCTGGGTGGATCCTCAAACAAATTCTGCTTTATAATTTTTAAGACATAGCGAAAGGCACGGCTAACATAATGCTCGTTTGGAGGTTTATAAATGAGGCATTTCATATTTTAAAATTTCATTCTTAATTATTATGATTATTCAATTATTTTAACAAAAATAATTCCAATGAGGATAGTGCATTCTCTGCATCTGTAGCATAGACAACAATGCAGTTCACACCAACACGCTAGATATCACCACCGTCGCTGTTCGCACTCCACTCAATGCTGTTGAGATAGAGCTGTCCGGTATTGGTGTATTAAAGTATTTGCCTCGGCTGATGGCCGGAAGCGCACTCTGTCAAGGAGAAAACGAGTCATACGTCACTTCCAAGGAATAAATCGACCGAAAAGTCGATTGCAGTCAAAGAATGTATTACATACAGAGGAGTGCGCCACCAAGGGAAACTTGGTGCGGCACACGAGTCACCTCCATAGTCTGGGAATAGCCCCTGTTTCATCTGCCTTGTGCCTTTTAGGTTTTAGAATACATATCTAGGAGTGCAAGTACACGCCTCCATTCAATTTGGTGTTTCGGGCCATTTACTTAACCTGTTCTTTTTCTGCTAAGGCCCAGTAGGTTGGGTACAAGATACCCCTGTTTCATTTTTGTAAGTTATGCCTTGATGGCAAGTAATTGTAAGGTTCTGATATTGCCTTGAATAAGCCTGAAAAACTGAGAGCGGGTCAGCTCTTTTCTAGTGTTGTAAATGTGCCTCTGGGAGGCTCGATATTGTAATTAGGAGTAATTGCTCCATGTTTTAGGGGATTTCTGCCCTTTGAACAAATTAGTGTGTTGTAATGTCGACCTAGGAGCTCAACTTGTAAAACTAGAGGCTTGTAGCCCAAGAGTGTTAAAATTCTGAAATCTTGGATCCTTCTAAGTCTTGTTTCCAAATTGTTATTTCACTCAGTGAAAAGTTGTCATAATTATGTTGTTTCTTCTGAAAATATAACCTTTGTTAAAACTTTTAAATTAACTTTGACCTTGTAGTTAGACCCATTCATCCCGGCACCTTCTTTCACCTCTGCGTTCCACAGATATCCCGAACAAGTGGTAGCAGAGCTAGGTTGAATGGGTCTCAATTAAGCCCCTTTTGACGGCTAAACATTGGATTCGATTTGAACTCTAACAATTTCCTCAGTCGCTGGAATTTTTTTCCTATTTTCTAAATTTGTACATTTCTGTCACCATGTCCGGCCCTCGCGAAGTCCTCCATCCCGGCTACTTGCGCAAGGAGGAATTGATTTATGAATTAGCTATCAGAAATGTTCAATCTGGAGGCACGGTTGCCGCCGATACCACCAAGCTTAAGGAATCCCTTGAATTGCCAGTTAGTATCCCAACTTTGGGAGAGAAAGATAGTGATGAGGCTGTCTCCACGATCACGGACAACACTACTGAGCTAGCATCTGTAGTTAGTTTTTTGAAGTAAGTGATCCATCGCTCAATCAACTTAAAAGAGTGCAAGCTAGACTATTCAATTTTTACATTGAGTTAGCGATCTGTTGTCTCTTAAGTTAAACGAAGTTCAGGGTAAGGAGGCAAGTACTCTTGTTGAACACCTTTCTAATATGTCCAGTAAAGTTAGTCAATTGTTAACGGGGTCTGCTACCCCAAGACCGATCAAGCCACTGTGGTAAACATCCTTAGGGGAGAAGACCCGTCCAAGAATGTAGAAAGCGGAAAATCGGTGGCTACACAACAAACTTCTGACCCATTAGGAAATTGATCTGAGCATCGTACATCCATTCCACCATTCTTTTTGAACAATGCTGTCTCTGAAACATCTTCACCCCCTAGGCCGTTACCTACTATGTCACCTGGGTTCAGTAGTTTGCCTCATGCTTTTGCGATGTTGCTTAGGGGTATTGCTAAGTTTTCCATTAATTCCACTAATGATGTAATTGCATTCTTAAGTTTTTTATTTGAATTCCAAGATCACGCGGCAGTGTTTTCTCTTTCTCCTTGTCAAATTCTTCAAATTATTTACCCTTACTCCATAGGTGTCCTATCGGACAAAATAGTCAGAGCAATTGCGGAACAATCATCTATTGAAGACTTCCACGCCCATCTGCTAGCTAATTTCATTCCCACTCGAGCAATGTCTTCATTAATACAAAAGTATTATTACAGAGTACAGCGACTGGATGAAAATCTTGCTGACTTCATCCAAGACATTAAATTCTATACAAGGGCATTTGCTCTTCATTTTCCAGAAGATCAAATTGTGCAGGCTATTGTGGGAGGCATTTCCCCACCCTATAGGTCATATTTGTGTTTTACGTCGCGCCCGCAAACTTTTGCTGAGTTAGAAGCTATGAGTGTCTCAGCCGAAGGAGTTAGGTATGCCGACACATTACGTGTCGCTAAGGAGCCCCCTCCGTCTTCGAGTAATTTTCGGCCTCCACCTTGCCGAACTTCCACGACCCGCAAATGTTATGCTTGTGGGTCGGCAGATCATCTCCGGAACAAGTGTCCTTTGATTAAATCCAGTGGGACAAAGAACGGAGCAGGGTCATCCCAAGGCTGTTTCAAGTGTGGCTCATTTAATCACATTGCCAAGAATTCCCCTAATGCCAATAGCACCCCCTCCTGTTCAACTTCTGGTACAACTTCCACCAACGCAAATGATCGAAAGTGACTAGTGGCATCAGCTGAATCAGTGTGTTCATCTTTTCAAGGCTCAGCCCCGGTTAAAGCCTCTGAAAGCTCGGAACAGGGTAGGAGTTCTTCTAACTCCGCGTTGGAATGCCCCAGAGAATGTCTTAGGATTGCAACACAGACCCCCGCACTTGTACCTTTTCTCAAAATTGAGTTGAATAATGAACCGGTTACTGCTCTATTAGACTCTGGAAGTGTTTGTTCCATTATTTCGTCTGAATGGTACTCAAAATTAAAGTCTGTCTGTAAATTTTTTGATTATTGTTCGTCTTCGGTTCAGTGAGTTTCGGCTAACTCTTCTCCATAAGAAATTTTAGGTTTCATCTTTGCCAGCATTCGGATTTCCAAATTTACTTGGAAAGTTAAACTGTTTGTGGCTAAGCACTTGTCTTGCCCCATTATATTAGGAGCGGTTTTCATATCTCATACCGGTCTAGTGCTCGACATTCAGAGCAAGTCGTGCACTTTCAAATTTGCTAATAATTGTAAAATTCCTTTGTTAAAATGTAATTCTGTGTCATGTTCATCTGTTTCGCCTACCCAGGATGAGATGTTGTTAGAACTTAGACATCTACCTGAGGAACAGGCGGAGAGTATTCGTAAGTTGTGTCAATCGTTTCCAGATGTTTTCTGATACTCTTGGTGTTACTGACCTTATCGAATACGAGATTGAGGTTACGGATTCGATCCCGTTAGGTTTCCACCTTATAGGTTATCTCCGCCTAAAATGAAGGCTCTGAAAGAGATCATCGATCAAATGTTAAAAGATGGTATAATTCGACCCTCCAAGTCGGCGTACTCATCGCCTATTTTCCTTGTTCCGAAACCCCAAGGTGGCTTCAGGCCTGGGATTGACTATAGGGCTTTAAATCGGAAGGTGGTGTTACAATCTGTGCCTCTTCCCGACCTTCACTCTTGTTTCTCATGGTTTCGGAAAGCTAAGTTCTTCGCCATCTTAGGCTGATGACACACGGAGCGGTTTTCACCGAGTCGGCAGCCGAGTCGGCCGCCGAGTCGGCGCATGTTTCTATTGTATCAGATGGGATGAAACAGACAGAGCGGTGCTCGCCGTCAGGCGGCAGATTTGCTGACTCGGCCTGTCGTGTAGCTGGCGGTGCAGCGAGCGTTTTGAAGACTTTGTGTGCGCTCTAGCGCCATAGATTTAATACATTCAGCTGAATCACGGCCGACTTGATGCTTCGCTCTAGTCGGGCGTGGCTGAATTTACGCGGCGATTGCATCATTGGTAGGTATTCTTGTATTAGATATCATGAAGTATCTTTGAAATTCAATAATATACACGTAAAAGGACATATAGAGTAAGTAGACTTTTGGAATAAGAATAAGAACAATCCTTTATTTTTCGTTAATTTTAGCTAGCTTCCTCACCTAACGTCACGCTCACTAATGTGTTTTGTCCACTGCCTGCTCGATACGCAGCCGATGACTGCTTATAAGCAGTCATTTTAGATGCAGTTCGAGCAGTCAGTGGTTTCGTCACAGTCGACAAAAACCGCTCTGTGTATCAATCACAGGCGGCGGCCGACGCGGCTGCCGACTCGGCAAAAACCGCTCCGTGTGTCATCAGCCTAAATTGCAGTATTAGACCTTAATCAGGCGTATAATCAGATACCTCTGGCCGAGGAATTCAAACATCTAACAGCTTTTGCAACGGATTGGAACTTGTATGAGTACAACCGCGTGCCTTTCGTCCTCCCCACGGGAGCAGCTGCGCTAACGAGACTGCTAGATAGGGTCTTCTCCGACATCAAATTTGAATACTTATACCATTATCTTGATGATGTCGTCTTATTTTCTGAGACCTTTGAAATACATCTAGATCATCTAAAAGAGGTCCTTAATCGCCTTCGTAAGGCATGGCTAACTGTAAAGTTATCTAAGGTAGTTTTCGCTAAGCCTTCCATGTCATTCCTAGGGCATATTGTGTCGCTCGATGGTGTTTCTGTTGATCATTCTAGAACACAGGCCATCCGTGATTTTAAACCTCCTAAGGACATTAAAGGGATTGCCAGATTCATCGGCATGGTGATTTTCTTCAGGAAACTTTTTCCTAACTTCGCTAACAGAGCGCCGCCCTTGTACTTACTTCGTAGGAGAGGCGTCAAATTTGAGTGGGGGACTTCTCAACAAGCCGCTTTCGAAGATCTGTAATTAGCTCTTTGTAATGCCCCTATCCTTGCTATGCCCGATATCTCGAAGAAATTCATCGTTCAAACCGACGTGTCGTCGTCGGCGTTGGCTGCTGTGCTTCTTCAAGAAACTGAACTCGGAAGGCGGCCCATCGCCTATGCATCTAGAACACTATCGGCTCAAGAAGCCAAGTATTCCATATATGAACTTGAGGGTATGGCGGTCTTATTTGCACTAGCGAAGTTCCGACTCTACCTGGAACACGTCAAGCTCGACCTAGAAACTGATAACCAAGCCTTAAGTTGGGTCTTAGCTAGACCGCGTCGTACGGGTCGTACGGCCTTCGAGTTTGATGTTAGGCACATAAGAGGATCGGAAAATGTTGCGGATGGATTAAGCCGCATGATCGGTCATGATGTGGAGACCTCTGAACAGGAAGATAGTTCTTCTCTTCCCGAGCCCATACCTCCTGGTGTAAATGCCATTTTAATGGATGCCCACATGTTGTTTAGGGACATTGAAAAATATCAACGTGAAGATCCAGTGCTGGCTCCTATTATGAAAACCCTTTCTTCTGGGGATGTCATATCCTAAGGATATGGCAAGCTGGGGACTGGATAGGGTTCTAAAATGCACTCCAATTTACAATAAGAACACCAGGTTAAGGCGGCTTAATGCCAAGAGTTAATATATTGAAATTTCCCAAAGTTATTCACTGTACAATATATACATCTATATATACAACTCTTGATGCTAATTTGATCTTGAATTAGGGAACTTCCTAAACCCACACAACTTTCTCTCTAACTAAAAGTTCTTAGTTCCCTATTGAGTTCATTCAATACTAGTTAATACTTATCTTCCGAGCGGCGGGAATCTTCTACGACGTCTTCTTTCTTGAAGCCTGAGTTTCACTATCACACGTTAGCACACGCTGTTACACTTCTTCCCTTCACTGGTTCCCCAAGAGATACAGTTCTGATTTACAATGTCACAGTCCAGGCTAATCACAAGGTGATTGAGTTCGTTGTTGTACTGGAACCTGTCGATCCGTGGTTACCTCTTCCCTACTGACCGGCCCAATCTTGTACAGTCTTATCCCTGTCTCCTTGATAATAGGAGACCTTAGTCCCTGAGTGATGCTTCCCTCTAGCCTCCTCTGTATAGTTAGTGTCTATTGAGTGGATTCCTCCAGAGAACTTCACTCCTATTGAAGAACAGTCAAAGTCCTTAATTGTCACCCTTTACTTTACGTCTTTACTAGAGCAATAGAGATTATGTGCTTCCACTGCTTGTCCGAATCCGGTACTTTTCCCTGGTCGCGTAAGCCTAATTTACTTAAAAGGCTTCCCTTATTTTCTCGTTAATTTACGAGTCCGCCAGTGCGTTCCCTTCAACCTACCACTCTTTTACTGGAGCGTTCAGACTTCCTGACGTATTGTCTAAGAGTACTATTATCAATGATAATACTCCTGACTTCGAACTTCACTTCAAATTCTGTTCGCGACCTGACTTGCTCAATGTCCCCGCCACACCTTCAGCTTCCTTCCCAACTACCTCTTCTGACTGTGAGCTATGAACTAACTGATCACCTCTCTGAGTTCTCCCTTAAGTTAATTCTGTATTTCGCTGTTGCTATGCTCAGCCGAACTTTGAACCCTGTGTACTTCTGATTTGTCTTATTCTCATTGGCTGGCAGCATCCCTTCTCTGAGGGAATTCTCAACCTTCTCAATTGTTCCAGAAGGTCGAACCTCGGAATATTCCTTGTACTACGTGCGGTTTAAGCCGCGCTCTGTCATCCTTGACCATGTACATACAGTGATAAGGAATGACCAATATCCTGTGTTTGTTCAAACATTTCACCACTGCCTGAAAGCTCAGAACTGCATCTCCTTTAGTAATTCCCAATGAATATTTCAATCTCATTTTCTTACCCATATAATTATTTCCTCTTGATACCTTTAAGTTTTATTTTATTTTCTGACTCAACATTTCTTATATCTACTTTTATTTCTGCGTTGTGAGGTCGCGGTTCGAATTTATTTTCGAACCGCTTGCTCACGAATTATGACATGCGGGAGTGCCTGATCAGCGATACGACAGGGAACATGTCGTCCCTTATGAGTTGGGGAATGGAGTTTTATGTTGCCCGTCGAGGCATGATCAAAAGATGAATGTTGTGGTTCCAGCTGTTCTTGTACCTATGATCTTCAAGTACTACAATGAAACCCCATTAGGGGGGCATGTAGGCATCTTCAAAACTCGAGAAAAGATCCGAGAGATATTCATCTGGAGAGGTATGGACGGTGAAATTCGAGAATTGGTAAAAGCTTGTAAATCTTGTTGCCTTAGTAAGCCCACCATGTCCACTAAGCTAGGGCTATTATCTTCTCACCAAGCGTCGCGCCCCATGGAACGCCTCTACATCGACTACGTAGGACCCTTCCCCCAATCAAAGGGCAATGCCAACAAATTCATTCTTGTGTGTGTAGATGGTTTCACCAGATTTTCTTGGTTATTTCCGACTAAGCTGCCTACCGCTCAGTCCACCATTGCTTGTTTGAATTCCATCTTTGCTTCTTTTGGTCCGTGTCAATATTTAGATTCTGATAATGCTAAAGCCTTTACTTCCAATCTCTTCCGTAAATTCTGTTTTGATTTGTCCATCTCTCATGTATCTACTTCGGCGGATTATCCTCAACCATCTCTGGCGGACCGGGTCAATCGTAATCTGCGATCGGCTCTAATTGCCTATCATCACGAAGATCATTCCAGATGGGATACGTCCCTACGTTGGTTGGCCTTCGCTTTGAATTCGGCTGTTCATGAGTCCAACAAGTTCACTTCTGCTTCCTTGATGTTTAAATTTGTGTCTAACAAGCCGCTCTCTAACCTTTCGTCTCTTAGTGATGTTCCACCTGAGACAATAGATCCAGATAATATGAGAGATCTTTGGAAGAAGGCTAAGGCTAATCTTAAAGCTTCTCATGAAAAGGTGAAGATATGATCGTGGACGGTTGCCCAGTAGGTGATCAAGTCATGGTAAAAAAAATCGTTCCCGCGGGCAAGCTTGCCCCCAGATTTCATGGGACGTGCGTCATTTGAGATTTCCTGACTCCTGTTACATGCTTGGTGAGCAATCCAGCAACCGAGAGGATCTTTAAGGTACATATCTCCCAATTAAAACCTGTATAATTCGTTTTTTGTTCATAGCCGCTAAACTTTAGCAGGAGCTTAGAAGGTTATATTTTCTTTAAATCTAAGGCCTTCTGCACTTTGGTTGTACTGTCTTATTTGTAGGCATACTAAATGGACGATCTTTTACTCCGGTTTTCCTGCTGTTCATTCCTGAGTGGCCATTACCAAGCCCCCGCCTCCTGCATATCCACACAGTGGCAATAAAAGCTTTCCACGTCGCCCAGTCCTCAGCATCACCAATTAAGATCGTACCCTCTATTCTCAAGTCTCCAACAACACTTTTCTGTCGTCGAGATCTTACTGTTTCAGTGCCCCGCAGCCGTTCGTCTCCGTACCGCCACTGAGGTGGGGTATGGCCCCACTCCACTCCCGTGATGTCTTCCTGTGTACGGCTCGCCGGAGTCCATCTCCCGGCAAAGGTTGAAGTGCGGCGCACCAACCGCCAACTCATCTGGGGACTGTTAATACACTCCTGATCTGCGGCGTCATTCACGATGACTACCCCTCTCATAGTAGCCGGAGAGGTGTATCTGAGGGTACTTGAGGGTTCCGGGCGACCTCAACTGGATATCGGCAGCGGAAGCAGGACTTGCCGTCAAAAATTTCATATGTATTCCACATTCCTAAGCGACAAAGGCACTCCAAAACTGGTGTTAATCTACCTTTCACCTGTCTACATCAAAAACAAAAATTAGAAACCTTTTCTTTCTTCAAGTTAAAACATTATATTTTTTCAAAATTCTTCTGTGACACCCTTTGGAAAGACATTTGGGGGGGAGGTCTGTACTGGGAGGTACACCTCTACGCCGCACATTTAAATGTTTGGCCTAAAAGAACTCCTCTACAGGAGAAACACTGAACTTGAAACTGGACCTACTTAAACTTTTACTCAGAAGATACCACCACCTTAATTTTGTGATTGTGAAGTTTCCAGTACTGTATAAAATTCTACGTGGTTTCTTTACCATTTATCAAGAAGTTTGGACTTTCTGCAACAGATGTCACTCCAAAAGCTATGTTCATGCACCCTGGTGCGAAGTGAAGGAACTTTATTTGAAGAAATTTTGTATTCATAAGTTTGTTCTTTAATAAATTATGTTCATTCATTTTTGGGTTGGCAATATTGATCTTTTCTTTCCGCCAGTTTTGAATTTAGCCAATCCCTAATTTCTGTAATTAATTTTCGGCCTATCACAGGCTTCTTCTTCGATTTGGTGTGTAACTTTACGCTAGCCAATAAAAGTAAGAGGGTGTGGCTTGATTATTCATGAAAGGTCTCGAACTTTCCCCGAGGGTTTATAAACTGTGGATTTTCACTCTCCTGGCCACTTGATCAACATCTAAGTGTGTGTATGTGAAGCAAGAGGCGGGAGGTGCCTCTTTCATCAGGCAGCAGTCCTTCAGCAAGGTCATGGCCGTTTAACATCTTTTTTCTTGCCCGCTCCGCAGTTTAACCCGAGGTATAGGTCCGAATCTTTAATATGTAACCTACTTCTCTAAAATGTAAGTTTCTTCCGGCTAATGTGAACATTTCCTGAAATCTGTAACTGTAATTTGGGGATAGAGAGTGATTTACCCTCTCGAGCTCCCCTTCATGTTGGTTTGAGGTGACTACGTTTTGTAACTGGTTTTCTTCCTTTCCGTAATGTCTTAAATTATTCTGATACGAGTCACCTCCATAGTCTGGGAATAGCCCCTGTTTCATCTGCCTAGTGCCTTTTAGGTTTTAGAATACATATCTAGGAGTGCAAGTACACGCCTCCATTCAATTTGGTGTTTCGGGCCATTTACTTAACCTGTTCTTTTTCTGCTAAGGCCCAGTAAGTTGGGTACAAGATACCCCTGTTTCATTTTTGTAAGTTATGCCTTGATGGCAAGTAATTGTAAGGTTCTGATATTGCCTTGAATAAGCCTGAAAAACTGAGAGCGGGTCAGCTCTTTTCTAGTGTTGTAAATGTGTCTCTGGGAGGCTCGATATTGTAATTAGGAGCAATTGCTCCATGTTTTAGGGGATTTCTGCCCTTTGAACAAATTAGTGTGTTGTAATGTCGAACTAGGAGCTCAACTTGTAAAACTAGAGGCTTGTAGCCCAAGAGTGTTAAAATTCTGAAATCTTGGATCCTTCTAAGTCTTGTTTCCAAATTGTTATTTCACTCAGTGAAAAGTTGTCATAATTTTGTTGTTTCTTCTGAAAATATAACCTTTGTTAAAACTTCTAAATTAACTTTGACCTTGTAGTTAGACCCGTTCATCCCGGCACCTTCTTTCACCTCTGCGTTCCACAAATACCCCGGAACACCAATAATTATTTCGTTTCGTCAGAATCCTTGGCTGAATGGTCAGCGTTGAAGCCCTCTGTACAATTCACCGATTTCATTCTCGGAGGAAACGTGGATTTTAATCACATCTAATTAATTCTTCTGGCTCGGAGACTGGGTGTTTTTCAAACACTTTTATCTTCATATTCAGACAACACAATACCTTTCCAACCACCACACAAACATACAATAGTAATTACTAGACCTCGGATTTATAGCTGCCTCTCAAATAGGTTCTAAAATATTTTTAGGCAGCTTCAATTTTAATTAATTAAAACCAATTGAAATACCATGTTTATTATGTTAAATTGAAATAACTCGTTAGAGGGAAGTATAAAACAAGTCAAACTTACCTTTCTGTTGCAAACGTCACGGAATATAATTTTAGCATCCGATGTGAAATGGGGAAACTCATGTAACCATTTTCTAATTAAAGATGACTTGGAATCTGAGATTTTGTGCATAATTCACACGCTGAACAATCGGGAATACCGAAATGTTCTCACAAAATGAAATGAAATGGACTTTTTTCCAAGCAGGTCAATGGATACTGTCTCTGCCTTGTGACAGACAACAGTAGTGTTCGCTGCGGGAGGTCTTAAGGCTTTCCGGGGAGTGTGATTTACACCTTTACGATTTTAAGATACTGTTTAAGATACTGAAAATGAGTCAGCAAATATTTTAATTTCTAGGAATATATTAAAAAGCTTAACCGTTTCAGGGACAAAAATAGGAATTGTAGGAATATAGGCAAACATATGTTCTTATGCATGGTCGGACTTTACTCAGCCCGTGACATTGGAGATCCGACAACGTCGCTTGGAGTCAAGCATATGACTTCTGTGTTCGTAATTTGTAAACAAGTCTAACGTGGTGTATCATTATATTTTGTGTTGTGCGTGAATTGACTTGATGGCATTGTTCAAATTTCAGAGTATACTGAAGATACTTTTTTTGTTAGTTGCTTTACGTCGCACCGACACAGATAGGTCTTATGGCGACGATGGGAGAGGGAGAGGCTAGGAGTGGGAAGGAAGCGGCCGTGGCCTTAATTAAGGTACAGCCCCAGCATTTGCCTGGTGTGAAAATGGGAAACCACGGAAAACCATCTGCAGGGCTGCCGACAGTGGGGTTCGAACCTACTATTTCCCGAATACTGGATACTGGCCGCACTTAAGCGACTGCAGCTATCGAGCTCGGTTGAAGGTATTTCATGTGTTATAGTTTAAGAAAATAACCTACACGCTATTTGGTATCCTGGAACGGCATTAATTTACAGCTAAGGTGAGCTTTCTCATGTTGCAGTATGTATAAGAGTGACAATCCACATCGCTTTTAAAGCCATTCTGTGTTTGTATTTTTAAAATTGAGTAGTTTAAAACAGCAGCATGATTGTGTTATTTTACGTTGCACAAGTATGACAAGTATGACAAGTATGACAACCACAACTAAAGCTAGGCGCAATTTCAGACGCCAAGGCATTGCTGTTTTCCTTCGTGCTCCAGCAACTATGATTCTAATCAAGAGGGATACATTTCAGTGTTTAGATTTCCTAAGGATGATGCAGTGAAAGCTTCGTGGTTGAAATGTATCCCCAGAGACAACTGGAACCCTACTTTATCTAGTGTAGTCTGTGCGAAACACTTTGCTCCAGAAGTTGTGGATATATTTGAGACTTACATTGTTGACAATGGTGAAAAGTAAACAAGGAAAAAAATAGCCCTACTACACCCTTCCACCTATCAAAAATTTCATTCATCTTCTCAAGTGCGGGGGATTAATTGCGCTAGTAATGTACGGTGGTTGGACGTATATGTTCAGCTAGCTACTCAGGGTAAAATATTTATCAATTCGGTCCTCAAATCATATTACTATAATCGCAGGTTCTGTTGAAGAGTGACAATATCCGCAATTAATCATTCAATTCCCCAAAACCAAGTAATTATCCGTAATAACGCTCATAACATATCATAATTATATTCTATCAGCACCTATGCTACCATATGACTACGTATTTTAACCTATTCTTATAAAGAAAACGCAAAAATAATCCTATATCTAATTTATTAGCATGCTAATGCGGTAACAATAAAATAAAAATCAAATTATGGGCAGTAGTGAAAGGAAAATGTAGTTATGATACATTATTATCTTTGAATTCATTAATCATCTCCATAAACACAATTGAAATTGGGTGAATTATTGTCTTCCACTTCAGTATTTGTCATCATCTCGCTGTATGACCTCAGTTCATCATTTCATAAATATATCATGGGGTAAGAGTTGAAACTTTGAGGAGGGGGTGGTATTTCTTCATGTTTGGTCTGTTTGGAATTGTTTGGGTTTTCGTAGTGACCTTTTCTTGACATGAGATAAGCAATAAGTTTCCCAAGAATGGTTTTAAAATATCAACTCACATTAAATAATTCTGTCTATACTAATACCAAGTATATTATTACCAAATTCTTTCATATGTAACAGAAGAAATCAAATATTTTCACTAGTAAGTGAGATATCAACTTTCATATCATTTACCGCTGTGCCCACATTAGGTTATAAACTCATTTACCAATCTACATTCACATTTTGAAACGTTTGTCCTGCTAGGCGATGTTCCTACATATTCCTATATTTATTCTATAACGCATGTGAATTTCAATTAACCTAGCATAATCTTTGATATAAATACTACCAATCGACCTTTTACCACTTGGATTGTATATTCATTTGGACATGACCTAACTCCATTACTTGCAGTATTATCAACCATACCATAACCGTAACTAACACAGAATTCCGTAATAACATCATTCAACCATTGCTTATATAAGGAACAATTAATATTTCCTAACACTATTATCATTACATAATTCTCATATATCTCTTCTTTGCGTTTCATCTGCATACAAAAATCCTCATCTCTTCTTAACAACCTCTTTGTTACGGTTAAAACAGTCCATCGTCTACAGTTACTATTTATTAATGGCAAATTCCTAATATTTAATCAACTTCTGCTAATATCAGAATCGTATTGCCATGTCTGCCGATCTGGTCTCTGTACTATCTAGGTTTCATTCTAAACTTCACAGACTCTCTTCTTAACCTCTTCTAGTTCGACACTAAATGATCTGTCCAAGTAGATTGGCTCTTACACGTTGATATTTACATTCCGTTTCTGTTTACAATAACCTAAATTCATCTTACGACCACGGCATAACTATAACTCTAATTGGCACATGTTTGCGGTTAATATCTTAGAATGTAACATTAGTATTCACTTATTGGCACATTTAATTTATCTGTAGGCACTTCTGCATTCATATTAATATCTTTCATTATATAGAAGTAACTTTAAAATGAAAACCTTGAAACGTATTACTTATCTCGTGTCGGCTGGTCATCTGCTGGATTCTGCTTGCTCCTCACGACATCTCCGAGTAATCAGCCAAGATCCTGGATTACGTCACAGCCGGGCATCGATTAGGCAGTCTTGAGCTATGACATCTTGAGTAGTCTTCCGCCATTAGTTTAAGCGAGCTCCATCATGACTCCAGTGTCCACGCAATGAGAAAACAGCATAAATCAAGTAGAATACATCTAAATTCCTTTCATTCTCAGCTTTCCATTACTTATGTTTATCTATTTGTCTTCCTTATTACGTAAAGATAGTCCTAAGATATTATAAATTTCCAAAATATGCTTGTTTTTCGTCAAATATATCGCCTAATATAAGCTGATAGTAGCTTCTGACTGTTATCTCTGCGGATTTGATAGTATATGGCCACTTATTGTAATATTACTGGCCCTTTTTCTCGTCAACGTTTCACTGGACTGTAGCCTTTCTTTACTTCGGTATTTGGAAACGAAGTATGTGCGTTTTCCTTTAGTTTCTGAATTATTTCACGGATGTAAGTATCTGAATCCCTTGTTTTAACGCATATTTTACTTCAGTTTCCTCTGACGCGTTGATTATTCTTCCTAGTCTGCAGTGTAAATTGCTATTCTTTCTTAGTACGGTTTTCCTTCTTTCAAGGTAGTTAAGAATCGAATGATTTGAATTATTTTTACGGACCATAGTTGTTCTATCTAAGAAACTCTTTTCCTTTCACGCCGGTCTATACGAGTCTCCGCCTTCTAATTACGATCGACTTGCTACATGATTACATTCCGTATATATTTACACCACCTGAACCTGCTCCGCGCCATTTTTATTCGCTACTTCTCCATGTCAACGGCCATCTCAACTGTAACCTAATGGTACACTACGTTATAGTCTGGTGTTCTCCCTAGGAATTTACCAAACCTTCCCTGTTATTTAACCAAACCCGGTCCATCCACAAGAAGAACACCAGATGACAGGCGTAAAGGAAGTTCAGAAAAGAGAGGAGGAGGATTTTCAAAAACTTGTTGAACAAGACAAAATTGTAGATTTTGTAATCTCAAAAGATTGTAAAACCCTCCTTGCTGACTGTTAGGAAACCGATGGTTGACAGAAAGTAGTGAAAATGAATTTGTATTTTACACTCTGTCAATCAATGTGGTACCAAAAGTTGAGGTTGCAATAAAAGTGTAAGTGTTGTTGGAGCAATCAGTGTTTGTGAAAGGAAAAAATGTATGTACGGTAAGGATGATCCCTTATTAAAGGGAGAATTACAGAAGTGGTCACAACTCAGGGACATTCTGAACAATTATTGTGTAACTTATGCCATGCAAGTAATGAGTTGTAACCTCAGGTGCATTACAAGAAAATGGTTAACCATATCAAAGGCCAGCTGTCAGATATTGAGATTTCAGTGAATCTCAATCAGATGAAAAATTTCCAGGCTCGAAACAAGCAGTGTAAGCTATCAGTTTCAACGCCTGTGTGCGTCCAAAAAGTTATATTCCTGCCTTCTTTTTCAGTTTTCATTTCTAATTTACTACATATCTTCTTCTTGTTATGCTGCTATTTGAAATCAAACATTATGTTCCTTCTTCATTCTAGACATCTCAAACGCATAGCAAATGCATTACGTGTCAGTTTTCTTAATAGTATAGCACGTGGTCTTTTTGTAAGATAGTGATATGTAAATCTCCCTTTGGATAGAATGTACGGTATGTGAACTCATATTGCCAGTATAAGTCAGGTGTTGTGCATGGCCATGCTCAGAATCAAACAGGAAAGTTAGCTAGAACCATTCAGGCCTTTATGATAAGTTGTTTTTGGGAGTGTTTCTGCTGTAGTTGCACTGGTGCCAGTAAAAAATTTAACAGGTTATGACTTAGCTATCTTGAAAAAAAAAGCTACAAGTACTGTCCAAAATTGCGGTCTTACTGTGCTTCGCATTATTTCTGATAATTATCGGATAAATCGCAACATGGTTTCTGTTCTAGGTGGAAGTTTAAATTATAAGATGCCCAACCCAAAGTGTGATTCTTTTATTTACATTTTATGTGATACTGTTCATCTACTTAAATCTGTCAGAAATAATCAGTTAAATCTGTGTGATGAAGCTAAAACCTTCTTTTATCCCAAATTTGATCCTATCATTGGTCATGATTGTTCAGTTTACAAAGCCCAGTTTTCAGTGTTGAGAGAATTGTGCCGGTTAGAGTCCAACAAGTTATTGAAGTGTGCCTCTGTATTTAATTACAAGTCAGTGTTTCCATCAGTCATAGAGAGGCAGAACGTGGCTCTTGCTTGCAATAATTTTTGTAACGAAGTAACTACAAGGGGCTATTCTGAAGTAGAACATTTTCTTAACTTGATTAACAGATGGTGGACAGTTATGATCATTAAGAGCAAGTCAATTAGAAACAGAAAGAGAGAAGTGAATGCTTCTCCATTCACATCAAGAGATGATATCAGTTTACAATTTCTTGAAGAATTTGTGAATTCGTTGAGGACATACTGTACTTTAATACGACCTTGCAATACGATCGACTTTCAGTAGACACTTTCAGGGCTCTCATAAAAACAACAAGTGCCATGATTGAGTTGATAAGCTTTTGTTTAGATCTACCTGAAGTCGAGTATGTGCTGCCAGGAAAGCTTCAATCCGATAAACTTGAGAAGAGATTTAGTTCTTATAGACAGTTGTGTGGTGCCAGTTACAATGAAGGCTATCTGTTTTACGAGTATAATAAAAATATTCCGGGCTATTATGCCGTGGTCTACTCCTTTCGTTTCTTGGAAGAAACGAGAGGAGTAGAAGAGCCCGGAAGATTTTTTATATTGACACCGGCCGTGAAAGCCTTCATACTTTAATGTTTTACAAGTTTTCGAAGCTGAGAAGAAGATAAGAGTGCAGTCTTTGCTAGGATTAAGGTCTGCAAAATATGAAGAAATATATTTAAGCAGGCACATGTTTGAATTAGATTCCGATTCATTGAACATAACTGACGAAACAGATGCATGCAGTGAATTTTCCAGTGTGCTAGTTAAAGTAAATGAAATAGAAGTAGACTTTGATAACATGTTTCCTGTCATTTACATTTCAGGTTTTGTAGCTTTTAAGCTAGCCAGTAAACTTTTATTCTCCGACCCGCGTAGTAGGAAAAATAATACTAATCCACCAGCGGTGAAAGTTCATATAACAATACTTCAGCTGAAAATTGTAGTGTAGATACTGCACCCGTCCACCTCCCGAGTCCCAGACTAGCATTAATCTCAGGGGTGTCGGTTCATTGTTTTAGTCCACAAATATATAAATATAGAGGCATAAGTGAACACGGGAATGAACGGAGCAATTAAAAATAAAATAGGGAAAGCTCGATTGTAAACATGAATTAAAAGACTCCATGACAGGACTAGGAAGTGACAGTTAACTTGAAAAAGGGCATAACATCTAACTGCAATAAAAAGATTATGAGAAAGGTTTCCTTTGATATAATTGCCAGAAGGAGCAGTTTATTGAGCCATCCAGCGCACGGAATTTTGGTACATTTGACAACGACAATTAATTTTCTCATTCGTTACATAAAACAAATCACTTGCTATACCGCAAGTGGCAACAATATGCTGCTAGGTTTATCCTGAAATAAAATGACATTCTGGGTATAATTTACGGATCGATTACGTTTGAATCGAACCGTTGTCCAAGGAAAAGCCTTCCTTTGATCGGGAGCCCGAGCATAAACCACGTTTATGGTCGGCTTCTTGATTCAACTTAGATGAAGTATCCCAACTATTTACAGTTTTCCGAGGTCGGTACTCGGACTGGGTAATGTCAGCGTGAGTTTATGAAAATGTATTACACTGACAGGTCCTGTCTTAAATATCCAGCTGAAGCCATTGCCGCTGGAACTAACACAAATTCTTTACACATGATCTAATTTATTATCAAACGGCCTCAGAAGGTTACGGTGACGAATGAGATAACGAGGTGCGGTGGGAAATACCGTGCCGATGACCTCTCCTCGCATCGCAAGCGAAGTAAACAAACACACTAAGTATTACAGTAACTTGTCTCGTGCGGAAGCCGTACGATAACGAAGTAACTACACGATCAGAGGGATGTTGTCATCAATTATTTAATTCACTATCGTCTGCATATTTCTGCCTCCATGAAATTATCATTATTGACATTATTATTATTATTATTATTATTATTATTATTATTATTATTATTATTATTATTATTATTATGCTCGACGATTCCTGGTACTGTCACGTTTGATTATTATCGTCATTATTACGCGGGACGCAAACACATAGGTAATTACTGTTATTATTATGATTATCTCCCTCTTGTGATTATTATTATTATGACGTCACTCAAGATTATTATTATTAATGAATAGGTCACTTAAGATTTTATTATTATTATTAATGTCACTCAAGATTCTATTATTATTATTATGACGTCACTCGAGATATTATTATTAACGTCACTCAAGATGATTTTATTATTATTATTATTATTATTATTATTATTATTATTATTATTATTATTATTATTATTATTATTATTATTTTGCGGTAGGTAGAGGTGAATGAAGGTGCGGGGGTGAACGGGTCTCAAACTACGAAATTAAAGTTGATGTAAAATTTAACAAGGTTATATTCTCTTTTCAAAATTCAGAAATAACAAGAATGGCAGGTACAGAGTAGCAAGGTAACAAATTACGATTACAGTATTCACAAGATTTGGGCTTCGAGCCCCTAACTCACAATTCTTGGGCAATTAGCCCAACTTTACCCCGAAACAAGTTTCAACAGAGGGGCAGAAAACCCCATTCATGCCCAGGAGCACTTGCTCTAAATTACACAGAAAGGCCTCCTCGAGGCATACAACACTCAATTTTCGAGAAAGAGCCACTCGCTCTCAACATTAAGCCTATTAAAGGCCATACCAAACTCCACCTTCAAGTTGTCCTCTAAGGACATAGATACAGGGGTAAAATACCCAACCTACTGAGGTCTATTAAGTAAGAAAAAAAGGTTAATTACATGACCTCTAAAATAACCACTTGAGAGGAGGCGACCTGCACTCCTAATACATTTGTTTAAAACCTACTTGGCACTAGGCCATTAATGCAGGGGCTAATCCCATACTAAAGAGGTGACTTTAGAAAGGAACAATTTACATAACGTTAAAGAAGAATAGGTTGAGAAAAAATAAGTTCACCTCAAAACAATATGAATGGGAGCTCGAGAGGGTTAAGCACTCTCTATCCCGATATGCAGTTTAAAGATAGAATAGATACCAAGGGTCTTTACATTTTAAGGAAGGTTACATTATGGAAAAACTTCGGACCCGCCCCGAGAGTTAAACTGCTGAGCTAGCAAAGAAAGAAGTTATTAATCGGCCATTACCTTGTTGTTGACCGCTGCCGAAGAAAGAGGCGCTTCCCGCCCCCTGCTATGTACTTTACACACTAAAAGATGGAACAGAAGTGGCACCGAGACCCGAAAATCAGCAGTTTATATACTCTCGCGGAAAGTTCGAGGCGTTTTTGGAATGAGAACACCCTCCCACAAGGATTTTATTGGTTCATCAAGAAACCCCCTACACAATACGAAGAAGAAACATATTATTGGTTGAAAATTAATTCGAGAAATTCGGGATTGGCTAAATTCAAAACAAGGGGAAAGAAAGGGTTAATATTGCCAACTTAAACAATGACTGAAAGAAATTTAGCAAAGAACAAACTTTTGAAATTAAATTTTCTCAACAAAAACAGTTCTTTCACTTCGCACTAGGGTGCACCGTTGTAGTTCTTCAGTAGTGTCCTCTAGAAGAGAATGTTCACACTTCTTACTACAAGCAAAACAAAAATACATCGAAAACAACACAGTTCAGAAACTTCAAAATTTCCAAGTAGTGGCATCTTCAGCGTAACTTGAAAATTAATACATAAGACAAAGTTCAGACTTCTCCCAGTAGGGGAGTTTCAACTGGCGCAAAGTTTAAATAAGCGGCGTGGAGGTGTACCGCCCGGTACAATTATTATTATTATTATTATTACACTGACTGACAGAGCAAATGCAACACAAAGAAGGAGTGGTTCGAAAGGGATGAAAGTTGGAGAAAAAACAGAGACGGCACGGACGAATAATTGATGTTTATTTCAAACCGATATGCGGGTTACACAATGCGCACGGCATCGACTCAGTAGGATGTAGGACCACCGCGAGCGGCGATGCACGCAGAAACACGTCGAGGTACAGAGTCAATAAGAGTGCGGATGGTGACCTGAGGGATGGTTCTCCATTCTCTGTCAACCATTTGCCACAGTTGGTCGTCCGTACGAGGCTGGGGCAGAGTTTGCAAACGGCGTCCAATAAGATCCCACACGTGTTCGATTGGTGAGAGATCCGGAGAGTACGCTGGCCACGGAAGCATCTGTGCACCTCGTAGAGCCTGTTGGGAGATGCGAGCAGTGTGTGGGCGGGCATTATCCTGCTGAAACAGAGCATTGGTCAGCCCCTGAAGGTACGGGAGTGCCACCGGCCGCAACACATGCTGCACGTAGCGGTGGGCATTTAACGTGCCTTGAATACGCACTAGAGGTGACGTGGAATCATACGCAATAGCGCCCCAAAACCATGATGCCGCGTTGTCTAGCGGTAGGGCGCTTCACAGTTACTGCCGGATTTGACCTTTCTCCACGCCGACGCCACACTCGTCTGCGGTGGCTATCACTGACAGAACAGAAACGTGACTCATCGGAGAACACGACGTTCCGCCATTCCCTCATCCAAGTCGCTCTAGCCCGGCACCATGCCAGGCGTGTACATCTATGCTGTGGAGTCAATGGTAGTCTTCTGAGCGGACGCCGGGAGTGCAGGCCTCCTTCAACCAATCGACGGGAAATTGTTCTGGTCGATATTGGAACAGCCAGGGTGTCTTGCACATGCTGAAGAATGGCGGTTGACGTGGCGTGCGGGGCTGCCACCGCTTGGCGGCGGATGCGCCGATCCTCGCGTGCTGACGTCACTCGGGCTGCGCCTGGACCCCTCGCACGTGCCACATGTCCCTGCGCCAACCATCTTCGCCACAGGCGCTGCACCGTGGACACATCCCTATGGGTATCGGCTGCGATTTGACGAAGCGACCAACCTGCCCTTCTCAGCCCGATCACCATACCCCTCGTAAAGTCGTCTGTCTGCTGGAAATGCCTCCGTTGACGGCGGCCTGGCATTCTTAGCTATACACGTGTCCTGTGGCACACGACAACACGTTCTACAATGATTGTCGGCTGAGAAATCACGGTACGAAGTGGGCCATTCGCCAACGCCGTGTCCCATTTATCGTTCGCTACGTGCGCAGCACAGCGGCGCATTTCACATCATGAGCATACCTCAGTGACGTCAGTCTACCCTGCAATTGGCATAAAGTTCTGACCACTCCTTCTTGGTGTTGCATTTGCTCTGTCAGTCAGTGTATTATTATTGTACCGGGCGGTACACCTCCACTCCGCTAATTTAAAATTTGCGCCAGTTGAAACTGCTCTGCTGGAGGAAGTCTGAACTTTATCTACGGTATTATTTTCAAGTTTCTCAGAAGATGTCACTACTTGGAAATTTTGGAGGTTTTGAACTGTGTCATTCTTGATGTATTTTTGTTTTACCTGTAGTGAGAAGTGTGAACTTTCTCTTCTAGAGGACACTACTGAAAACCTACAATGGTGCACCCTAGTGCGGAGTGAAAGAACTGTTTTTTGGAGAAATTTTTATTTCAAAAGTTTGTTTCTTGTTAAATTTCTTTCTGTTATTGTTTAAGTTGGCTGTATATCCCTCTCTTTCCCCTTGTTTTGTATTTAGCCAATCCCGAATTTCTTTAATTAATTTCGGACCAATCTGATGTATCTTTCCCCAACTTGAATATGCTGCTTATCCCTATCCAATAAAGTTTTGGTGGGAGGGTGTTCTCATTCCAAAAACGCCTCGAACTTTCCGCGAGAGTATATAAACTGCTGATTTTTGGGTCTCTGCGCCACTTCTGTTCAATCTTTTAGTGTGTAAAGTACATAGCAGGGGGCGGGAAGCGCCTCTTTCTTCGGCATCAGTCAACAACAAGGTAATGGCCGATTAATAACTTCTTTCTTTGCTAGCTCAGCAGTTTAACTCTCGGGGCGGGTCCGAAGTTTTTCCATAATGTAACCTTCCTTAAAATGTAAAGACACTTAGTATCTATTCTATCTTTTAAACTGCATTTTGGGATAGAGAGTGCTTAACCCTCTCGAGCTCCCACTCATATTGTTTTGAGGTGAACTTATTTTTTTCTCAACCTATTCTTCTTTAACGTAATGTAAATTGTTCCTTTCTAAAGTCACCTCTTTAGTATGGGATTAGCCCTTGCATTAATGGCCTAGTGCCAAGTAGGTTTTACACAAATGTATTAGGAGTGCAAGTCGCCTCCTCTCAATTGGTTATTTTTTGAGGTCATGTAATTAACCTTTTTCTCACTTAATAGGCCTCAGTAGGTTGGGTATTTTGCCCCTGTGTCTATGTCCTTAGAGGACAACTTGAAGGTGGAATTTGGTGTGGCCTTTGACAGGCTTAAATTTTGAGAGCAAGTTGCTCTTTCTTGAAAATTTTGTTTTCTGCGCGCCTCAAGGAGGCCTTACTGTGTAATTTGGAGCAAGTGCTCCTGGGCATGAATGGGGTTTTCTGCCCCTCTGTTGAAACTTGTTTCGGGGTAAAGTTGGGCCAATTGCCCAAGAATTGTGAGTTAGGGGCTCGAAGCCCAAATCTTGTGAATACTGTAATCGTAATTTGTTTCCTTGCTACTCTGTACCTGCCATTCGTGTTATTTCTGAATTTTGAAAAGAGAATATAACCTTGTTAAATTTTACATCAACTTTAATTTCGTAGTTTGAGACCCGTTCACCCCCGCACCTTCTTTCACCTCTACCTACCACAAAAACTTGGTAACAAGTGGTAGCAGAGCGTGGTTGAATGAGTCTCAATTTAGCCCCTTTTGACGGCTAAACATTGCTTTGGTTCAAACTCTAACAATTTTCTCAGTTGCTGGAATTTTTGATCTTTCCTGTTTCAAAATTGTTCTGTCATCATGCCCGGCCCTCGCGATGTTCTCCATCTTAACTATTTGCGCAAGGAGGAGTTGATCTATGAGTTAACTATCAGAAATGTGCAATCTGGAGGCACGGTTGCGATAGACACCAACAAGCTTAGAGAGTACCTTGATTTGCCCATTTCCATCCCCAATTTGGGAGAGAAAGAAATTGACGACTCTCTTTCCACGATCACCGAAAATACTACTGGGCTAGCATCGGTAGTTAGTTTTTTGACGAGAATGATCCTTCTCCTAATCAAATTAAGCGTGTGCAAGCCAGGCTATATCATTTTTCAAATAGAGTTAACGATCTGTTGTCTCTGAAGTTGAATGACGTTCAGAGGAAGGAAGCTAGTACGTTGCTTGAAAGTATTTCTGAATTATCTAGTAAGGTCACTCAATTGTTAACTGGGGAAGTTCCTCCCAAAATTGATCAACCCACCACGATGAATGTAGGTAGCGAGGAAGAGCCTCCTAAGGGAGAAGTCAATAGGATAACCGTTGCTGCTCAAACTATCTTTGCCCCATTGGACAACGAGTCTGTACGCCTGCATCGTTGAATAATATACGTTCTGAATTAACTTCCTTGCCACTGAAACCTTTACCTACTATGTCACCCGGGTTTAGCAGCTTGCCTCATCCATTGGCAATGTTGCTCAGAGGTATCTCTAAGTTTTCCGTTAATACCACCAGTGACGTAAATTCATTTTTAAGATTTTTAGTTGAATTTCAGGATCATGCCCTTGTGTTTTCTCTTTCCGCATGTCAGATTTTGCAAATCATCTATCCCTATGCAATTGGTATTCTCTCAGACAAAATAGTAAGAGCCATTGCCGAGCAATCATCTATTGAGGATTTCCACGCCCACTTGCTAGCTAACTTCATCCCGGCTAGGGCCAGGTCCTCCCTTATTCAGAAGTACTATTATCGTGTACACCGTTTGGATGAAAACTTGGCAGACTTCATCCAAGATATTAAATTCTATACTAGGGTGTTTGCTCTTCATTTTCCTGAAGATCAGATTGTACAGGCTATTGTAGAAGGAATTTCACGATCTTATAGGTCATATTTGTGTTTCGCGGCATGCCCGCAAACCTTCTCTGAACTTGAAGCATTGGCCGTCTCAGCGGAAGGAGTTAGATACGCCGATTCTTTGCGTGTCGCGAAAGAACCCCCTCCTTCTTTTGGTAATCCTCGGCCTCCTCCTCGCCGACCAGTCACACCTCGTAAATGCTATGCTTGCGGGTCGCCCGACCATCTTCGGAACAAGTGCCCATTGCTTAAGTCTAGTGGGACAAGGAATGGAGCTGGTTCATCACAAGGCTGTTTTAAATGTGGGGCTTTCTCACATATCGCCAAGAATTGTCCCAATTCGAATAGCATCCCCTCCTGCTCAACTTCAGGTGCAACTTCCAACAACAATCAAAAGTGACTAGTGGCTTCGGCTGAGTCGACTAATCCATCTTCCCGAGGCTCAGCCCCTGGCAAACAGGTCGTAAATTCAGGGAATGTTCAATCTGCAAATCTATCTTTTGAATGCCCCAAAGAGTGTCTTAGGATTGCAGCGGATACCCCCGCACCGGTCCCTTTTCTCAAACTTGAGTTAAATAATGAACCTGTAACAGCTCTTTTAGATTCAGGCAGTGTTTGTTCGATTATTTCGGCTGAATGGTATTCTAAATTGAAATCTGTTTGTAAACTACCTGACTATGTCTCATCTCCTGTTCAATATGTTTCGGCTAATTCATCTCCATTGGAAATTCTAGGTTCTGTAAATGTCAAAATTCGTATTTTTAAATTTACATGGAAAATCAAATTGTTTGTGGCTAAGCACCTGTCTTGTCCCATCATATTGGGAGCTGACTTCATTTCTGACACTGGTCTTGTGCTCGATCTTCAGAGTAAGTCGTGCACATTCAAATTTGAGTCCAATTGTAAAATCCCCTTGTTAAAGTGTAATTCTGTATCATGTTCATCTATTTCGCCTACCCAGAGTGAGATGTTGTTAGACCTTAGACATCTACCTGAGGAGCAGGCTGATAGTATTCGTAAATTATGTCAGTCATTTTCCAGAGGTGTTCTCTGATACTCTTGGTGTTACTGACCTTATTGAATACAAAATTGAGGTCACGGATTCAATTCCTGTCCGTTTCCACCTTATAGGCTATGTCCACCTAAAATGAAGGCTCTGAAAGAAATCATCGATCAGATATTGAAGGATAGTATTATTAGGCCCTCTAAGTCGGCGTATTCGTCACCTATTTTTCTAGTCCCGAAACCCCAAGGGGGCTTCAGGCCTGTCATTGATTATAGGGCTCTCAATCGGAAGGTGGTGTTACAATCTGTGCCCCTTCCCGACCTTCATTCTTGTTTTTCATGGTTCCGTAAGGCCAAGTTCTTCACCATCTTGGATCTGAATCAAGCCTACAATCAAATTCCCCTTGCGGAAGAGTCTAAACATCTTACAGCGTTTGCCACGGACTGGAATTTATACGAATACAACCGCGTGCCTTTCGCGCTCCCCACAGGAGCAGCTGTACTCACTAGGTTGCTAGATAGGGTCTTCTCCGACATCAAATTTGAGTACTTGTATCACTACTTGGATGATGTCGTCGTATTTTCGGAAACCTTTGAAGAACATCTAGATCATCTTCGAGAAGTTCTCAATCGCCTTCGTAAGGCTGGGTTAACTGTCAAGTTGTCCAAGGTTGCCTTTGCTAAGCCCTCTATGTCATTCCTAGGGCATATTGTGTCACCCGATGGTGTTGCAGTCGATCATTCTAGAACACAGGCCATCCGTGATTTTAAACCCCCTAAGGACATCAAAGGTATCGCCAGGTTCATTGGTATGGTGAATTTCTTCAGGACGTTTATTCCTAACTTCGCTAATAGAGCGGCGCCCTTGAACCTTCTTCGTAGGAAAGGCATCAAATTCGAGTGGGGACCTTCTCAACAAGCCGCTTTTGAAGATCTTAAATTAGCTCTCTGTAATGCCCCTGTACTTGCTATGCCTGATTTCTCGAAGAAATTCATCGTCCAAACTGACGCGTCGTCGTCAGCAGTAGCGGCAGTCCTTCTTCAAGAGACTGAACTAGGGAGGCGACCCATCGCCTATGCATCTAGGACCTTGTCGGCTCAAGAAGCCAAGTATTCTATCTATGAGCTCGAAGGGTTAGCAGTCTTATTTGCCTTAGAAAAGTTCCGTCTGTATCTGGAACATGTCAAATTCGACCTGGAGACAGATAATCAAGCCTTAAGCTGGGTCTTAGGTAGACCGCGTCGTACTGGTCGTATAGCCCGTTGGGCCATCCGTATTTCTGCCTTCCAATTCGATGTCAGGCATATCAGAGGGACCGAAAATATTGTTGCCGATGGACTCAGCCGTATGTTTTCCAACAACGTCGAGACCCATGATCCGGTCGACAGTTCATCACCTCCCGAGTCCATACTATCTGGTGTTAATGCCATCTTAACAGATGCTCCCATGCTCTTTAGGGATATCGAGAAATACCAACGTGAAGATCCGACGCTGGCTCCGATAATGGAAACCCTTTCTTCTGGGGAACATGTTGTCCCTTATGTTCTGAGGAATGGGGTTCTATGTTGCCCTTCGAGGCATGATAAGATGATGAAGGTTGTCGTTCCAGCTGTTCTTGTGCCTATGAGCTTCAAGTACTATCATGAGACCACATTAGGGGGCATCTTGGAATCTTTAAAACTCGTGAAAAGATTCGTGAAAGGTTCATCTGGAAGGGTATGGACGGTGAAATCCGTGAACTAGTAAAAGCTTGTAAATCTTGTTTGCTCAGTAAACCCACCATGTCCACCAAGGTAGGCCTTTTGTCTTCGCATCAAGCGTCGCGCCCCATGGAACGCCTGTATATTGATTATGTAGGACCCTTCCCCCAGTCAAAGGGAAATGCCAACAAGTTCATCTTTGTATGCGTAGATGGTTTTACAAGATTTTCCTGGTTATTTCCGACTAAGCTGGCTACCGCTCAGTCCACCATTACTTGTCTAAATTTTATTTTTGCTTCTTTTGGTCCATGCCAATACATTGTGTCTGATAATGCTAAGGCGTTTACATCAAATCTTTTTCGTAAATTCTGTTTTGACTTGTCCATCTCTCATGTGACGACTTCGGCTTATTACCCTCAACCATCTCTGGCTGAACGGGTTAATCGTAATCTCAGGTCCGCGCTTATTGCCTATCATCATGAAGATCATTCTAGGTGGGACACGTCACTGCATTGGTTAGCTTTTGCTTTGAATTCGGCGGTTCATGAATCTCACAAGTTTACTCCTGCTTCTTTGATGTTCAAGTTCGTTCCCAACACGCCGCTCTCTAACCTCTGGTCTCTGAGTGACATTATACCTGAGACAATAGATCCGGACAACATTAAAGATCTTTGGAAGAAGGCTAAAGCCAATCTTAAAGTGTCCCATGAAAAGGTTAGAGAAAGGTATGATCGTGGACGGAGACCCACCCATTTGAATGTAGGTGACCAGGTAATGGTCAAGAATTTTGTTCCCGCGGGCAAGCTTGCCCCCAGATTTCACGGGCCGTGTGTCATTCTCGATTTCCTTACGCCGGTTACGTTGTTATTAAGCAATCCAGCCACCGAGAGGATATTTAGGGTTCACCTGTCGCAGGTGAAACCTGTATAATTTCTGTGCTAACTTGCCTCATATTATCTTGAAAGGAATATGAAGGTTATATATATTTTTTTGAGTTTTCACTTTTAAGGCATTCTGCCCCTTCTATAATATTTTGTTTCATATGTAAGGATTTTTGTAAAACCTTCCCCGAACCGTTAAACTGCCATCCTGTCGTTGCCACGGCCATTACCACGCTCCCGTCTCCTGCTCCACTACACAGAGTGGCTCGCATCTGAAATGAATTTCTGCACGCCGCTGGCCCCTCAACCTCTCCACAATGAATGTACCCTACTATTATTCTGGTCCAACAAAAATTCTGCCGCCTAGCTTTAATGTTTCAGTGCCCCCGCAGCCGCGCGGCGCTGTGCCGCGACTGGGATAGAGGAAGGGCGCCTCTACCCCAGCGAGGGCGACATGTGCACGGCGAGCCGGAGCTCTCCTCCCGGCCAAGGCTGATGTGCGGCGCACGACCTGCTACTGGCCCGCAGCCTGTATATGTTCACCGCGGGCGCGGCGTGCTCCAACACCACTGCTCCTCTCATAGTGCGGGCGAGCGGTATCTCAGGGTACTTGAAGGGCCCGGGCGGCCTCCTCTGAACGCAAGCAGTGGCGGCTGGTCTGGCCGTTAAAATCATCAACGTTTGAAGTACATATCCAGCTATATGGACATTCCAGTTCAACATTACTACCTTGTCTTGGATTTTTCTGCAATACCTGGTGGACTTAGAAAATTTTTCCTCATTTTTAAAAACTAAAATTTTCCTTCTGAATTTAACTTCTACAAACATAAAGACATTACTTCACCAGTTACTACAAAAATTTTGAAACTGAATCAAACCAAATTAAGAAAATCTTATAAATGCTTCTGCAATTAATCTCCATATCAACATCATAACTTGGACCTGGTTTTCAAACAAATTTCATGTGTCACCCCTGGAGGAACGTTTGGGGGGGGAGGTCTGTACCGGGCGGTACACCTCCACTCCGCTAATTTAAAATCTGCGCCAGTTGAAACTCCTCTGCTGGAGGAAGTCTGAACTTTATCTACGGTATTAATTTTCAAGTTTCTCAGAAGATGTCACTACTTGGAAATTTTGGAGTTTTTGAACTGTGTCATTTTTGATGTATGTTTGTTTTACCTGTAGTGAGAAGTGTGAACTTTCTCTTCTAGAGGACACTACTGAAAACCTACAATGGTGCACCCTAGTGCGAAGTGAAAGAACTGTTTTTTGGAGAAATTTTTATTTCAAAAGTTTGTTTCTTGTTAAATTTCTTTCTGTTATTGTTTAAGTTGGCTGTATACCCCTCTCTTTCCCCTTGTTTTGTATTTAGCGAATCCCGAATTTCTTTAATTAATTTCTGACCAATCTGATGTATCTTTCCCCAACTTGAATATGCTGCTTATCCCTAACCAATAAGGTTTTGGTGGGAGGGTGTTCTCATTCCAAAAACGCCTCGAACTTTCCGCGAGAGTATATAAACTGCTGATTTTTGGGTCTCTGCGCCACTTCTGTTCCATCTTTTAGTGTGTAAAGTACATAGCAGAGGGCGGGAAGCGCCTCTTTCTTCGGCAACAGTCAACAACAAGGTAATGGCCGATTAATAACTTCTTTCCTTGCTAGCTCAGCAGTTTAACTCTCGGGGCGGGTCCGAAGTTTTTCCATAATGTAACCTTCCTTAAAATGTAAAGACACTTAGTATCTATTCTATCTTTTAAACTGCATATTGGGATAGAGAGTGCTTAACCCTCTCGAGCTCCCACTCATATTGTTTTGAGGTGAACTTATTTTTTTTCTCAACCTATTCTTCTTTAACGTAATGTAAATTGTTCCTTCTAAAGTCACCTCTTTAGTATGGGATTAGCCCTTGCATTAATGGCCTAGTGCCAAGTAGGTTTTACACAAATGTATTAGGAGTGCAAGTCGCCTCCTCTCAATTGGTTATTTTTTGAGGTCATGTAATTAACCTTTTTCTCACTTAATAGGCCTCAGTAGGTTGGGTATTTTGCCCCTGTGTCTATGTCCTTAGAGGACAACTTGAAGGTGGAATTTGGTGTGGCCTTTGACAGGCTTAAATTTTGAGAGCAAGTTGCTCTTTCTTGAAAATTTTGTTTTCTGCGCGCCTCAAGGAGGCCTTACTGTGTAATTTGGAGCAAGTGCTCCTGGGCATGAATGGGGTTTTCTGCCCCTCTGTTGAAACTTGTTTCGGGGTAAAGTTGGGCCAATTGCCCAAGAATTGTGAGTTAGGGGCTCGAAGCCCAAATCTTGTGAATACTGTAATCGTAATTTGTTTCCTTGCTACTCTGTACCTGCCATTCGTGTTATTTCTGAATTTTGAAAAGAGAATATAACCTTGTTAAATTTTACATCAACTTTAATTTCGTAGTTTGAGACCCGTTCACCCCCGCACCTTCTTTCACCTCTACCTACCACAAAAACTTGGTAACAATTATTATTCATGAACCGGTCACTTCCGCCAAAAATGCACTAAGATATCGGTCGCGATTACAATTATTCAATGATCAACCAAAAGACGTCATTACTATTATTATTATTATTATGACAATTATTATTAATCTGACCGCGATGCTTTATCATCGTCCTAACGTTGTTATTATTATCGGTTGCATATTATCATTTAGGTCCCTTTTTAACATCTTTATCATCGCCCATATAATTAACACGTTTTATCTGCAATATTTATTATTATCATCACGGCATCATGATTATCATCACTCGTCATTAAAATGATTACAACATACGATCATTTATGTGGACTATGAACTCTCATTATCCTTGGATCCGTAGTATCTCGACGAATAGCTGCGCAGTCTATTTATTTCATACACGCTGTCACGGGTTCGAATTCTACCCGCTACGTAATTCAGTGTTTCTCTGTGACACAGCCCGTATATTTTCACACTCATTTCAATATGCTAAGTGTTTCTCATATGGAATGTATATCCCTTTCTATCTCAATATTCCTTTATTCATTTATTTCTCACAGAATTATCAACTGACTTATATATTCCACTTCTGACATCGTATGACATTTTATTATCTGGCTTCAGGTTCTTTAACACCTTTCTATTCACATTCGATTTACGTCTTAGTTCATTCTCCACAAATAATCGTAACAGTCTGCCAAAATTTGACAATCATGGTTTCATAATATTAGTCATATGTGTTCCGGCTAATGAATTGCAAATTTAAGACACGACATTTATTCGTAAAATGATTGGACCGTAATTTAAAAAACACGTTCATTAACATGTACGGATATTAGCATAGATATTATTATTCAATATTATTAATTGATCAAATTAAATTATCACACACTTTAATTCCGAATTAAAACGACATCCCGTCATTAAATGATTCTCGATAATCTCAACCCACTATCACTCAAATTTTATTATTAACCACTGTTCACGTAAAATTCCGATATCTCATGAATTATTATTATTATCCTCACTTCTCACAACTTGTACCACCTCATTTTGAGAATGTGAACACACTGACAAAAACAACAACACAGCTGGCATGACAAGGCTGAATTTTCCTTTAACATTATTATATAACTCGTCAACTGACTGACAGAAAAGCACACTTCGGGTCGATCTGAATATTACAACAAAATCAAATGTCAAACAAACTCTTGACTATAAAGAAATATGAATGCATGCATGACTTAACTCACTACCCTATATCTACACAATTTATATCTACAGTACAACAAACTGAAATATATAATCAGACCCGATATTTACTTTATTATTACCTAATCCTGTCCGTGCTACAATTTGGAATGGTGTCGTGAAGCGACCCATCTTGTTACATAACGTAACCAAGTTAAATCAAATTATTCCCATTTTCCCAATCACGCTAACATTTCCAAAATATTATTTACATCTGGCACTCATCTGGTTATGTGATATCCATTGCAGCTTAGCAGAGGAGAGACCATTACGGCCCCGTTCTGCCGTTCTACTCGCCCATACTTGCTGGCGTTACTCCACAGAAGATTTCCTGGCACATCGCCATTTTTATACTAATATTTTAAATATCACACTACTTCACCATTGACATTGTTAACACTAACGTTGATTTATACAGAACAAATTAACACCCTAGACCCAAATGATTATTATTTTACACTGTTTGAACTTCGTCCCTTTTACCGCACAAAAGGACATGGACACATGCGACGGAGTATCGAATTGTACGCCCGGTGCGATTTACGTTGTCCGACGCGATACGCCCGATTCATATGGCACTCTTGAAGTGTTCATGATAGCGGTTCGATCTTCCAAAGTACAGGCTATTATTCCCTCAAGGTACTGTTCGTCACACAGTATTCTATTTCTGCACTTATTGCTGTGCAATTGAAATTTATATTTCTCACTCTTACAATGCAATTAATTGACTTCACTACGATATTTATAACTGGCAAACACTGTCCTAAGTTAACTACTTCCAGTTCATGGTGCTCGAGTGCGATCACATTTTATAAATACCAGCGGATGCTTGCGCCAATAAACGTTGAGTTACTGTAAGCACGACGGGTTTGAAATCAGCTGCGAGCGACGGTTCAGCTCCAGAGATTCACTTCACGTGTGGTGGCGAGTGTCCCTTGTACTCGTATATATGGATGAAGCTTTCCCTCGCGGATTAATTGACGTCATGTCCATGAGAGAGGGGTGGATTTTAATATCGGTACTTGCATTCCGAATTGGATGTTATAATTTATAACACGTTAATGCACTCCTCTGGAATAGACGCTGGATTAAATATGAACTCCCGACGATCATAGATTTCGGAGATACGGGTGGATTTATCTCCTGCCTTTTGGCGCGCTAAACGGCGTCCAGCTCAACGTGGTTCTCGTCCAGCCAATAACATTCAAGATGTCTGGTTTCCAAGAAATCCAGCCTTCAATTTATTTAATTTGCCAATAATTATCAATTATTTTTCCATGCGTGACATCTAATAAGTTCATTACGTCGATCCGTGTACTCACAATATTTTATTAATGATTACTCTTGAAGTTACGAGAATATTTCATCCATCATCCCTCAAGATGGTATCCCTGAGTCTTCCAACAAAATTTTGTGATTGGACTACCAGTGCGCACGTGATTTAAGTTTCCACCTGCAAGAACCTGGGCCAGCGATTGTCGTAGAAAACACTGTACTTTTCCGTTCCCTATTTCCTAGAATTCGTGACTCAGCGGAAATTTTTCGTCCGCCCAGAATATACTCTCGCAGCGTTCGAGTTGCAACATTCCCATTGTTCGCGACTGGCCCTTCTCTTTCTGACCGAAACTTATTTGTGGACATGTATTTTCCTGGTCGCCAAACTAATGAGCTCCCCTGCTGTGAAGCAGCTCTATGCTGTTGTGACAGACTAAGCTCCACGGCTCCAGTTTGTCGCGTAACCAACTTATATTTCAAGATTACTCGTATGGAATAAAATTTTCTGTACTTCAATAAATGTATCATATATTATTTCAAAAATCATGATTGACTTTGGACCCCATTCACTCGGGTTCATCTTCCTCTTGCCCAGGTAAAAAAATCTAGTGAGCATCATGAGAAATTTTTAATGATGTTTCCATATCATCACTATCATGATTTGACTTCGGATTCTCTTCTCTGCTACGGCTATTGATTTCATCTCTCAGCATCTGATTCCTGAATCTTAACTCATCGTTCTGTCTTTGGATTTGATGGATCATATTGACAAATTCCTGCAGGTCGCTGTCTATTTCTCCACACTCCGGACATGGCCTTGCTTGAATCGGTGCACGGTTTACATGGACTTCTTCTTCCCTTCCGTCTTCTTCTTCATCCTCTTCCTCGACATCATCATCTTCCGGCTCGTCCTCTGCTTCCTCTCGTTCATCCTCTGCTTCTGATCAAATTCATCTATCCTCGACTTGTCGTTCGTTGTCGACTCCTTCGCCTTTTCTGACGTCCTGGATCGTAAATTTTCCTGGGCTCTGGTTCAGTAGTTGACCTCTGACTCATAGCACATGTCCTCTCTTCTGTCTTCTTCCCGAACTTATTTGTTTGTTGTCCTCTATGCCTGGGGTATCTCTGGTTATAGTGATGCGTAGTCTGCAGGAATGTCTCCGCCTGTACTGCCGAAATTTTGCTTTCAAGTAGAAAATTTGGTATCTCCCGGATGAAGCCTGTCGGGTTAATATATCCTCGGGCTTCGAACATAGGAGTTTCATCATTCGACATTTTTTTCTTCGTGGGCCACTGACGTTGGGGTTGCATTCGATGAGGTTGATGACCCGTCTCAATTTTCAAACTTAAATCCGTTCGTATCAGCTTGGGATAGGCCCTCTTTCTTATGAATCCCCTGGTTATCATGGGGTTCGAACTCACGGTACTGGAGGTTGCAATCTTGGATAGACACTGACTGTTCCAGCCTAGCCTTCACTATCTCCAAGTCTTTTCGGATGTCATCCAGTCCATCGGGATTACTACTTGACATTTCGTTGGTGCCAGAATTTTGCCCATTATATGCCTTGCACTGTTCTATTAAGCGAACTTCCGTATCGGCAAATGATTGGCCCTGTTCAATTAAGTCTTCCGTCCGCTGAAATAACGCTAAGTTTGCGTCTTCGCACTGTGTTATTCTCTGGCTACGGTCCTCTAAATTTACAGTTAGTTCCTCGACCTTGTTTTTCAATCCTGCTACTAGTACAAGTGTACGCGCAGCTTCCCCATGTAACTCGTTTATGCCCTTGTCATGCTTGTCCAAGTTACCAGCTATCTGCGCGCATTTTTCTTCTACTTGTCCCCGGATGATGTCATTTTCCTTCCGACATTCATCCCGAACCTCCTCTATGTGTGATTCTGTGTCTTGTCTGTCAGTTAATCTGAGAGCGGCGATTTCTTTGACACTAGCGTTCAATTTCTCCTTAATTTCTGCCCGCTCCATTTGAGCCTCGTCTCTAACACGGTCAACCTTTTCATTAATGATGGTAATGTACGAATCCATGTGCCCTTTTAATTCGTCTTTTCGTCGCCATAAGACCTATCTGTGTCGGCGCGACGTAAAGCCCCTTGCAAAAAAAAAATTAATTCGTCTTTCGCGAAGTGACATGCCTCCTGGACTTGTGTTAATTGGTCCCTAAGTTCTTGTCCCATCGCTACGCTTGCGGCCTGAGCTGCATCTATTTGAGCCTTCAGTTCTGGTTTATTTAATTCACACGCAGTCTGTACTTTGTCGATCTTACCCTCTAGTGAAACACTCGCGGCCTGTACTTGATCTACTTTATTCTCTAGTGAAACACTAGCGTTCTGTACTTTATCTATTTTATTCTCTAATGAAACACCATTAGCCTTCATTTGCTCTGCAAGTTCATGTTTAATTGAAACACTATCGGCCCGCATTTGTTCCATCTTCAGAGTTAAATTTCGCATTAGTTCCTCTATCATGCTAGCGTTCACCTTTCCCTGTCCATCTACTACTATGTCCTGGGGTCGCTCCCCACCGTCGTCTGACATTATAATTTCTTGAGAAAGCACAGGGCCTATCGGCCTCTCATCCTGCCGCACACGAATGAATACGCTCTTGGGTCTAGGATCTTCAAAAGGCAGAAGTATTCAGTCAGCAGTACGTAAAGATTGTTGGTTACAAGGATAATGTCCAGATAGAGGAGGAGACTAAGG
Organism: Anabrus simplex; assembly: GCF_040414725.1. NCBI lineage: Eukaryota > Metazoa > Arthropoda > Insecta > Orthoptera > Tettigoniidae > Anabrus > Anabrus simplex. The sequence continues at coordinate 452,373,681 of NC_090268.1, read as the reverse complement.
CTAAAGAAGTATTAAAATTTACATATGATAAGAATGACATCTAAAATAAGATACAAATGTTGAAAACTAGAAAAGCGGCTGGAATTGAAAAGATTTCTGCGAATATAATAAAGGCAATGGGTTGGGATATAGTACCATATCTGAAGTAATTATTTGATTATTGTTTGGTCGGAGGAGCTATACCAGATGAATGGAGAGTTGCTATTGTAGCCCCTGTGTATAAAGGAAAGGGTGATAGACAGAAAGCAGAAAATTACAGACCAGTAAGTTTGACATGCATTGTATGTAAGCTTTGGGAAGGCATTCTTTCTGATTATACTAGACATGTTTGTAGAATTAATAACTGGTTCGATAGAAGGCAGTTCGGTTTTAGGAAAGGTTATTCCACGGAAGCTCAACCTGTAGGATTCCAACAAGATATAGCAGATATCTTGGATTCTGGAGGTCAAATGGACTGTATCGCGATTGACCTGTCTAAAGCACTTGATAGGGTGGATCATGGGAGACTACTGGCAAAAGTGAGTGCAATTGGACTAGACAAAAGAGTGACTCAATGGGTTGCTATATCTCTAGAAAATTGATCTCAGAGAATTAGAGTAGGTGAAGCTTTATCTGACCCTGTAATAAATAAGAGGCGAATTCCTCAAGGCAGTATTATCGACCTTTATGTTTTCTTATATATATATAAGTGATATGAGTAAAGGAGTGGAATCAGAGGTAAGGCTTTTTGCGGATGATGTTATTCTCTATAGGGTAATAAATAAGTTACAAGATTGTGAGCAACTGCAACGTGACCTCGAAAATGTTGTGAGATGGACAGCAGGCAATGGTATGATGATAAACGGGGTTAAAAGTCAGGTTGTGAGTTTCACAAATAGGAAAAGTCCTCTCAGATTTAATTACTGCGTTGATTGGATGAAAGTTCCTTTTGGGGATCATTGTAAGTATCTAGGTGTTAATATAAGGAAAGATATTCATTGGGGTAATCACATAAATGGGATTGTAAATAAAGGGTACAGATCTCTGCACATGGTTATGAGGGTGTTTAGGGGTTGTAGTAAGGATGTAAAGGAAAGGGCATATAAGTCTCTGGTAAGACCCGAACTAGAGTATGGTTCCAGTGTATGGGACCCTCACCAGGATTACCTGATTCAAGAACTGGACAAAATCTAAAGAAAAGCAGCTCGATTTGTTCTGGGTGATTTCCGGCAAAAGAGTAGCGTTACAAAAATGTTGCAAAGTTTGGGCTGGGCAGAATTGAGAGAAAGAAGGAGAGATGCTCGACTAAGTGGTATGTTCCGAGCTGTCAGCGGAGAGATGGCGTGGAATGACATTAGTAGACGAATAAGTTTGAGTGGCGTTTATAAAAGTAGGGAAGATCAAAATATGAAGATATAGTTGAAAATCAAGAGGACAAACTGGGGCAAATATTCATTTATAGGAAGGGGAGTTAGGAATTGGAATAACTTACCAAGGGAGATGTTCAATAAATTTCCAATTTCTTTGAAATCATTTAGGAAAGAGCTAGGGAAATAACGGATAGGGAATCTGCCACCTGGGCGACTGATCTAAATGCAGATCAGTATTGAGTGATTGATTGATTGAACTTAGTTGCAGGTACTGTATCTCAAAAATATCAAATGGAACAGTGGAAAATGACATGTTTAATAGCCTAAACAGAAGTGGGTTATCGGTCCCATCAGAATTGCTCTTAAATGTGTGTACAAGTGCATATAAGATCATGCAAATTTTAATCTCTGAGGAATATGAATTAGCATTCCTTCAGAGTAAAAATCAGGTGTACTGATTCACCTTTTTAGGCAAAGTGTAAGTGATACAAGGGAGCGCTGCTCATATTGTGAAAAAACTCTATATGAACTTCTCTGGCTATCTTTGTCCTATTTTGCAAATATTTTGATCAACAACTACATAAAACATGTTAATGAAGCTGATGCCATGGTTAAGAGTTCTGGCAAGAAAAGAAAACTGATGACCCTGGAGTGATTATGTTGTAAGTTGTTTCCCAATGTTAGAAATGTATTTTGATGGACATAGGATTGTATTTTTTCCTAGTTGTTGCCATATGTTTGGTATTCTCATATTTACATTGCCGTATTTATTTCAATTGTCACCTTGTTTTATATGCATCCAATGAAAACTGCTCTTCCAGGAACGTTTTGTTTTAGAAAATATCATTGAATGTTAACTTGCCGTATGTTACAAGCAAGACTCCAAGGAGTAGCAGCACAGTGTTGCCAAGTTTCAGTGTCACGGCCATTAGCTTAGTCTGGCCTTGTCAATCCATGCATGTTCCGACACTATAGAACCACCGTTTCTAACCTTATAAATACATGAAACGTGCTGAACACAAATTCATTTTAAGTTCTGTCTTCAAGAATAAAATATGCCTTTCCCTAAAATCCGAGGTCTAGTGATAACATCCCTCCTTGTAGAGTTGTCGTCAGGAAGGTCATCCGGCCGTAAAATAGGGACAGATCCACATGTGCGACACAGCTCTCACCCGCGACCTCACACATCTGGGAAAAACGGTAAAATAAGAAGTTTTGTTTTATGTATTTGAAAATGGCGGCAGCGGCTCGTAATGTTTGTTATGCCTGCGGTAAAAAGTGAGAAATTGTGAGGAATTCGTTAATTGTGAAGAGGATTGTGGACGTAAATTTCACAAAGAATGCACACGAATGTCAAAGACGGCTTACGAGGCGGTAATAAGTGATCTGGGAAAAGTGTGGAAATGTAAACGTGACGATTGTCACTCGCCACCCAACCTAAGCGAATTTGACGTAGTTTAGAAGGTTACGGAGAAGATGCAATTATCTGTTACAGAACTGAAAACTTTATTCATGGTTGAACTCAGTGCTATTGAATAAGCGACAGAATTTATAAATGACCAGTTTGAGAAGTTCAAAACGCTCACAGGTGAATAGAAGAAAAGTACATCTGAATTAGAAAAATCTCTGGTGAGTGTAATCAATTATACCAAACGGAGTTTAGATGGGTCAGAAGACCTTAAACAGTACACCCGCAGGAACAATTTCTTAATCAGTGGAATGCCAGAAGTGGCAAAATAAAATGTGTATGACTTGGTAATACAAACAGCCAGGGCATTGGGGGTTGATTTGGGTATTCAGGAGATTGACGTCGCTCATGGTCTGCCGTCAAGGGGTGGGGACGTTGGAAGAATTGTGGTGAAATTCACTAACAGGTGGAAGAAAGGCGAAATGGTGAATGCGAGAATACAGAAAAGGGTGTTGAACACCCAGGATATTGGTCTGAACTGCCCATCACGCAAAGTATTCATTAACGACCATCTTTCGCCCAAGAATGAGAACATTACAAGAAGGTGCAGGCTACTGAAGCAGAATGGCAAAATACTTGTAACATGGACAAGGGACTGCAAGATCTAAGTCCGCGAAGCTAAGGATGGACCAAGCATGCTCATCAGCAACGAGAAAAGATCGCACACCTCGATAATAAACATGACAGTAAGCACTGCAGGTACTATATTCACGCGAATTTATACTGATTTTAAATGGTACAGTACATTTATAGGAGTAAGGAAATAATAAGTTCTGTTGAGATCCAGTGTGATACTACAGAAAACTATAAAGCTTGATTCTTAGTTTGGAATAGAAATTCTAAATCTAAATATATCTGTATCAACGCACGAAGTGTTAGGAATAAGTTTGAGGATATTATGCTTATTATTGATGAGGTTACAGAACTTGACATTGTAGTTATAACAGAAAATTGGCTATCAGATGAAGAAACATCCTGTTATAACATACCTAGCTTTGAATCTTACCATTTAGCTAGATAGGGTACTGGAAGGGGACTGTCAGTGCATGTATCAAGAAAATGGACAACTAAAGTCATTAGGATCATTAATAGTTATCACAGTATTCTCCAAACATCAGTATTTAGCAAAAACCGGAGATATAACGCCATTTCAAATTACAAACCAAAAGGAAAGTAACACTTCTAACTTCATCATAGACCTTGAACTTGTTTTGTGCAATACCCGAAAATCAAACTCATTGCTTATAGGAGACGATGACGTAGTTTTTCTAAAATATAGCAATATTTATAGTAACTATACATCCTTATTGAATTGTTACAATTTTTACCCCTGCAATAAAAGGCTATCTACAAGAATAACACCCACATCCTCAACTTTAATTGATCATATACACTCAAACTTTGCCACTGCTGATTACTATAAAATGTAATAAGTGACCTTAGTGATCATAATATCGGGGCCGATGACCTTCGATGTTAGGCCCCTTAAAACAACAAACAAGTGATCATAATATCCTAACTCTAGAAGTAACAACACAAATTAAAGAGAGCACTCCATTCAGTAGTGACGCAAATGTAAAAACAAACATGAAAATAAATTACACTAAGCTAAATGAATTTTTCACAAAAAATACATGTACAAATACGGTATATCTGCTGACGTGAATGAATCCTACGACCAGCTCTGTGCTTTTATTAGTGAGGGACTTAGAGTAGCTAGTTCAAATATTGGGCAAACCCACGACGAAAAGATACACATAAGCCATGGGTAACACAAAAATTCCTAGAAGTGCTAAAAAGAAAAATTATCCTGCATGCAAAAACTAAAGCTCAAACTCCTTCAACTGAAACAATCGAAGAGTACACAAGATGTTGCAAGGACGTAATAAAAATGAAAAGATTACTAAAAAGGTCGTATTATAATCGTGTAATTAGAAAAGGGGTTACTAATAAAGAAATGTGGAAGGCAGTAAACCAGATACTTGGTAGAATTAATAGTAAACCAAAAGTTATAGAACTTGTGTATGAAAATGTTCAAATACTTCTAGTCAAGATATTTGTAAAGCTTTTAACACATTTTTCGTTAATGTAGTTGAAAACTTGGTTAAAGATCTTGGTCCATGTAACCCACCTTTGCTATCTAATCATACGATCTGCAACTCTATGTACTTTAGGCCAACAGATGTTAAGGAAGTTACACAAATCATAGAAGTACTAGCCAACAAGAGGTAACTACACAGATGATGGAATAAATAGCATACTCCTCAAGAGGTGTGTAAATCATCTGGCCCCCTTGCTCACTGAGATAATCAATTTGTCATTGCAAACAGGAGTAATACCAGATAACTGTAAAATTGCAAGAGTGGCACCAGTTCTTAAGAAAGGAAAACAATCTGACCCCAGTAATTACAGGCCACTATGTATAGTATCCTCACTAGGAAAAGTACTTGAAGTACTAATAAGAAAACAAGTCTTGAATTTCCTAATAAAAACACATTTCTTCTTCAAATTTCAGTATGACTTCTTACCCAAACATAGTACACTTTCAGTTGCTTTTGACATAGTGTCCCTTATACAGAATGCATTACATAGTAATAAAATAGCACCTGGAATTTTCATAGATCTTGCAAAGGCATTTGGCACAGTTAACCATAGCCTACCAGATGCAGGAATTAGAGGAATAGCCTTTGAGTGGTTTAAAAATTATTTAAATGATAGGAAGCAATATGTTAATATCAATGAAACTAAAGGGCCCATCTACAAGGTTAAACATGGTGTCCTACAAGGGTCAGTGCTGGGACCATTACTGTTTTTAATATTTATTAATGATATAGGTTATCTTAAATTTACTGGTAAGATATTCCTGTTTGCAGATGATATATTTATATTTTATGACAGCAGTTGCGAACAAACTATTATGGAGTATATGCAAAAAGATCTGGACATATTAACATCATGGTTGAACAAAAATAACCTAGTAATAAGCATCTCAAAAACAAAATATATGATATTTCATAAACCAACACAAATTACCAATACCTGTAATGTAGTAAAAGTTGGCAATGAGCCCACTGAAAGCGTAAAGCAGTTTTCATATTTAGGCCTGGCTTTAGACAATAACTTAAGTTGGAATGAGCATATCTTAAATGTAAGGAAAACAATTATTAGTGTAATTGGAGTACTAAAAAGATTGAAAGACTATGGAATAAACAACCAACACTTAAGAAACTTATTTACCTCCCTCATACACACCTTATGTACATGAATATAATATGGGGAAATTGTACACAGGAAGCTGTAAAGGGACTAGAAGTACTCCAAAAGAGAGCTTTAACATTATGCATGGATATGATTTACTAAAACCATCTGTGGAAGTTTTTCAGAAAAGAAACATATTACCAGTACAATGCCAGATTAAATACTCTCAAGCTTTATTTATGTTCAGGTATAAAAATAATATGATTTCTGTTAATACAGAACTACGATACAGCAAAGACATTCACACCCATAACACAAGATCAGTAAACCAGTTTTACAAAGTTTCCACTAACACTACCAAATATGGTGTTAAAAGCATTTCTTATTCAGCAAGTACAGACTTTAACAATCTACCTCCCAAATTGAAACAAATCAGTAAGTTGTTCAGATTTAAGAAAGAAGTACGCAGGTACTTCCTTGAATTCCTTGAACAGTATGTTGGAGAATAAATCGATACAATAGAGTAAATTAATATATTATGTTGGGTTCACCGTTTCAATACAAAATGTAAATAGTTTAAATTACATAGGGACTAGTTTCGACCTAGTAATAGGTCATCGTCAGCCTGAAGTGAAATAAAGCATAAATATCGAAGAAAAATAAACAATGTAAACACAAGTACCTACAGTCTTTTTAAAAGTACATACCATATGGGGTATTGAGTAGCAATATATTAAAAAATAATAACTCTTCCAATTGAAGAAGGACTGAGCGGAAGTTATGTTGTTTATTTATGAATAAAGTTCAGTGCGCCGTGTATCATTAAAAGTCCACTGTGTACCTATTTTTCCACCTAAGTTTATTTTATTTTTAATATTTTCTTTTTTCCATGTAAAATAATGGTATTATGATGTAAATCAATATTTGTAAAATATATCTGTAAACTGAAACTAAAATCTGCCAAGCTGTGATTGTAAAGGGCAGTCCCTCTTTGAGCCATTAGCTCACTGGGACACATAAATAAATAAATAAATAAATAAATAAATAAATAAATAAATAAATAAATAAATAAATAAATAAATAAATAAATAAATAAATAAATAAAATAATAAATAAATAAATAAATAAATAATAATTTTCTCCATGCAATTCACCTAAGAACAGTTGTTGACACTAAATATTAAAGCTAATGTGATGTGAACACTAATATTTTACAATATTGGAATTTCGATAGCTGAACATGTTCAAAGTTTTTGCAGCCGAAAACAGCACAAACCTTACCTAACATGGTTCAGTGCTTGTTTGATTGTAGTTCAAGAAACTTTTGTCACCGGATGAGTTAAATTTTCACGAAATTCTTCTTCTTAACGCAAACATACTACATCAGCTGATAGTATTCCTCCTACTCTAAGTTTCAAGATCGTCCCGCTAGGTGCGCTGGCAATCAATATCTTCTATTTCTCGCAAAGTGTCACGTCAAGACCAACTACAATATCTCAGACCTTAACCGACCTATCGAAACTGTCCATAATGGCGGCAGCTGGAGTGCTAGCATGCGTTTGTTTTGATTTGTGTATGCCGTGTTGTTACCAAATATTTACGGAAATTTGAATATTATTAATCATACATTATATTTATTTTTGGTCTTAAGAAGGTTATAGATCCTCTTTCAGTGCCGTAATAAGTTGTTTGTTCTTAAAAGAGCTGATTTATTCTAACAATATCGCTGGTTATTAGGTTAATGTTGATTCTTGTGTTCTTCTCTGGAAGTATTTTCTTCATTTTTAGTTTCGTATGCAATATGTTTATAGTTTAATGTGCTGTGTGCCTGGATGTAAGTAAGAACTTCAGTGTTCCCGTTTCCAGAAGACCTAGTATTACGGCAAAATTGGGTTAAGAATATTCGTAAGTAAAACTTCGATCCGAATCATAGGACTAATAATGTTGTGTACATTAATCATTTGATCATTTTTGAAATCAAATGTATTGTCAGGGAAGACATTATTTACCCATAGAAGGTGGTGATCTCATTCGAGTGCCGCGCAAACTTCCGAAGTTAAAACTAATGATGCATATCCTAGCATTTGCCCTATCAGCCAACGTACCTTACTACAGAGAAAATTAAATCAGTCCCAGAAACATCCGGATAATCATGACCAAGATTTATGATTAAGAGACTAAATTAATCTTAAACGGTGGTGCAAGAATGATGTAATTAATTTTCAACGTTTTACAATTAACATGCCTAAACTAAACCTAACCCCATTTCCCGTGAGTGAACGTGAGGATTATGTTTTTTATATAAAATACAATTATGCCATCAATTCCGGTGAGTTTTAAGTTGACGAGTGCTTTAGATGGTCATGTGTATCATACAAATATCGCTTGTACCTACTCAACAATACAGGTGGATTCTGGGGGTTGAAATTTTATTGGAGAAATTTGTTTGCGTGTTTTACATAATGGGCTGTGGTTAATGGTAGTGTTACATAGTATTTCATGTAAGGTTAATAATGTTCTTTGTTGACATCTATATATCTTATTTGCTGACAGGAGATTCATATGTGAAATATTTTTATACTCTGTGTCTGTTTCAACCTGACGTTGATACAATTATTTTCCCCCCTGAAATTACATTTAGACTTACAATACGCTGTAACGCTACTTTTGGTGTTTAATTATTCATATTTTGAGTTAGTGAGTTGCATTTCATGACGTTTGACTTGTGATATTTTCTTTAGGTGACTCGAAATAAACATGCATAACCTTCCCCTCACCCTCTCATATCGCACACCGATGTACGCCATGTTTCTTCTGGATTACGGACTGATGTAATTGTAGTTGGTCTTGGTCACGTATTCTCTATCAAGACGGACTCCAATCCTCAGACCTTAATGCTACCCTCGATCGTTCAAAGATGGCGAATCGAGGAGCTGGAATTGTTGGAAATGTGGATTTGTTTTGGTTTGTTGTTATCGTATGTAGTCGGTGAAATTTTATGGAAGTTTACGATAAATGTTAGTTTCTTTGTAGAATATAAGTGTGCGAGTGCATTTATATGAGTCAGTGGATATATAGGATCTGTAATTATACACAGTAATGTGAGAATGTGCTTGTTTTGATAGTGTTTTTACCCATTAAAGAACATGAGTGCACTAGGTGGACTAGTTTCTAGCCTAACTATGGCAATGCCTCGCATACAACTAGTCTTAAGTTTCCTACGGAATAGAACATAAGAAGAGAAATCGATTAGTAATATACATCGTGATTATTTTGAAGTCCATGGCGAAACCGTAGCGTGCATACATCATTTTGAGAATAGGGCTGAGGTTAGGGAAGCCATTTCTCTACTTCCAAACTATTCGTGTTCCTCGAAAAATGTTAATTTAGATAGAATATAATTGATATTGTGTTATTCCATCAGTGTCTATGTGCTTCAAAGTATCTAGTGATTTAGATGCAAGTGTATTTTACAATAATCTGTGCTTTGCCTGCGGAAATGTTTGGCTGGATCTTGGAGTATAACAAAACTTATAAGTGTGACAGATGGAACAATCTGTATACTGTTACACAAAAGAAATAGTGACTTAGAGGGATTAGCTGGGTTTGTAACGTAGGGTTTTACACCACCAACACCTTCCAATTCATGCTGTGGCTATCTGTTATCAAGCAGACTGCGCCGAACTGAAGCTCGTCCATGTGGTAAATATCAATGTTTACTCAATAGAGTTTTTGCACTCATGTTCTTTAATGGGTAAAAACTTATTTTATCTTTAGTGTCTGAACATTTCATTACTAACGTTACTATCATTGTGTGAAGTGCTGTTATGCCATATGTCAACATTATATTAACATTACCAGGGCCGTTCATTGGGTTAACATAATCATTTCGGATGTACCTGATCTGAGTGACTCAGACGGTTAAGGCGCTGGCCTTCTGATCCCAAGTTGGTAGATTCGATCCTGGCTCAGTCCGGTGGTATTTGAGGGTGCTCAAATACGTCAGCCTCGTGTCGGTAGATTTACTGGCACGTAAAGGAACTACTGTAGGACTAAACTTCGGCATTTCGACGTTTCCGAAATCCGTAAAAAATGTAGTTAGTGGGACGTAAAGCCAATAACATTGTAATTTCGGGTGTACTTCCCATTCATTGGGTGGTGAATTTAAGAAATTGTCCACCACTTCAAAAGTAAGGCAACAAGTTATGTTTCACAGTTCTCATGAGAGTGAATAAATCGAGGAATCCCGCACCTTAATTTATTTTTAAACATCACTCAGAATGATGTTAGAAATATCGTTTTAACTGTTTTATCATGTATTTTCATCTATCCAGCGAAGTGAAATCTAAGAGAAAACGTTATTTGACGTATTGAAATGTCTAAATAATCAGCTTGTTGGTCTGTTTTCTAGTAGAATATATGTGATTCTTGTTGATTATATTTTTGGGTCGTACTTGTTGGCGAAGCGTTTTCATACGTGATTTTCCCTACGATGTTACATTTATCATATTAAATTACCGCAGTTTAAATAATATGTACGTGATATTTTCGTGTTAGCCAATACCAGCAATCCGGCTACTTCGGCCACCAAGTTTTTTAACATTACGGTCTGAGGATTGGAGTCGGTCTTGTCTCTATAATGTACTATCCGCACACTTTATCTTGGTGTATTTACATCCTAGTGCTGAATCGGTCGACCTCGGCGATCTTCGAGATTCATTCTGGCAACCTTTGAAACACAAACTATGAATCGCTTAAGCATCGTTGTGCGACATCTGGCGTAAACTTTAGGTACTGGTACTGTTGTTGTTTACACATCAAAGTCAAAGTATAGAATTCATGCTAGGAACAAGATTCGCATCGAGAGATATGTTTTATAATGTTATATAATGTGTATGTGACATAGTTGTTGGCTTAAGATGATAACGGTTTAGAAATTTCATATCGATCGATCATATTCTCGATTCAATTCAGATTTCATTTTCATTCAGTTGGCAGCACCAGGCAGCACTATCGATACCGGGACAGTTCCTTCCTTACTCCTCACCCCGTACACAAATGCATCAAGATAAAGTGTGCGGACAGTACTTGCTCCTAGGCCTCCAGTCTACGTCACGCGCGGTCGACCAATGAGAGCGTTGTGAGCGGGAATGGCCTACCTACTATCCGCGAAACTTTTAGTGATACTTCGGCTCCCTAGTGCTGAATCGGTAGACCTGAATTATCTTCGAGATTCGTATTGGCAAACTCTGACACACAAAATTAAAAAAAAAGGAATCGATTATGCATCGCCGGGAAACATCTGGCGGTATAATACTTTAAATGCTGTTGTTACTTACATAGCAACCGGGCGACTTTGCCGTGCGGTTAGAGGCGCACGGCTGTGAACTTGCATCCGGAAGATAGTGGGTTCGAAATCCCACTGTCGGCAGTCCTGAATATGATTTTCCGTGGTTTCCCATTTTCACACCAGGCAAATGCTGGGGCTGTACCTTAGTTAAGGCCACGCCGCTTACTTCCAACTCCTAGGCCTTTCCTATTCCATCGTCGCCGTAATACCTATCAGTGTCGGTGCGACGTAAAGCCATTAGCAAAAAAACTTGCACTGCAAAGACAAAATATACGTTAAGCTTGAACATGAGTGAGGAAAATCTAAGTACATCACAGGAACAGCCTAGAACTCCTACTCGGAAAAGACGGCTTAGAAAATTCATACCTATCGATCATACTATCGACACAATTCTGCTTTCATTTCGATTCAGTTGGCGGTATTACCGGAACCAAATATAGTAGAGACAATACGCGACACTCAGCGAGATATCGAGGGACAGCTATTACAGCTCTCTCTAGCGGATGGACCTGAGAACTACTCATTCTGTCATAAGAGCACGTGTATTTGTGTGTGAAGTTTTTGGTGTTATTTATGCGTTTTCAGTGAGTTGACATAATAAAATAGTTGCGTGTGTCATTCCTTGATATCTCCTCTCAACATGGGGGAAAGGTATGTGTTGTGTTTGGCTGCAGTAGCTATGGAGTACAGAAGAATGCGCGGTCTTTCCTTCGTTTACCTCGTGACAAGAAAATGTAAGTAATATTGTGTTTGCATATATATTCTTCCAGTGACAAAGCGGTTTTTATAGTACTTCATAATCTTCTGACCGGCTTGATCCATATTTTAACTGGCTCAAAATATAATACGCATATTTTATTGTATAGTGCAGCAGTTAACCTTCAATACCGATATGTTGTTGTAGGTGTGATCTGTGGGTTTTGAAATGTCACAGAAGTGATTTGGATAAGGTGTACAAGAAAGAAGGTTCGTTACGCTTGTATAAGAATTAAGAGGAAAATTGTCCTGCTTTTAAATTGTAATTCATTGCATCATTTTTGTAAGGAATGCGCCGATATTTTTATTGACAAGTATCTTAAAGTGATGATAAAATGCTTTCTAAATGAGAAAAAAGACAAATCTAACCGTAAAAGTTCAGGAAGGAATGCTAAAGCAAAAAAAGGAATGCATAAATGAAAGATCAAGCCATTTCACATCTTGTTTATATGTCTAATTTCAGTCATTAAATAATAACCTTTTAAATAATTCTTAATTCATTTATCCAGAATTGCTTTAGCAACTTCGAAGTTAACATCTCAATAACACTTTCTTTCTAGAAGTAATTTATTTATGCATTTTCGTACATGCATTTCATTGAAATTTGAATTTAGCGCGACTTTTCAGGTCAAGTCACTAGGAGCGCCACCGTCGAATTGTCTCCCATTTTAACAAGTGTCGCGCATTGTCTCTACTGTATTTGCCGGAACCGTAAAACGAAAACTTCCACGGATAGTAACATACCCTACTTACCTTGCGTCATTTGTTCCTCTATGTTTTTAGTGAACGTTGCCTAGTTAATTGATAAAGTTTTAATACATCGCAATGGCAGAAAAGAAAACAGTGACGTCTGACTATTGCAGTGTTCCGATGTTCCAAAATCAAGGTCAGTCGTATTCATACCGTCAATTCCCTGAGGAAGAGCAAGAGCCCTTCCTTGAAAAGTGGTTGCATGCGCTTCGTCGACATGACCTTAGAAATAAAAGCGTGACCCATAACAAATACAGTAGAGACAATACACGACACTTACGGATTTCGCCTTGCTAAAATGGGAGACAATTCGACGGTGGCGCTCCTAGTGACTTGACCTGAACAAATCGCGCTAAATTCAAATATCAATGGAAATGTATATACGGAAATGGATAAATGAATTACGTCTAGAAAGAAAGTGGTATTGAGATATTAACAGCGAAGTTGCTAAAGCAATTCTGGATAAATGAATGAAGAATTATTTAAAAGGTTATTATTCAAAGACTGAAATTAGACATATAAACAAGGTGTGAAATGGCTTGATCTTTCATTTATGCATTACTTTTTTAGCTTTAGCATACCTGCCTGAAATCTTATGGTTGGATTTGTCTTTTTTCCTCATTTAAAAACAATGTATCATCACATTAAGACATTTGTCAATAAAAATATCGGCACATTCCTTACACATATGATGCAATGAATTAACATTTAATAGCTGGACAATTTTCCTCTTAACATGAAGCCTACTAACAGAAAGAAAATCTATAAAATCCCGGCTTTAATCTGAGAAGAGGGATAAAAGAAAGAAAAGTTTGAAAATGTTGTCGATAGTGATGCTTTGAGGAATATTTACGTACAATTAGAGTAAAAATGTAACATACCCTTCGTTGTATAGTCGAGGATTTTTAAAGTCGCTGGCCTGGAAATGATCTGAACAGATCTTATAATTCTTATACAAGCGTAACGTCCCTTCTTTCTTGTAGACTTTATCCAAATCGCTTCTGTGACATTTCAAAACCCACAGATCACACCTACAACAACACATCGGTATTGAAGGTTAACTGCTGCACTATACAATAAAATATGCATATTATATTTTAAGCCCGTTAAAACATGGGTCGAGCAGGTCAGAAGATTATGAAGTACTATAAAAATCTCTGTCACTGGAAGAATATATATGCAAACACAATATTACTTACATGTTCTTGTCACGAGGGAACCTGAAGAACGAGCGCGCATTTTTCTCTACTTCGTAATTACTGCAGCCAAACACAGCACATACCTTTCCCCTCATGTTGAGAGGAGATATCAAGGAATGAGACACGCTACTATTTAATTATGTCAACTCACTGAAAACGCATAAATAAGACCAAAAACTTCACAAAAAAAATACACGTGCTCTTATGACAGAATCAGTACCGTTCAGGTCTATCCGCTAGAGTGTGCTCCAATAGCTGTCCCTCGATATCTCGCTCAGTGTCGTGTATTGTCTCTACTGTATTTGCCCATAATATGAAAGTCTGGTCGAAACATTTTGCAGTTGAAGATTTTGCCATTACTGAAACGAGTGAATGAGATACCGGTAATTACTTTCTAATTAAGAAATAATTTTATAATAAGTTTAGTGGTGGTTCTGATTAGTTAATAGGACCTACCCTATTTCAATAATTCTAGATGGGCTGAGTAGATCGGACGTTAGAGCGCTGGCTTTAAAAGCCCAGTCCGATGGTATTTGATGGTGCTCAGATACGTCAGTCTCGTGTCGGTAGATTTACTGGCCCGTACCAACTCCTGCGGGACAAAATTCCGGCACCTAGGTGGGACGTAAAACAATAACACTTTATTATTATTCAATAAGCCTACGTGGATTAGGCGGCAGCGCGCCGGCCTCTCACCGCTGGGTTCCGTGGTTCAAATCCCAGTCACTCGATGCGAGATTTATGCTGGGCAAAGCGGAGGCGGGGCAGGTTTCATTCCAGCAATATCATTTCGTTTCATTAACCAGAGGAGTGCCGACAGGCTTTGGCAGCCGGCACAATCCCCCCACACACACACACTCTTTGTGGAGAAAACATTACATTTTTATTCCATTTTAGCCAGCTGAAACTAGGAATTAGAGGAATTATTAAAACAAGCAATTTGTACAAGCTCTGTTTAATTATAATTTAATTATTTCCTTTATTTTCTTCAGTTGAACCGATGTGTGTAGCGGAGACTTTGCGTGTGCTGCGAGGAAGGGTAGCAGGAGTATATTTTTTGCCAAGATCATGGGCACTGAGATGTGATTCACCTGCTTGCCGTGCGCATTCGTCCATCTCTGCAGTATCTGTTAGGGGAATTGTCAAATACTAAATTATCTTGAATATAATAATCACGCCGTACTTCTATTTAATTGTAATACCTTTGTAATATTGTTTCTTTGGTGAAAGTTTTGATATAGTAATGCCTTTGCTGGCAGGACCTAGTGTTTACAGTGCACTATGTCTTCTGGTATGGGCTAGAGCACTTTTGTTACTTTCATTGATCTGTCTTATAATTTTCTTTGACAATATGAAAGTGACAGGTATGAGCGACGCTAGTAATGCCATTCCTTGTACAGC
The DNA here is from genome assembly GCF_040414725.1 of Anabrus simplex. NCBI lineage: Eukaryota > Metazoa > Arthropoda > Insecta > Orthoptera > Tettigoniidae > Anabrus > Anabrus simplex. The sequence continues at coordinate 452,358,210 of NC_090268.1, read as the reverse complement.
CAGTCCCTGCTATGAAAATGTTGCTCATAGGGTCGGTCGGTGCATGCATTTCAGTGGGCTTGGCAGACTGATATGTAATAGCAACTTCTGGCTCGGTGAGGAAAGCAACGGGAAACGTCTCACTCCTCATTTCCCTAGTACGCCTCTTCAGTGATGCGTAGGCCATCTATGACAGCTGATGGCAGAGCTGTTGAGGATCCAACCAATCTTAGGGCAGAATATACATGAACTGAATCAAAATCTCAAAAGACTATTACCACACCTAAGTTGGTAAACTGTCAAGCTTTACCTCTCTGAAGAAATTTGCTTAGAGAGCATTAAAAATTACCATTTTTGATGTATATATCCCCTTCCCTTCCAAACACGCCCCCCTGTCTGCTGTATCCCACAAACCTGGGTACTTTGTTTCCTGTACATTTTTTGCCCCCAACTTCTTATTCCTAATCGCCGCTACTGACAATGCATTAGCTGAAGACAAAACATGTACTAGAACTTGCTGTAAGGTAATAATTCTATCTGAATGTATGATGCGAGGACATAAGATACAAAAGTTGCCTAGTCCACACTGACAAAATTTTCAGAAATTGAGGAAAACATGCCTCTGTTTAACAATTTGTTCTTATTGTGTGTGTATTGGACAAGAGATATGTAAGGGGTTTGGGAATAATATGAGCAAAGAAAAATAAACATATACCTATTTTTGCTGTAAATGTGGATTTTATTCTGGACTTGGTGGGTTTTGGTTGGAACATGTTAGTAATCATTAATTCAAAATTCTGTCATGTATATGAATGAGACGCTAAGTCTCTGCAATCAAGTATTTTGCGTTAGCAATGAAATATTTCAATAATAAAAAGCTTCTTTACAAGTGTAAATTAAGAATAATGTTTTAATTGAATTAGTTATGGTTCATCAAATAGATCTTGGCAATCGAAAAACATTCACATTGTTTTAAACTCTCAGATCAGGCACACATTCACTCCTGTTCCCTTCACAGGCAGGCTCATCTACCACTAATTCAGGAGATTTTCATTGGAAGCATCGATGAGGTCCTTGTGGAATTTGAGGCTCTCCATTTCTTGCTATTCTATTCTATTGCTTTTTCTGTAGTTTGTCTATGTCTATGAGCTTTTCTTTTTTCACTTGGACACCATTTGGAAGAATATTCTTTCCTAAACTCTTTCCCTTCTCGAGAATACTTTTAGGGATATATAGATCAGTACGGTAATGCGCTTCACCCTGAACTGCAACGCCACTGCTTGTTTTTCTCAGTATTATCCTCCTGATCTGACAAGGAATTATTTTAAGAGAACAATCTTCCATGTTATTAATATATTTCTTGATAATTTAAACAAATGTGATCTTACGACCTGATAAACCTCTGTGAAATGAAACCTATGAACAATGTCACGCAAGACGGATGAGCAGTTTCATTGGCTCCTGTGGATTTGGTGGTTCTTGCTTGCCATGACCCGAAGGACTTGGCGGTTATTGCTGAAACTGAAAATTTCCACATGCATTTATAACATAAAATGGCAGGGTTTGCTTATGAGTAATAAAATATAACCAAAGAATTCTCCATTGCGCACATAATGGCGTATACAGTTTCCAAATATCAGAAATTGGACTTGGCGGCTTTTGCATATTATGTCCTCATGTATTGAATTGGTGGATCTTCTACATTAACACTAAAATAGTAAAAGAACAAGGGATTAAAATCTTTATGAAACTAATGCATGACTCATTAAAACCTTAAACGAAACATCAAATTAAAATATGAATAGACCAAGGCCCCACACCGCTGGCTGCGCAGAAGCGTGTGACTGGGGAAGATATGTCCATGCGCGTACCGCCATCTTGCGGGCACTCCACAGCTCACCGAGGAGACCGTACTATGGAATTCATGCATTAACTTACATTTCGCACATATGAAAACACCTGCCCTTGTAAATTAATGCCAGCCTACACAGACTACCATGTACACACGTAATAAATATAAATAATATCAAGACCGTGGTAAAATTGAAAATACTTGTGTATAAAAACTGAACACATTTTGCATTGTACTGAACAATCTACACAAATCCTTTGGATAGCGTATAGATGGGGCACATAAAATAAAATTTAAAAATAAGAAAACCTTTAGCAGACTGAATAAGAAGACTGAAAAATACACTACTAACAAAAATAAATATACCATACCTCCTATTTGAAATTCACTCCCCGAAAACAGAAAAAAAACAGTATACAGGCCTAGCGGTACTTAAAAGTAATGTCGCTCATTTTAATATAAGCGTCATGTTTGTAACTGATGTGTTTGAACATTCGGAACAGATACATGTAATTGAAACATAGGCTCTACACTTTAGCTTAATTGAAAATACGAATACTTGTTCAAATGACAGCGACCTACAACATAAGTACGATTACTCATCGCGAGAGAAAAATTGCCCGTCTCTCAGCAGACTGAAGAACACATTAGTTAAATATTTACACACTTCTGTACCGATAACAATAATCTTCAGTATCAACAAAAAGGAAACCTGTGAAATAAAATATTTCTATGAACGGTACATAGCTTATCATTCCTCTCTCATACGTCATTGCAGCAAATTTTACTCAAGTTTCTGAACAGTTTAAAAAGCACATAACTGCGAAAATCTTTCTAAAATATCAGATACATTTATCATTTTCTGAATATGAAATACCGGCTCCGCGGTGTAGGAGTAGCGTGCCTACCACTTACCCGGAGGCCCCGGGTTCAGTCCCCGCCCAGGTTAGGGAATTTTACCTGGATCTTAGGGTTAGTTCGAGGTCCACTCAGCCTACGTGATTACAATTGTAGAGCTATCTACGGGTGAGATAGTGGCCCCGGTCTAGAAAGCCAAGAATAACGGCCGAGAGGATTCGTCGTGATGACCACATGACACCTCGTAATCTGCATGCCTTCAGGCTGAGTAGCTCTCGCTTGGTAGGCCATGGCCTTTCGGTTTGGTTTGGTTTGGTTTATCTATGACATAACGTAATGGTATGAGTAGAACTTAAATGATCATGTCTGTGTGATTTGGATTTAGGAGAACTTAAGAGATAAGTTACGATACCAATAAATCATTTTTCAGATACCGATAATTGATAATAATTTGAAGCAATACCTTACCCTTATATTAAAAGGGTTTCATTAAGCTTTATCAGTCATATCTTACGAATTCTAGGCCCAAGTTTATCAAATTTGTAATACCGGTATACAGTCTGTACGAAAAATATGTATGCTTTTTCAGAACAGCTGTTTAGTTCTAAAAGCTTATCCCCGATGAATTGGAAAGAGGCAAAGAGGGAAAAAAAAGAAGCCTAAAAATTCTAAATTTAATGTCCATACATTGTCTGAATCAACCACCTTGTGACCTGTTTAGTTTTCGATTATGGTCATTGAAAGTCATTTTTTAACAGTTCAATTTCTCCTCACATGTGAAAAGAAATACCAGATCCCATCTGATAGCGATCTGTACAAATGAAGGTTGCACATGAATTCACCCTGCTGAATAAGGTACCTTTCCATTCCACACGTAAGGCCTAACTTACTTCCCTTTAATATTGCCGAAAAATTTAACTAGCGTATCGTACAAGCTCTCACATTCCTTGAAGATATTTGACAATATAGTTTCACTCCGTCACATATAATACCACAACAGATCCACTAACAGACATGATTCAAATCGAAAACATGCAAGGGACTGTAAACATTACCACGTGCTACCCATGCATTTAAAGCTGAAGCGCCCGCAACATGGCGATGCGCGAAAGTGTTCAATATTCCGCATAGCATCAGCGCGCTCTGTGAGTCTAGATAAGTAATATTAAAGTCTTTGGAATAGACAGTGCATTTATCAAGCCGTAAAATCAGACATTTTGGCAAGCTGATCACTAAAGTCTTAAAATTGCTCTTTGATGTGTTGATATACTAGGTCATGATGTGGTGAAATCCAAATGATGTCGCATATAACAAAGTGAATAAAAAGTTTTAAAATTAGGATATAAGTTACATCCTATTATTTAATGTTGCGGTGAACTTCAACAGGGAACCATTGCAACTTTTGAGGTCTTGCTATTGACAACTGTATATAACACACAAATTGTGTGAGGTCTAAAAACAAAGAAAAATCCAAATTAAATTAAAGACCAAGGAGGAAGAACCTGAACAAGAATTTGGAAGTTAGGTGACAAACCGTTCTCCACTTCGCCTGGTTGTTATGATGTATCAAACATAACCAGGAGATTTTGGTATCAAATGGATTGCAGGTGATGGGACTTTCATCATGATGGAAGTTTTTGAAGTATCACTGAAGGAATAAAGGGGGAAAAAAAAACCTGCATGGCCAACACACAATAGCGAATTACACAAGACATATGATACAGTACTCTGAGGTCTATTTTCTTTTCTTATTATCAGTAAATTTAATTTTCATTTTCAATAAAATACTTCAGTCCAACCAATACATTTTTATTTCTTCTGGTTATCCAAACCACATACCGATGCCATAATTCTCTTCTACAAAACTGGGACGGAAGTATACAAGACAAAAACTGGCGAATTATCAATAAAAGATCTTTATTAAGAACAAGCAGTACATTAACAATAATGGTTAAAAAAAAAGACAAATACACTAATTTATCATACTATGGTACTAGTATTTACAACAGTTAAAGTTTCTTATTACACCAATCATATTTTTCAGGAGACTAGACTGTATTTTGTCAAGAAATATTTATGCTTTTTACAGTTCACATAAGTTTATAGAATTCAGTGGAAAATAGATGTGACATACTGAATACGCACAATGGAATCCACACATAAACACATGGAAGTGGTATTCTAAGTGGATCTGGCATTTGTATTCCTGTCATTTGTGCAACTATAGAGTTAATAATAATAATAATAATAATAATAATAATAATAATAATAATAATAATAATAATAATAATCGTATGGCCTCAGCTACCGTGTGCAGACATTTCAATTTGACGCCATCTGGCTGTCTGCTCGTCAATTTCGACGTTCCGTTTTACTCTAGGCCACCACTAGATGGCAGACCGAGTAAACCGAAACTCTCTTGGGCGTCTATGGCTGAGATTTTTAATGAATTTTGTCGGGTAAACACCAAATGTGTCACCAGAGATCTTTTACATGCAGACATCGTACGACATGGAGTGTCGAATGGACTTTTTTCCGCCCTTCAAAAATCCGACTACCTCTGCCGGGTTTGAACCCGCTATCTTGGGATCCGGAGGCCGACACTCTACCGCTGATCCACAGAGGCAGCTAACTATAGAGTTAATACTTTAGGAAACGACTACCTGACAGGAGTTATTTTAGTATTCCGTGATAAAACACACTGAATTAGTAAACGTAAAAAATCCCGGACAGAAATTGAACAAAACTGGCTGGGACAATTTTTCTGCCCTTGAATCTGGGACAATTCTGGTTTTCTGGGATGTATGGCAATTCTAAACACACACAATAATATAACATACAGAACAAATCAAATTTAAAATATTCAAGAAACATATCCACATGTTAGCTGAGTTAGAATTCGACCAAGTCCATAATAATCCCCCCCCACTGCAGGAAGTCTTAATTTATTACTGGTACTGGAATTACTGGCAGCATCTGCGAAGGAGAACCCCTCAGTAACAAGTTTTGAGGGACCAAGAGCATTCTTCTTCTCAGCTCTGAGTTGCTCAGCAGTTCGCCTTTGCTCTTCTGCCTTCCTGAAGAGGGTACACCCTTGCCAAGAGGCAGGGTGCTCACCATTACCATTGACGCACTTAGCCGGTGCTTCCGGAGTGACGGGCCAGGCACTTGACACAATGAAGTGCCATCTTACAATAATTGGTCGGGTGCCACAGCCGTTGACATTTATGACACTGGGAGGAACCCTTGCGACCTCAATGAGCCTCAATTTTCACCTTACTACCACAAAGGTAGTGCAGTGAATAGATAGTTCATGAGAACTTGTCATATGGGAGTCTGAGCATCCCGCATCCTGCCAAGTGAACTGATAAACATCCCGGGGCTGACAACCAAGTTCGGAGAGTTCTTCACGAACCCAGTCAACACCAATTGTAGCAACAATATTCCGTACGATCACCTTCGGAAGCCGTTAGCTAGTAGCTGGTGGGTGCAGAATTGAGCACTGCTCGCTTCAAAGTACTGTGCTACTAGCTGACAGTCTTCTTCAGTATCCACATGGAACTTAAGGGCATCACGGGTATGAATGACCCTTATGTCACCAGTGCATTTGCTTTTCAGAAAACTGTAGTGTTGCTGATAGTGAGTTTTGTCAAACATCACTATCGGCAGTAGCAACTTTTTCTTTGGTACAGGAGGAGGGTTACTTCTAACTTCTCCATACCCCCACCAGGAGCGTTGCTTTGGACAGTTCCCGTTCCCATCAGAGACACGGTGCTGTCGCCGAAAGGGAGGCACTACCCGAGGGGCCAGGCTCACTGGCGGTTGTCGCCTGAACGGCCGCTAATGCCTCGGGAGCAGTGCTGCCACTGGTGGGCAGATTAGCCAAAGGTTCCAATTGGTTAAGCACCGGCTAAAAATTTGTGCACTACCATCTGGAGACCTCCTAAGATGATATTTAATAGGGCATCGTGCCCGCGTCTTACCTTTTGTGACTGGGAGCCACGGTACCTGGTGCGGATGGGGTGCGGCGGCAGGCTGGCGGGGTAACATCTGTTGGATATTGGCTGAATGTCCAGTACAATATGAATATGGGACCTAGAAGACCCAGTCTATTAGTATTCAGGATTATTTGTGGATAAAAAATTATGTAGGTTAGCTACCTGCTTTGAAGTGGTGAATTATAGTTTCTTGCATTAGTGGATAAATAATTTTGATACGTTTTAGTAAGGTTTCAGTTAGATTTTAGTGTTATCAGGTAGTTAATTTATAATTGTCTTATTGATAGATACTGATGGTGATTATGAATATGTTATGGATCAAGTCACCTATTTTGTATTTTCAGATAGCATGACTGACACAGTTGTGTTTGTATGTTGGTATGTGGTCGTCTTGGTAGGGTGACCCATCTAAGTGCTGACCACGCCCAATGTTGCTGTAGGTTGACAATGGGACAATACCAGCAATTTTACGCAACTTATTTGTTTTAATAAGTACTGCAGAAATTAGATAAGTCGGCAGCAGTGTGGTGTCAAGGCTTAGGTCCGGGTTGATGAGGAATTGAAGGCTCGTGGGGGTTTAGTGTTAGAGCATAAATAAAGGGGGGAGGAGGAGGGAGATAATTTAGATGCTGGTGTTTATAACTGATATTTAGGTGCCTAAAATGGGAAAAGCAGAGGTTGTAAAAACAGTCCTTGTGTAATGGGCCCAGTGGTTTGCTGTAATGTATTTGAGTTAGGTTTGTGTAGTTTGGGAGTGGGTTTTATGCATTACGAAGTACACTCTCTCTTAGTATTAAAATTTATTTGGTAAGTTTTAAGGTTGTAGTGAGGGTCGGGTTCGTAGTTACCTAACTGTTTAATGAGTAGGTTGATGTGGTTATGTGTATGATTGTAAAAGCGGTTTGTGAAGTCTCCTGCATAGTCAAGTAGGTGCAGTATTTTACTTTTATCATGTAGGTCTACTATGCGTATAATGTTGTATCTCACTGCTAGATGCAGTAGCCAGTTCAGAATTGTCTGTAGTTTTTTGAGATTACTTTTAGAAATGGTTCATTCATTATTTATTGACCATAAACCTTTACAGTATCTATGGAAGGCCAGGGGAAAATGACAGGCCCCGTACACGTTGTGCCCCCGACCTTCTGAAATAATGACCTAAATCCTAAACTAAAACAGCCATGTACACTATTTACAGGCAAAGTAACAAAGTATAATGTATACATATTTCTCATTTACACAACCTTTTCCTTCTTCCACACAATCACATACATTTTCTCAAGCCATGTGTTTCCTAACATAACATTTAACTATATTTACATATTTACATTTCTTGTTGGCTGGGAGGTCATTCCAAAGCCATGCTTTTGCTGGAATAGCATATGTGACTATGGGTCTGACGAATGTGGTATAAATGAATGGATGAAAACCATAACGGCATAAGTGACATTTAAAAAAAAATGAATTAAGTGCAGGATGTAACTCCGGGAGGATGTATCCTTTCACCAGCAAAGAGATACAAGTGATAGCGGTAATATTCTGCGCTCTAGTGATGGGTGGTATAACTACAAATAGCATGCTTTATATGAGTGGTGACGATGTTTAAATGCCTTTTTCTCTGAATGACCAAAATGCTACTTATACCGTTATGGTTTTCAACCATTCATAATGATCTATACGTTTTTCTGGGATAATGTGCTGTTTTTATGTATGAGAGGATACAGTGTGAGTGTAATCTTTTTCTCTGTACAGTGTTTTGAATGTGTGGTGTTAGTCGGGCATCGAGCATGACCCCTAGGTATTTGTGTGTTTTGATTATGCAGGGCGAGGCGTTGTGCACATCTTTGGTAACATCTAGTGAAGAATATAGCTCTTTGGTTTTAGTGGTGTTTTCAGCAATTTTCCATTTTGTCAGCCAGGGTTCGAATAATGTGAGACGTTGTTGGATGCGATAGATTGTTATGTTTGGGTCACAGCTTTTAGCAAGTATGGCTGTATCATGTGTGTAAATGGCTGTTCTTGGCTACACCTATGTATATGTCTACTAGGTCCGATCCATTTACTGATAAAAAGTAGTTACAACCTGTTTATTGGGACCGGTTTCAACACATTTCAAGTGTCATCATCAGCCAATTAGCGAAGATCTTAAAACAACTAATATATTGAACACAGGCAAAATATTAACATTGTATCATATTGTAGCAATTCAGTTAATGTTCAAAACATGTACAATATTATAGGGAAGGATCCACCTTTCAATACTCCGTAGTGTTTTGAACATTAACTGAATTGCTACAATATGATACAATGTTAATATTTTGCCTGTGTTCAATATATTAGTTGTTTTAAGATCTTCGCTAATTGGCTGATGATGACACTTGAAATGTGTTGAAACCGGTCCCAATAAACAGGTTGTAACTACTTTTTACTACGGAGTATTGAAAGGTGGATCCTTCCCTATAATATTGTACATCTTCTTATTTCTCTATTCAATACGGAACAATCATGAAGTTTTTAACTTTAAACCATTTACTGATACGTAAAATTTATAATTAGTTACTGGTTTATAATTTTAATGTAGGTTGGGTGAAGTTTAAGTTTAGTTACCGTATTTGCGCGAATAACACCCGCATATTAAAAAAAAAAAAAAACCTTGAGGCACGAAATTGGGGTGCGGGTTTTATTTGCGTCAAATGTTGGCCTTTTTTTTTTCAAAATGAGCCTGCCTAAAGTTAGGGTGCGAGGATTATTTGCGTAAATACGGTAATTTATAGATTAGGCTGGGGTGGTGGACTCTGTCGAATGCTTGTTTATAATCAAGAATATTACAGTAATGTTTTGTGTTGGAAACCACATGTTATGTATTCTGTGACTCTGAGAAGTTGACTGCCCTGAGGCTGTGTTGTTCATTTATTAATTTATTATTTATAATGTTGACAATCCTGAGGTACAGCAGTCTATCAAAAATCTTAGTGATCATACTAAGAAGACTAATAAGCCTATAATTTTCAGGACATCTTGGATTTTTGCCAGGTTTGGCGAAACATTATTTTAGCAACTCTCCACTGTTGTGGGAAGTATTCAAGTTTTAGCATACTATTAAATATTAATGTTAGCAGATTAATAATATCTTTCCTAAGTTTTTATTATGGGGTTTAGGACTAAGTCATCCCGGGAGCTTATTTATTACAGAATTTAATTTCCTCAGGGTTAAACGGATGGATAGATAAGTGTTCTCAGAAAGTTTTCAGTAGTTATTTTAACGTGATTGTCGTGTAGATGGCTAATAAGTGATCATTAGGTTGAAAGTGTTCTTTTAGTGTGGAGGCGAGGGTTTGTGCTTTATCTTCGAGGTGGCAGAGTTTCCATTAGGTTTATTCAGTGGGGGGATGCCTCTTTCAGTTTTAGCAAATATTTTTGGTAATCACCAAAGATTATTAGGGTTCTCATTTTTAGTGTTTTAAGTTAATTGAGTATTCCATTCAATGTTCCGGTATTTAATGATTTCTCTTTTACTTTTAGCATGGAGGCGGTTATCCTTGCCGCTACATGGGGGCTTCATTCATTCAATTTCTGACCCAGTTGAATGACTGGAAACAGGGTGTGAATTTTTTCATGTAGGCGATTAAATTCTCTTTTATCTTGGAGGGATTTATTACGTTGATATTTAGACCTGGCTTTATTTTTATCTTGTATTATTTTAAGTATGTGATCAGGTAGTATGAGTGGATTGGGTGGTGTGCTAGCCCTGGTGACTGTGGGTATAATGTTTGTGAATGTAGTGGTGTGTTCTGTGAAGGCACTTACCTCATACAGAGTTTCTAGTTTGCTATTAATGCAGTGTTAATGTATTTGTGATTGCGCCTGTGCTGGATGTGTCTTCCGAGTTGTACGAGTACTGGTCGCTGGTTTGATCTCGGTGCTTGCATTATGTCAGTGGTGCAATTGTGTGGGATATTTTTAAGAAGGGCTATGTGGGTTAGAGTGGGGCGGTGACGAAGTAGTTATTATGTAAATTATGGTTGCGTATTATGTTGCCATTACTGTTTATTGCCTGTGTGTTTTGAGTTTAAGTCACCAGCTATGAGTTCTTGTGGATACGTAAGGAGTAGATCAAGACTGTGTGTAATGAGGTGCTAGGTAAGTAGACTGAAATGAGTGCAGTGGTGGTGTCATCTTCAATGTTTTGTGTGGCGGGTAGGTACATGTGTTGGTGAGAGATTTTACGTTTGATGGCAATGAGTTAATTTCTGTCAGTTCTGTAGATGTTGTATTTAGGGAGACTAAACCTTTTCCTGGGATTAAGATGAGTCTCTAGGTGGAGTATTACATCTATATTGTTGTCTGTAATGTATTTCATGAGTTCTAAATGTTTAGCAGGAGATCATTGATAGTGTTGGCATTTTATGTTGAAATACTTAGTTTTTGCTTACCCATGTTTCATTAATAGCAATTGACAGGTCTGTAAATAGTTTCTTAGGGGGTGAGTGTGTTTATGAATTGATTTATTATGTCTTGGAGTGTTTGTTGTAAATTAGCGAGTGTTATTTGTAGTTCATGAGGTAATGTTCGGTTCATTTGTGTGTGAATGAATGGTAATGGAGGTGTGCTTTGTGTGGGTGCTGTGGGATTGTTGAGATACAGTGCCTTTTGGAGGTTTGCTGTCTTCTGTGATTTCTTGCTGTGTTTTTTGTAATTTGGTGGACCTGTTGTGGTTTGTACCCTAATTCTGTGGTCTCCGTCATTATTTCTTCTGGCGTGATGTCAGCTGGTAGGTTTTTGATGACTGTTTTGTGACTTTGCTGTTGGTTAGGTGAAGTAATTGATATTTAATTCATTTAGTTTCATGATGAGAGCTGTTATTGGTTGTACTGTACCTCCATGCAGGGATGGTTGTAGTGTAATGTTGGTTTTTGACAGTTTCGTGTACCAGCTGACGCCAGTCTTTCCTAGTTTTAGAGGTGTATATTTGAATGATTGGAAGTTTTGGTTTGTTTGGTAGTTCCTGAAATTTGCCCATTTTACTGCTGTGTGTGTTTCCTAGATAAGCGGGAGGGTTATAGGGGCGGGTACCCTGGCGGTGATCTTATTGTGTGTTTTGTTCCTATTTGTGGGTGAAAGCAAGTGTGTGTTTACAGTGCGGGGGTAGGGGGTGTTTACATTATTACGTTGGTACGTATCACACTGATTTACGAATGGTTATGTGGAAGCGAAGAGGGCAGTATATGTCATTTGACTGGGTTGGTCGCATCTGGGGTGGTGGTTTGATTTGGGGGGGGGTAAGGGGCCCCTTGTGAGGGGGGGGGGGTTGGCCGGTGTTGTCCTACTAATTTCATCGGTGTATGTCATCAAAAGCTAAATTATTTACAATGGATCAGCAGTATTGGCAGCGTTGCGCATGTGTGTGTGTGTGTGTGTGTAGCCCTGAGTCACACCAAAGTTTAGCTCGGGTCAGGTATCGTTTTTAAAGTGGTTCATCCACAACAAGACTCGAACTGTTCTGAGTGCAGATGACAGACAGTGCCAAAGAAACAATGTGGATCTTTGCCCTTAGATTTACGCTCGAGTTCTGCAGTGGCGCCAGAGATGGTGGCTGCGCAGCCCGCACAGGCGGAATGAACCCGAGAGAGCGTTCCCAGGCGTCGAAGGCAGGAGAGGCGGTGTCAGCGTATTGGCATGGTGAAATTGCAGATTACCCCCTGCGGGGGCCGAACGGCAAGTACGGCAATGACCACACCTAAAAAGAGCTCACACCAAAGGAAGTGAGCAGTGGGGTGGACGGTGTCAGCTTCGGAGAACAGCATGTACATCCTTCCACATAGAGTTCTTACTCCAGAAACTGGCTGTGTAGTCTTTAGCTGCGAGTGTCAGTGCCCATTTTTGTATGTATTGTAATTTCTGTACTGCTGTCTTCGATAGAAAGCCTATAGCTGGTAGAGCGTATGTTAAAATGGGTCTTATGAATGTGGTGGAATCGGAAGTAAGGCTTTTTGCGGATGATGTTATTCTCTATAGAGTGATAAATAAGTTACAAGATTGTGAGCAACTGCAACGTGACCTCGATAATGTTATAAACGGGGTTAAAAGTCAGGTTGTGAGTTTCACAAATAGGAAAAGTCCTCTCAGTTTAAATTACTGCGTTGATGGGGTGAAAGTTCCTTTTGGGGATCATTGTCTAGGTGTTAATATAAGGAAAGATCTTCATTGGGGTAATCACATAAATGGGATTGTAAATAAAGGGTACAGATCTTTGCACATGGTTATGAGGGTGTTTAGGGGTTGTAGTAAGGATGTAAAGGAGAGGCCATATAAGTCTCTGGTAAGACCCCAACTAGAGTATGGTTCCAGTGTATGGGACCCTCACCAGGATTACCTGATTCAAAAACTGGAAAAAATCCAAATAAAAGCAGCTCGATTTGTTCTGGGTGATTTCCGACAAAAGAGTAGCGTTACAAAAATATTGCAAAGTTTGGGTTGGGAAGAACTGAGAGAAAGGAGAAGAGCTGCTCTACTAAGTGGTATGCTCCGAGCTGTCGGCGGAGAGATGGCGTGGAATGACATTAGTAGACTAATAAATTTGAGTGGCGTTTATAAAAGTAGGAAACACCACAATATGAAGATAAAGTTGGAATTCAAGAGGACAAACTGGGGCAAATATTCTTTTATAGGAAGGGGAGTTAGGGATTGGAATAACTTACCAAGGAAGACGTTCAATAAATTTCCAATTTCTTTGAAATCATTTAGGAAAAGGCTACGAAAACAACAGATAGGGAATCTGCCACCTGGGCAACTGCCCTAAATGCTGATCAGTACTGATTGATTGATCGACTGTGGTGTGAAAGAGCTGTAGGTTTCTCCTTGATACAATGCTGCAGCAATATGTTGAAGGGTAGAGTGTCTTCATCTGTGCCTTAGCTCTGTTGACTGCTTGTTTTACGTTTTCTTATAAGTTCAGCATTGTATTGAGCGAGATTCCCAGGTATTTATGCTCGAGATCCACTCAATGTTTTGGTTGTTTGGGTGCAAGTGTCTACGTGTGAAGTGTACTGCTTTAGTCTTCCGAATGTTAACTTGGATTTTCCAATTGGTGAGCCATGGTTCTAGTTTCTATAGATGTCCTTGTGAATGTTAGGTTGCAAGGTCGGGATTTCTGCTTCTGGCTAGAATAGCTGTGTAATCTGCATAGATGGCTGTGAGGGTACATGTGGTTCGTGGGATGCTATTTATATATTGTAGAAACAGGATTGGGCCTGAAATGCTGCCATGTGGCACGCCAGCGTGTATATCTTTCTGTCCTGAGTTTGTGACTCAAGGTGAATGTACAATTTTCAGTCACTTAAGTATTGGTTTAGGGTGGAGGTTTTGTTTGATCAATTTGTCAATGAGGTTTGGATGGTGGACACTGTCAAAGGCTTGTCCGTAGTCTAGGAAGATTGCGGCAGTGCCACGGTAGTGTTCCAATTCTTGTGTGATGTGTTCTATGACGCGGAGTAGTTGTGTGGTGGAGTTTTAGGGTTTGAACCTGAACTGCTCGTTTAGGAGATTGTTATTAATAGTGTCTTTAATGCGGTTGTGGAGTAGTTTATCAAATACTTTACATATTATGCTTAGTAGACTTATTTGGTTTAAGATTACCAAGAAGAGCACCGGAATGGACAGAATCTGGAAGAAGACCAATTGCAAGACCACAAACAAGATGGAGGGATCAGGTGGAGGATGACGTAAATCAGAGAGTACTACAGTGGCAGACAGTGATGAACGATAGAATGTGGGAAAAAAGAGAAGATTGGAAGAGGCTCTGTGGTGTGGAAAGTGTTCTAACTTTAGCATGGCATTAAAGATGTTTATTAAGGTGTCTAAGAAGCAGAGGTGGGACCCCACCCTTACCGGTTGCCTGATTGTCAGGGAGTTTTTTAATTATGTTTTTAACTTCTATTGGTTTAAATTGGAGGATGGCTGAGAGATTAGGAGCACTTAAATACAGTAGAACCTCGATAATTCAAAATCGGTTAATTCAAAATCCCGCCTAATTCGAAGAAGCTCTCGTTCCCGGAAACATGAGATACAGTTTTGCATGTTATTTAAATTGTTTAATTCGAAATACGGATAATTCGTAATTCGAAGTACAATGTCAGCTCCATTACCAAAATTCAGACTTTTAATTCGAAACTGCCTTTACAGTTTAAAACAATAGTATGTTACAGAGTAATTTCAATTCGAAATTTTTTCGCGTCATAATAGAACGCGTGCCCCGGAACGTGGAGTGGTAGCTTTCCGCACGTACTCACTTCGGTGGGTCTACAGTGCGCTTCATGATTGCAAAATTGAATGAAATCGGAATTCTTTTGTATTCAATCCTTTAAGGAACGCCGTAATATCACGCAACAGGCAGTGTGCGGAAAAACAGAATCCGCGAACACTGGCGATGCCGACAGTTGATGAAAAAACGTGGCTCATATAAAAAATTCGTAGGCACCGAACAATATTGTCATTGCCGACGAAACTACATTGCTTTATTTTAATGCGACCCCAAACGGTCTTATGGTTTTAAAGGAGAAAGTGCCAGCCGGAGAATCGTACAAAGTTCGGGGATGGGGGCCATTGTAGTGCGTTGCAATGCACATGGAAGCAAGAAACTTTATCCCCTCGTTATAGGAAAGTTCGATAAGCCACAATGTTATAAGGACGTCGGGCACTTTCCATGCCAGTACAAAGCATCTAAAAATGCAAACGGTACAGAAATCCAAAAAATAATGCATTTGCACAGGGGAACCAGCATAATTTATCCTCGTCTTCGAATTGTGTGATTTTTTCTTTCGTTGCGTGAGGTTATGTTTGTCAGTGATTTATCCGTTGACGGATTTATCCAAGTGCGTTATCTGAACATTGTAAATGCACCTTGTTGGACACATTTCGGAAATAGTTCTCTCCATGGTACTTGAAAAGTTTAAACTGTGAATCGAGGTGATTGCATGTATTACTGGGTCTTAGAACACTTTGTGACGCGGCAAGTGTTTACATTTCTGAAGTACAAGAAGTGCCATGGCGAGAAATCGTACAAGGATAGTCATAGGAAAGTTCGATTTTAAGGGCATCGGGTACTTTCTGTGTAAATTCAAGGCATCTAAAATGCATACAGTACAGTAATCCAATGAATAAAGCACTTGCACATGGGAGCCAGCATAGATTTCTCCTTGTCTTTGAATCGTGCTTTTTTTCCTTTCTTTCGTTGCGTGAGGTTATGTTTGTCAGTGAGATATCCAAGTGCATTATTTGAATACTGTAAATGCACCTTCTCGGATACATTTTGGAAATAGTTCTTTTTCCATGGCATTTGAAAGGTATAAACTGTGAATCAAGGTTAACTGCATGCAGTAACGGACCTTAGAATATTTTGTAACGCGGTAAGAGTTGGTACTTCTGAATTGCGAATTAGCGGTTAATTCGAAATCACGTAATTCGAAGTCCGACTTTTGAGTCCCAACGACTTCGAATTAACGAGGTTTTACTGTAGTTTGTTATGTGGATTTTAACTCCTTCACAGTGTTCTTGGTTTATTGTGAGTATTAGGTGTGAAGTTAGCTTTAAGGGTTCAGCTTTGTCTTTATTAGAGGTGACTGGTAAGCCATTTGGGTTGCAAGAGGGGATACGTGGGCTTTGTATTAGTTATCTGTATGTGTCACTTATCTCCGGAGAGATAGGTGGTGTGAGGGGTACCAATGCCGGTGTGCTCCTGGCGCTCCTCTGTCTGTCATGTATTTGAGTTGCATTTAAGAATTTATTAATTATGATTTAATTTGATAAGTATAATGCATATAATCACTTTATGAGTGTACGTTCGTGTGTATGTTGTCTTAGATGTGATGTGACCAGGCTCAGCAGTGTTTGTTATTATATGGCTGACACAGTGAATTACTGCGTACGGTGAGACAGTACTGTATAGTGGCTTATCCAGTAACTGTCTACGCCCCTTGTTGCTTGGTGGTTGCAACGGCTTGCACCGTACAATTTGCGCCGCTTATTTAATGTTTAAGCTAAATAAGTAATGGCGGGTCAATCAACGTCAATCAATGAGTTAAGTTCCTAAGTGCGGACGTTGGCTGCCCAACCAGTGAGTGACCACACCCGATGTTGCTTAACCGGGTTAGTATTTTGCCTAGACTGTTTGTGACTCATGGTGTTGGGAGTCAGAGGATGTAAAAAATGCCCTGTTATGTTTGATGTGGGTTTAATAATTTAATGCATATTATGTAATTGCTGTTAGATATGATTTGTTTGCAGGCACAGCATTGTTAAATTTGATATAGTATATGTGTGTTGCATAATTCGGGTTAATGAGGATGTCCTTAATTAAAAATATGTATTTGGGACGTCTTAATTTTATCTCGTCAGTCTGGTTCGTATTGTCCTAGATTTTGTATAAGTGGGTTGTTAATGTGTTGGACATTGTTGTTGAAGTTTATGGTGAAGGTTAGTACGTAGTCTAAGGTAGTTTAGTGATGTCCATGCAGTTCTGTGATGTCCATACAGTTCTGCTGTGGGGGTCTTACAGTCCTTGACTGCCAGGTGGAGTACCCAGTTTTGAATCACTTGTATTTTGTATATGGTGGATTTTGGAATAACACCTAGGCTGGAAATGAGTATGTTAGTATGGGTAGGATAAGCGTAGTGTAAATTACTGTTTCATTGAGATAGGGTGCTACGTATGTGTATGAGTGGGTATAACATTAGGATGTGCAGTCTAGCTCGCTGTATGGTGTTGCGTCTGTGTTCTTGTAGTCTGAATGTTGCATCTAATGTATTTCCAAGGTACTTGTGGCTGGTAACCTATAGGGTGGGTTGGTTATGTAGAGTAAGGTGTTGTTGAGGATGTATGTGTCTCCTAGTGAAATTTATTGCTTTTGTTTTATGGGGATTGACTTGAATTTTCCATTTGGTAAACCAGGGTTTGAGTCTCTGTGTTGCTGTACGTGTTTTGAGAGGTCTGGGTTACGGATTTTGTCCATAATGGCCGTATAGTCGGCGTATATTGCTGTGAGGGTGTTTGTAGTGAGGGGAATATCGATATATAGTAAAAAGAGAACTAAGCCCAAAATACTGCCTTGTGGCATACCCGCATAGATATTTTTATGAGAGGAATTTATAAGTTTAAACTAATAAAGAATGTGCGGTGGGTGAGGTAATGGTGGATTAATTTAATATGTTGAATGCAATTCAAGTTATGTGGGTTTATAAATGAGAATGGGATGGTGCACTCTGTCAAAGGCTTGACTGTAGTCTAGAAAAATTGATATTGTACTTTGGCAGTGTTGGAAACCTGACGTAATGTATTCTGTAACACGTAAGAGTTGGTGTGTGGTCGAGTGTTGTGGTATGAACCCAAACTGCTTGTTTATGGCGTGTTTAATACAGGAGAGAACCAGTTTTTCGAATATTTTAGAGAGTATACTTACGGGACTTATGGGGCGGTAATTAGCGGGGTCGTTAGGATCTGCTGTGGAAAATATCCTAGTTTTAAAATTGCATTAAAAATGTGTGTTAGTAGGTTTATCATGTCTTGACTTAAGTATTTTAAAACTGGGGTTGGAATCTCATCTTTCTCTGGGGCTTTATTGTTAGGTAGTTTTTTAATGATGTTTTTTAACTTCGATTGGTTTAAATGGCAGGACTGATTATTTATTTGGGGTATGTAAATAAATGTTTACTATGTCATTGATTATTGTGTCGTGCTGCTGATTTATTAAGTTGATATTGGGTCTGAAGTTTTCTTTTAGGGTGTTAGCTAAAAGTTTTGTTTTATCGTTATTGGAGGTGACTACTGTACCTCTGATTTGGTTAAGGTGCGGGGGTGTAGGACGATCAGATTTAATGAGGATTTTAGAGGTTTTCCAAAGATTGATATTATTAATTATTGTCTGTGGTAATGTTCGTGAGTTTATCATTGATATGTTTAATTAGGACTCTTAGTTTTTGAGTGTAGTCTATTAAATTCTATTTTATGCTGGAAGGTGCGTGTACGTTGAAATGTTGTTCGGGCTCTGTTTTTACCTCTAATAAGTTGCATTAGATCGGGGGGGGGGGGAAGTGTGTTTTGTCGTGTTTTGTAGCAGGGTGTGATGCTAGCTTTAGCGGCGGTTAGGAGAATGTTGATAGATAGTGATATAGCAGTATCTATTTGTCCTGTAGTGTGGTTTGTGTACATGCCTGAGTCTATGTTTTTAACGTTTATAAGTTTGTGTACGGTGGTACTGTTCCATGCAGATTTCTATTAGCACAGGTGGCTGTATACTGTGTCTTCAGACGGCAATGTCGTTTGCGTCCAAGTGTAGAGTACCATTGCGCCACCAGTAAAAGGTTGGTTCTAGAGGGGCTATCATTAAGTAGTCGATGTTAATATTGTGGTTTCGCAGTTTTGTTCCACATATACTAATTGTTCTGCTGTGCCATTCGGTATGTTTACAGTTGAAGTCTCCCGCAATTAAAACGTGTTGATGGTCGAGTAGGAGGTCTATATCTGAGCGAGGTGTGTAGTGGTAGTGGTTTACCCCGGGGGGGGGGGGGGGGAGGGAGGGAGGGAGGCTAGATATGCTGATATTAGTGTAATACATTCTGGTCCGTCATCTACTTGTATGGCTGTTGCTTCTATTGTTCGTGTGGCTGGGAGATAGAATGCGTCTCTTAATAGCGACCATAGTCCCACCTCCATCTCTGTGTTCTGTAGATTACGTACCGAGGGATCGAGAAGCGTTTGTTATGTTTCAGTTTTGTTTCTTGTACTAGTTGAATGTCAATGTTGTGCTCTGTTAGGTACTGTCTTAGTTCGGCTTTCTTTGCGGGGTCGTTCACGCCATTAGCGTTCCAGGTGGTTAACCGGAGTGAGCGCATACCCATGAGCATTGTTGGTGGTGATTGTGAATTGTACTAGCGCTTGCAAGATTGTTTCGATGGCTGTGACTGTATTGGAGATTAGGAGTTGCATTTGAGTTTGTAAATGAGTTATGAGGAATGTGATTTCCCTTGGGGTTTCAGAGGGGGGGAGAGGATGGTTAGTTTAGTGAAATTATATGCTGATGTGTTTGGTGTGGGGTGTCTTAAGAGGAGGGGGCTGGTTTGAGGTCATTTGTGTCTGTGTGTGGGGGGTTTATTGGTGAGGGGAGGTGCACTGTGGCGATAGTGTGGGGGATGATTGTCTTCTGTTGCGACCTCTCTCTGTTCTGGTTGTGGTGGCTCTTTGTGCGCACGGTGTTTTGGTAGCTTGTCGGTAGTTTTGAGATGGGGTGGTGGCTTGTGGTGCGCTAGTGTTCAGTGTATTGGGAAAGTGCAGGTTGTAAATGCCGCTTTTAGGGTGTGTAATACAGTCTTCTGTGTTAAGGTTTGCCAGGAGACCGTTTGTCCTGATGCAATTTTGATTCCTGTTGCCTTGAGGTGTGGTATTTTGATGTTCATGGCTTTGCATCTGTTGTGTGGCATTGAGTCGTTTCTTAAGGTATGCTTGGTACATTTTGCACTGCCTGTATGATGCTGGGTGACAGTTTCCGCAGCAGTTGGCGCATTTTAGGTCTTCGTTTTTGGTGATAGTGCATTCACTGGGCATGTGAGGGCCGGCACATTTCATGCACTTGGGAATCATAAAGCATCCTGTGCGTAAGTGCCCAAACCCTTGGCATCAAACACTGTAATACCCTGCTGGTGTCGGGATTTTTCTTCTCTTTGGATCTAATGGGGACTTTGAGGATTTCATTTTCGTGTAGTTGTCCGTTGTGTTTGTATATGTTACTAGCAAGATACCCGTGCTTCGCTACGGTATTATACTGAAATTTATAATTGAATGCTTATTGTTTTAGATATATAATCCGCCGAAATTCGCGATCTGACTCGTTCTCTGCGAGAATCCACCAAAATTTCCGATCTATTATTTTACGGCACGTTTCCTCCCATTTTTAAATCTTTCTTTCCACCAATCGATTTCGTACTTCCCGGGTTAGGCTCAAGTATTCCTCCAGGTCAGTTGGGTCCGTAAATCTTTGCCATCTTTTCCTATAATATTTTTAATACGGATATAATCCTTCAGGAGATCCGGCGTGCTGTCATACTGGGTGCCTTGGCGGCACTGAACACGCGACCGGACTGCATTCTTAGTCATTACCCGTCCAGGAGCCGTTTCCATCGCGGTCCGCAATTTGACGACGGTCCGGAATATTATTATTATTATTATTATTATTATTATTACTATTATGTGTTGCTGGAATGGCTGATGACAGGGAAAACCGGAGTATCCGGAGGAAAACCTGTCCCGCCTCCGTTTTGTCCAGCACGAATGCCACATGGAGTGACCGGGATTTGAACCACGGAACCCAGCTGTGAGAGGCCGGCGCGCTGCCGCCTGAGCAACGGAGGATCCTTATAAGTACATTAATAACAGTAAAATCAATGGTCTCACTTCCTTCTACACCCCACCGCCGTTAAGTTTATTTACAGCCCCCCCCCCCCCCGAAAAAGAATTAAAAGGATGCTTGTTTCTTTATGTTTAAGGGAGATTGCAAACACCAATGTTCACATCTATTACCTTCAGTTTTGAGATATAAGTATCCACATAAAAATAATTTACTTTTTTTCACTTCATTTCACAATAATCTCTCCTCCCCTTAAATGAATTTTCCCGCAAAAATATACTTGTTTCTTTAATAGTAAAGGATCTTCTAAATACCAATTATCACGACTCTAACTTCTTCAGTTTTTGATTTATGTGTCCTCATGAAAGGAACTCAACTCCTTTACACTCCCGCCCTCCAAGATGGTTTCCCCACCAAAACGCCTTTTTCTTTGTTTTTAAAGGAGATCCAAATATGGATTTTCACGTCTGTAACAACTTTAGTATTAGATGTATGTATTCTCATACAATTAAGTCAACTAATGTTTCAATTCTTTCACCCCCCCCCCCCCTCATTGGATTTTCCGAGAATACGTGTTTCTTTACTTTTAAAGCAGATTGCAAATATCAAATTTCACGTCTGTAACATCTTCATTTTTGAGATATCAGTAGCCTAATTAAAAGAATTCATCTCCATTTTCAGTCACTTTACCCCCCCCCCCCCCCCACGCCCTCCACCCAAGTGGTATTTCCGAAAACTAAAAATACACTTTTCTTTATGTTTAATAGAGATAAAAGAATACCATTTTTCACTTCTGTAACATGTTAAGTTTTTTAGATATCCGTAAAAACTCTCATTTTAAAATTTCACCCCTTTTGGGTTCCCCTTAAGTAGAGTTTCCAAAAACAAATAACCTATATTTCTTTACATTTACAGGAGATATACACCCACTTTTTACGTCTGTAACATTTTACGATTCCAAGATATTCTGTACATATAGTATTTCAAGAAATTAACCCCAATTTGTCACTCCTGTTTAACCGCCATTAATTGGCTTTTCCAAAAACTAAAAAATACGTGTTTCTTTATTTTTAAAGGAGATCCCATATGGGAATTATCAGTTCTGTAATATCTTTCGTTTCTGAGATATGTGTATCCTCATTAAAGGCATTTAACCCATTCTTCACCCTTTTACACCCCTCCTATTAGGACTTACTGGAAACAAAAAAAATACGTGTTCCTTTATTTTTAGAGGAGATTCTAACCACCAATTTTTACATCTGTAAATTTTAAAGTTTTAAGATGTAGACACACACATTTTAAAAAATTCACCCCCGTTTTCACCCCCCCCCCCCATATTTGGATTTTCTTAAAACGAAAAAATACCCGTTTCTTTACTTTTAAAGTAGATCCAAAATACCAATTTTCAGGTCTGTAATATCTTCAGGTTCTGAAATATAAGTATCCTCATGAAAGGCATTCAACCCATTATTCACCCTTTTACACCCTTCCTATTGGGATTTTCCGAAAACAAAAGAATACGTGTTTCTTTATTTTTAAAGGAGATTCTAATTACTAATTTTTACATCTATAAACTTAAAAAGTTTTGAGATATAGATACACTCATTTTTAAAAATCACCCCCATTTCACCCCCCCATTAATTGTATTTTCCACAAACAAAAAATACGTGTTTATTTATTTTTAAAGGAGATCCCAAACACCAATTTTCAGGTCTATAATATCTTCAGTTTCTGAGATATAAGTAGCCTCATTAAAGGCATTCAACCCCTTTTTCACCCCTTTTCACACCTCCTATTGCGATTTTCCGAAAACAAAAAAATACGTGTTTCTTTATTTTTAATGAAGATTCTAAATACCAATTTTTACATCTGCAAACTTTAAAAGTTTGGAGATATAGATTCACTAATTTTAAAAATTCACCCCCTTTTCACCCTCCCATTAATTAGATTTTCCAAAAACAAAAAAATACGTGTTTCTTTATTTTTAAAAGAGATCATAAGTACCAATTTTCAGGTCTGTAATATCTTCAGTTTCTGAGATATAAGTACCGGTATCCTGATTAAAGGCATTCAACACATTTTCCCCCATTTTCACCCTTTTTCACCCCTCCTATTGGGATTTTCTGAAAACAAAAAAATACGTGTTTCCTTATTTTCAAAGAAGATTCTAAATACCAATTTTTACATTTGTAAACTTTTAAAGTTTTGAGATATAGGTGCACTCATTTTAAAATTTCACCCCCCCTTTTCACCCCCTTAGCAACGGAATATCCAAAAATCCTCTCTTAGCGAGCACCTACATCTTAATATGAATGTATCCCCAAAATTTCATTTCATTATGTCCAGTAGTTTTGGCTCGGCGATGATGAATCAGTCAGTCAGTCAGTCAGTCAGGACAAGCTATTTTATATATATATAGATGATGTAAAGTGGCAGTGGTATTTTTGTTGGTTTGTCATTCTCTTGATGTGTAGTTTTGTGTATTTGTGTGACCGACTTTATCTTTAAGATTGTCTAAGATTTTGTCTCTTGTGGTGTTGCTAGGTCATCATCATTTCCCCTTATCCAGCTCCTGCCGGGTTGGGGTATTTATGGTACTTCTCCATCTTCCTCTTTCCTTCCACCATTCCTCTTCCATGATCTTGTCCCAGTCTAAAATCGTCTTCTTAAGCCGTTCTTCGCTGATTCAGGGCGTCGCTAACTATTTGTTTGTGGTTTGCTTTCTTAGTGGGGAAGGTGTAATAATTAATGTTCATACTGTGAGTTTTTCTATCAGTTTGTGGTGGTCGTGTAGTTTCTTTACTCTTACACCTGCTCCTTCTCTGGATGGTGTGAGCTGATAATTTTGATCTGTGACTGTGCACTGAACTAGTGCGTTGATGTTCCTCCAACGTTTGTCTGTTCTAATCTATATTGCTGGGGGACTAGCAATTACCGTACTTTTTGCACACTTCGTCATAGTGATGGTTACTGTATTGTGCAATTAAATTTGCTGATCTTCAGCATTTGCGGCCACCTGGGTGATAAGGGTGGTCCCTGAGCCACGTGCTGGGGTGCTGTGCCGGGGCCAGGTAATTGTTTTTAAAGTGGTTTCCCCACGACAGGGCCCGAGACAGCGCACTGCGTGGGTGGTAGGCTAATATGATACTTGCCTACGGAACAACGTGGCCCTTCAGGCGGGAGGTGCCCCCGGGTGTCGAAGGCAGGAGAGGCGGCGTCAGCGTGGTGGCGTGCTGTTGTTACAACTTGCTCTCGTAAGGCGCTAACCCAAGGATTGTCCCTAGTCAAAGCTGGGTGGTTGCCAGAGCCATCACCTGGGATCTAATATGGCAGTGACCACACCTAAAAAGAGCTCGCAGCCAAGGAAGTGAGCGGTGGGATGGACGGTGTGTCAGCTTCGTGGAGTAGCACATGCGTCCTTCCACACTGGGGTCTTATTCGGGTATCCTCTGTGTTAGCAAATATTCTGGCAGCTCTCCAGGTATCATTTGGTTGTCCATTGGTCGATAGGGTGCTTAATTATTTCTTATTTAGTTTTGAAATATAATATATTCTATTTTTTGGAGGGTTCCGGTGTTTTGAAATGCAGTTCAAGCTCTGTTTTTACCCTGTATGAGTTGTAGTATGCAGTTTGGAACTGTGCCTTGTTGAGTCTTGTTCTTCGGTTATGTGTTGGCTGTAGCAGCTGTGGGTAGGATGTTCGTTACTTATGTGATGGCTGTGTCTGAGGTGCTGGTAGTGGGTGGTATTGGGTTTGATTCTAGTAGGAGTTCAAGTTGTTTGTTGTATTGTTTCCAGTCTATGCAGTGTGTTTGTATCTTCTAGTGTGCTTTTTGAAGTATGGTTCTACGCCCAGTTGTATGAGGACTGGCCTATGGTCTGATCGCTGTGCCTGCGTGGTGTCAATGTTATGTGGTTTGTTACGGAGTATTGCTATGTCGTTGGTGTCTGTGAGTAGAGTGTTGATGTACCAGTAGTAGAACGTAGGGTGAGTTGGAGTGGTGTTACAATGAAGTAATTCGCGCTGCTGGTTGTGTTGCTGTACGAATTATTGAGGAAATGCTGAGTGTGGTAATAAGTAGGTCAATCTGTATTACCAAGTACACACACGGACATGCAGCTTCCTATGAACCACACATACTAAAAAACTGGGGCAATATTTTTGGTAC
Organism: Anabrus simplex; assembly: GCF_040414725.1. Taxonomy (NCBI): domain Eukaryota; kingdom Metazoa; phylum Arthropoda; class Insecta; order Orthoptera; family Tettigoniidae; genus Anabrus; species Anabrus simplex. The sequence continues at coordinate 452,332,964 of NC_090268.1, read as the reverse complement.
AGAGAAATAACAGCTCAGAGTTAAGTTCACTTACTGATGGCAAAGAAGGGATGATAAGTTTGTAATGATGTGGATCCAGATATTCTGATAACCGAGCATCAGTACCACCGAATTAAGGGGACAAATTCCCTCTGTGCATCAGCATTGGCCTCAGGATCTCAAGATCACATTTTCAAACCCAGCAAAGGTACTTGGATATTTAAAGGGCAGAGAAAAAGATTGACGTTCCAGGTTGTACAATGTAAAAGATCTCTGGCGTACATTTGGTGTTCATCTGACAAAATTAGTTAAAACTTTATCATCTTGTAGAGTAGAAGCAGCACCAAATTACAATGCCTGCACACTGTAGCTGAAGCCATTTAATAATAATAATAATAATAATAATAATAATAATAATAATAATAATAATAATAGAGAAAATAGTGAGAATTTGGAACGAAAAACTTATTGAACTCAACATTTCACCGATAAGGTTAGGCAGAGGAAATAAAAGGATTGAAATAAATTGTCTTGCATTTGCAGATGACTTCGCAATACTTTCTGAAAATGTGACATCTGCTGTAACCCAAGTAAATGTCTTGGAAAGAATCGCCAGCAGAACTGGCTTAAGAATTTCTGCAGAAAAAACAAAATTTTTAACAAATATTTGGGATGCACCAAAATTTCTGAAAACAGATATTGGCCAAATAGAGAGGGTAAAAAAATTCAAATATCTAGGGGAAATAATCCAAGAAAATGGTTTAGAAAAATCTGCAGTAGAGGAGAGGGTACATAGAATGGAGAGAGCTTATGGTGTCACCAAAGATATCTACAATAAAAGATGCCTATCCAAAAATGCAAAAATAAGGCATTACAACACAGTAGTGAAGCCAGAATGCCTATATGCAAGCGAGTGTCTGGCATTAAACTATAATTTAGATAAGCTAGAAATACTAGAAAGGCGAATCATGACGAAAATATTAGGCCCACAAAACACAGCAGAAGGTTGGAAATTACGAAGTAATGCTGAAATATATCAAAAAATAGAAAATATATCAGATGTAATGAGGAAAAGGAGACTTATGTTTTTTGGACATTTATATCGAATGCAAGATAGTAGATTAACCAGTAAGATTTTCAGATATTTGTGGAGTAAGAAATCGACAAGCTGGGTCAATGAAGTAAGAAAGGATTTAGAAAAAAACAATATAACAACAGAAGAAATAAATAATAGAGAAGGCTTTCGGGAAAAAGTATTGAAAATAGAAGGATTCCAAGGTAGGAAAGTAAAAAAGACTGGTTCAAAGTGGTCTGTAGACAGAAAGAAGAAACATAGTGAACAGATGAAAGCGTACTGGAAGAAAAGGAAAGAACAAAGAAGAAGGAATTGAAATTGGCACGTGGTCCTCTGGTGGCCCATTCGAAAGAATAATAATAATAATAATAATAATAAAATAATAATAATAATAATAATAATAATAATAATAATAATAATAATAATAATAATAATAATGGAAGGTTATGTTGCCACTCTGTATGAACTCAGAGTGCGTTCAGTAGGATGACAATTTTTTAACGTATAGCTTTCGGTGCCAGAAGTGTCTGGGGACATGTTTGGCTTATTCCGGTACACCTCATGGGGCTGAGCTACGTGTACTGCTGTATGGGTGTATGTGTAATTGTAAGAGCTAGGAAATGGAAGGAAGCAGCCGTGGCTTTGAGAAATGAAATGTCGTATGGCTTTTAGTGTCGGGATATCCCAGGAGGGGTTCGGCTCGCCAGGTGCAGGTCTTTCTATTTTACGCCCGTAGGCGACCTGCGCGTCGTGATGAGGATGAAATGATGATTAAGACAACATATACACCCAACCCCCGTGCCAATGGAATTAAGGTTAAAATCCCCGACCCGGCTGGGAATCGAACCCGGGACCCTCTGAACCGAAGGCCAGTACGCTGACCATTCAGCCAACGAGTCGGACGTGGCTTTGAGAAAGGCAACATCACAGCATTTGCCAGGTGCTGAAATGAGAAACCACAGAAAACCATCCAGAGGCTGACGGGGGACTAGAGCCGACCTCTCTTCTACCTCTGTACCTTACCTTGTCACAACACATGGGGATAACCCATTTGCTTAGCACGGTAAGTTAACACCGATCACACTCATTCATCCAACACCAGCGTTCAACACGTTTCGTTGCCAATGCTAAAATTATAGCTAAGCATGCTTCTCTCTGGAAACCAATTATCGTATTATGATACAAATCAGACCTTTCTGTTTTGTTTCTTGTTTTTGATATGACTAGAACTGAAGCTAAGTAACAATGATAACTGGGTAGCCTCAGCTACTGTGTGCAGATATTTTGATTTGATGCCGTCTACATGTTCAATTCTACATTCCATTTTACTTCACCGAATGAAAGAGGAACAGATCTCAATCAGACAATTTTTCGTTATGTTTGAATTAACATTGTTGGAAAACATACCAACGTGTCTCAAAGGAGCTTTCAAATGCTGATAAGTGCTTGTACGATACAATGGACTCATCTAAGTCTCAGTGATCTTGGGGTCCGGAAGCAGGCACTCTGACCAATCCACACAGCTGGGACTTACCGAATGTGTAAGACGAATTTACAGTCAATCTCCACTTACTAGTTTTATTGTATACTACAACCCAGCAAGTAAAGAAGACTCTCCATCACACACTAGAATCTTTTATAATTACAAGTGTTCATTAAAGATTGAAGCGTCACATGCACACAATCATCTCGATTCCATTTTGGCCATGGCAATTTCTTTTTCCAGCTGAGCACATGCCTGTTCTATCTCGTAATTCTTGCTCACGAGACCGACCCACGACGCTTCAAGCTGACGGAGCTTCTCGCCACCCTGCGTCTGCATGTTCTTCCGCTGCCAGTTTGTCTCCTGAATCAATTTCCTGAAGAAGAAAAAACAAGATTATCAAGACAGAATCCAGGAGGCAGGAAGCATATGGGATAGAATTTAAACGATCCGTTAATTGCTGATATGGCAGGGTATAAACAAGTAGGGAGACAGTCTCCTTGTCCCATGACAACATTTGATAAAGTACACGAAAGTAATTACGAGATATCACATTTATATGTGCAGCAGACCCACTTTTCTCCTGTATTGAAACATTTTTTATTTTTACAATTTGATTTACACTGCACTGACACATACTGATCTGTTCAAATTATTACACTCAACAAAGTCATGCTATTTTGAAATATATTTAAGATACCTCTTCATAAAAGGGGCTTTTTTTGTGAGATTATTGGTGAACATGCGCAACATCAGTTTCCACCACCGCCGTCTCAACCTCTATACACTGCCTGCTCTATGCCGCGAGAATTGCATTTACAGTGACATTGCAGATGGCAGCACTTACTGCCCCCAGAGCACATGTTGGTTAAACGAGACTTCATAACGCCAATATAAAATGAAAAATAATCCTTAAAATTTTACTAATTGAGAAGATAATGCTAATACAGAAACTAACATTTCACAGTTGAGCTTGGCTTAAGATATAGAAACATAAAATATATAAAATCTTACCAGTTATAGTAGATATACCGTATTTACTCGTGTATTAGACCCCCCCAGCTTTTTGAGACCAAGAGAATGGAAAAAAATAAATCTCGCATATTAGACCCCTGTAACGAAATTCAGCTGAGACCAATAAACGATTCCACTTCGTAGCGGGTACTACAAGCTGTACTGCAGCTCTGATGACGTCGTACAAATGTGTGTACAAGTTTGGCACATTTTCTTGAGCCCTCAGCTGCCTTTTGCCAGATCGGCACAATCGGAGCTGACAGCTTTATCTGCGACAGCCACTACAGCAGTACGGTACAAGCATCACAGAATATTGTCCGAGTTCGTAGGTGGATTAGCGTAAACGGAGAAATAGGCCTACTACTTTTTTATTCTCGACTTTCCAACTACAGACTATCACAGTACGTGTGTCTGTGTCTTGGAAAATTGCCAACATGTCAGAAAATACGGTGGCGAGTATTCCTCCGTAGACTCGCAATCGGCCATCAGTGAATGAATTGAGACTTAAAATGTCCGTAAAAGCTGATATAATCAGTACTTGTGACGCAAATGGCGGTTTATGAAAATATGCCTTGAATTCTTAACCTTATATATGTCAATATGACGAACTTTGTTACTGTTGGTTCCATTGCCGGCTGGTTGGCCTCCCTGCAGGAAGAGAGGCGGAAGTGAAACTCTCCACTCACCGCAGCTTTCTACACTGAGAGAGCTCAAGGTTCGTCCGTCCGACCCGCCCGATTCAAGCTCACACCAAAATAGTGTGATACGTCTGTCTTATAGTTAAGAGATGTCTATTTCCGTAGCTTTAGCACTATTAGCTGCCGTTCCCGGGGCCCTGAGTTCGATTTCTTATTTAAGTTAATAACAACAGCGCTTTTCAAATTTCCAAAGTGACCCACGAGGTGAACTATCAAGTGAAATAGAATGTACTCTCTCACTCATGTCTAGAGAACAACCAGACCAACATAGGAATAACTGAAATATATGAATTACACTATCATAAGAGATTCTGTGGCTATTAAACTGATTACCGGTACCTAATTCTAAAAAAGTAACAGCTGTTCGTATTCATGCTACTGGCCATTGTGAGTGCTGCTGGCTGCACCAAGCTGAAATGCTTGGTGGGACGGGCCATATGCCGAGATTACCCGAGCAGGTCCGGGTACAGCCGATTATGGCTGCACGTCATTGCCTAGACACAAGTGAGCACGCACGGACGCCTACAGTAGTACAGCTTGCTTACATCACGAAGGTAGTGGTATCGGTACAATAACGGCGCGAAAACGTACTATTAACAACTTTCTTTTGATAGTGGCGTGTGTCTAGTTAAGTTGCCTGTTGTTAAGTGAGTTCTGCTTCAAATCATGGAGGTAAATAGTACGAAACATAAGAAATGTAGTTTCACCGCAGCTTTCAAATTAAACGCTGTGAATTTAGCGGAAAAACAAGGGGTGAAGTCAGCGGCCAGGACATTTAATGTGCAACCAAACATGATCAGATATTGGCGCAAGCAAAAAGAGAAACTGGAAGCAGCAAATAAAAGTTTGCGAACTTTTCATGGGACCAAAACGGGCAAATATCCTGAGATCGATATCAAAGTACCAGAATATATAACAGAGTTGAGAAATGATGGTTCTGCTGTAACTCATGATATGATACAGCTTACAGCACTTGAAGTGGCAAGAACATTGAATCTCAGTCGGCAACAGTTCAAAGCAAGCAGGGGTTGGGCTACACGTTTCATAAGGAGAAATGGTCTGAGTTTGAGAAGACGAACAACTATTTGCCAGAGACTACCTCACAATTATACGGATAAAGTCATCTCTTTTCATCGTTACATCATTCAGCAAAGGAAATTAAACAACTACTTGCTTTCTCAGATTGGCAACGCAGATCAAACTCCGATCTATTTCGACATGCCCCGAAACACTACTATTCATGAAAAAGGTGCTTCTAGTGTCGTAATGCGTACAAGTGGTGCTGAGAAAATGAGATGTACAGTCATGCTTTGCGTAACTGCCGATGGTAGGAAGCTTCCTCCATACATAATATTTAAACGGAAGACTCTACCAAAGGGAAAATTTCCGAGCGGTATTCATGTTCGAGTACATGAGAAAGGTTGGATGACAGCAGACCTGGTTCAAGACTGGCTGAAAACCGTGTGGAGTAGTCGTCCTGGAGCACTACTGCAGCAGAAAGCCTTAATTGTGTTAGATAGCTTTAGGGGTCATTTGTTAGATGCCATTAAGGACGAACTGAAATCCCTAAAGACGGATCTCGCAATCATCCCTGGAGGACTAACATCAATACTCCAGCCTCTAGATGTGTCCATTAACAAGCCATTTAAGGGTCACATGAAAAGGCTTTATTCGGCCCGCCTGGTGGCCATGATCGTTAAGGCGCTGAAGTCTAAAAACGGTCTAACACCGAGGTTAGCCAGTTCGAGTCCCGTTGGTCGAAAAAATTTTCACCATCAGCAAAGGAAAATCGTGGGTCAAACAAGCTCCAGTTTTAATATCACCCTTTCTCAAGAAATAAGAAGATCCATTTCATTTTACTTTTAGTTTTGAACATTTTAAGTTAACCAGAATAGAACTGCCAAGTTAAAACACATTTAATTTAAATTTATATTTTCAATCTTGAACAACCTACAATCAGTTCAAATCTTTACTTATTGTTGACGACACATCCTGCCACCAGACACGATACGTCAAGAACTCAATATCGTCCCTACTCTGGCAAATTAGCGAATCTGCAAATTGTCAAAAGGTTAGAGGAGCGGAAAGAAGTTGTATTTACTCATGTCAAATCAATTTTTATATTTAATGATTGGTTTCATGTGTTAGGCATAAAGAACGAGTTGCAGATGTGAGACTTTGTCAGAGGGTAGACAATATTTAACCAATAAAATCTACACCAAAACATCAGAAGTACAGATTCCCTAGTTTGTCACTTTCGCTAGTTTGCCAGAGTGGGGACGATATGATATAGGGGTCACATAAACCCCGATATGCAATCCTCTTCACCGAAAAGAAGATCCATTTTAGTTTTGGACATTTTCCATATTAGATAGATTAGGACCAAAAAACTTAACTGTATTGACTCATGTTTGTATATATTGTATATAATGTATATGTTGTATATAGTGTATATATTGGTATGTTTATATTGGTTAACAAGGACCCAAACCTTGACCTAAAGGTTGTTTACAGGCTGAAGATGCCCAAAATAATGGGTGAAACATGTACCTGACCAAATAAGTCTACATAAAATCATGTAGATAATAACCACATTAAACGTGGAAAGTATTGAATAGGTGGTTTTTTATTAAATTATCCTTGATATCTATGCCTAACGTCATCTTCAATACGGAACAATAATGAGAGTTGTTACTTGTAATTTGGTAGCCAACCAGACAAAATACCGTTTAAATAGGTACTTCAACCTTAAGGTCAAGATTTGTAAACTAACTAAAGACATAGCCTTTCTAAAACAGTGTCTAGAACTAAAATTGATCCCAAAATTTTTGAAACCTACACAGCGAAAAAACTTATCTAACCAAAGTTTGATTAGAGTTCAAAACAAGGTCAACGACATTTGGTTAAGAAATGAAATTAAAGCGTCATATAAAAAGAAGTTGCTTTTAAATCTGCAGTTATATAGAGTTCATTTAGCGTTAGCTCAGGCTTTACATCCGTTAGAATGGAACTCTTTCCAATTACATGTGGACAATAAACTGATTGCTTTATTGGATAGGAAGCAAGTTACTCTCGACAAGAAACTATCTCAATTAAAAGCATCCCAATCACGATTACCAAAACGTAGTTCAGACACGCAAAAAGCGGCTCCCTCACAGAACAATTCACCCACAGTAGTTAATTTGACAGACGTACAGTTCTCTGAAGAAGAAATGGGGATCTTGAATAAAGGCTTAAAACAAAACTGGCCTAGCAAGAAAAAAAGAAACGGATATTATCAACACAGTAGCTGAGATCGAGGCTAACATTTCTAAACTCCCTTTAGAAACACAAAATGATACCAGATTTGAGGTAAAAAAGAAACTACCAAAACTAGCGGAAGAAATAAACGCATATTCAAATTTCGACCACAAAAAATTGATCCAGAACGTAAAAAAGAAAATAGACGACAACAACATTATTGTCACAAGCGGACAAAGGAGGATCCACAGTTCTCCTAGATCAAAACACATACATTCAAAAAACAGAAGACATTTTTAAGGACAAAATATACACAATAGTCAACAAAGATCCAACCACGAGAATTCAGCGAAATCTAAAAACTCTAATAAGAAGTTCTAACTTTCTTTTCAATGAACAAGAACAACAAAAACTTTTTAACATGAACCCTAGTATTCCGACAGCCAGAGCCTTACCAAAGATTCATAAGAAGGACATTCCAATACGCCCCATCATAAACTGTAGAAACAGCCCCACCTATAAAGTATCAAAATTCATTCACGGCTTTCTAAAAAAACATTACGTATTCAATTATAAACACCCTTTAAAAAATTCATTCACTTTTTGCGAAATTTTAAACAAGTTTAAGCTGCGCCCCAATCACTCAATGTGCTCCTATGACGTCGTAAATATGTACCCAAACATCCCTACCAAAGAAACTGTAAGAATTATCAGTGATATCAATAAACACAGCGGCCTTAGTAAGATGGAAATTGAAGAATTCATGAAGATATTAAATTTTGTCTTAAGCAACAACTTTTTCTCTTTCAATGGAAAGTTTTACCAACAAAAAGGCTTAGCGATGGGCGACCCTCTTTCTGGCATCTTAGCAGACATTTATATGGACACAATAGAACACACAAAAATTATAACACAAATAAAAGGCGTAGTTTATGGCTGAGATTTGTTGACGATACCTTCATAATTTTCGACAAAAATGTCACTAATAGTGACGAGATCTTGGAGTCCCTAAACAAAATTGACCCCAGTGTTAAGTTTACTAAAGAGGATGAGGTTAGGAACTCAAACTTTTTGGACTTAACTATTACACGCGGACATAATACCTTTGATTTTCGAATATACAGGAAACCTACACACTCTCCCTTAACTATTATGAATTCATCCCTACACCCCCCCAAAAAGAAGCCTCTTTCTATAATTTAAATTATAGAGCTTTAAAAATTCCTCTTTCTCCCAACAATTTAAAAACTGAACTGAAGTACATAAGGAATCTTGCTCAACTCAACAGGTTTAAAATAGATATGGTCAACCGTTTGATTAATAAAATCAAAATTAAATTGTCCACTAACCTCATCCCAGAAAAACCTAAAAAAACTAGTTTCGCCACATTTACATATAACAACCCAGCCGTCCATCAGATCACAAATACTTTAAAGAAGCACAATATCAATATAGCCTTCAGGACAGTTAACACTAATCGAAACATATTTTTTAACCACAACAAGGTCAATCACAATAGCAACCATTATTCAAGGTCCGGCATATACAAACTAACATGTACACAATGTGATTTTTCTTATATCGGACAGACTGGCCGCAGCTTTAACACGAGATATCTGGAACATTATAACGCTCAAAAACACAATAAGTACTCAGCGATGAGCCAACATATGAGAGAAACGGGCCATCACTTTACATCCATAGAGAAAGATCTTACCATCATTAGAAGCATAGGTAAAGGGAAATTAATGAATGAAATGGAAAACCTACACATCTTTTTAGACCAAACCTACAATAAAAATAATCTCAACGACGTCAATGAAATTAAAAATCCTTTGTACGAATTAACACCTAGATTAATTAATATCGTGAATTCAGATCAAAACAAAATCCCTCAATTATTTAAATCTCCACACTCAAATGCTTCATCCATCATGCCAAAAGTTAAACCCTCCCATATTGCTCCTAGAAACTCCCCTCCAGCAACAACACACACGCCCATAGACCAGCCTACCCCCACTCTCCCTCCATGCCCCGCCCCTCCATTACCGCACCAGTACAACACCAGGAGTAGAAATGGTGATAAGACAGGCGCTGCCGGAACAGACAGGTCCATCTAGTTTTAACTGAACAAGTAAGTCATTTTACAGATAAGAGGTGTTAATTTAATACATATTATCACAACGCGTGCTCAAAAATTTTTAATTCAAAATTATTTTTCTACTTCATTACAGATATTCTTAAGATCCCTCCCAAAGACCAAGCAACACATCAACGGGAACAATTTTCACACAAGACTGTATCAAGTGTCTAGGATGTTTCTCCCAATTAAGCAGCAGCCTAAAACTATGAAACAGCTAAATATTGTACTCTTGTCAATTCCTTGACGTTACATGAGACCCAAAGTCAAGACGCTAACAGTTTCATTCACAACGTTATTGACCAGTCTACCTACAACAATCGGCTTTTAAATCTCCACTTGTGCATGACAACACATTTAAATATTAGTTACGTCAAGAACATGAAAATGAAAATCGTGGGTCAAACAAGCTCCAGTTTTAATATCACCCCTTCTCAAGAAATAAGAAGATCCGTTTCATTTTATTTTTAGTTTTGAACATTTTAAGTTAACCAGAATAGAACTGCCAAGTTAAAACACATTTAATTTAAATTTATATTTTCAATCTTGACCAATCTACAATCAGTTCAAATCTTTACTTATTGTTGACGACACATCCTGCCACCAGACACGATACGTCAAGAACTCAATATGATATAGGGGTCACATAAACCCCGATATGCAATCCTCTTCACCGAAAAGAAGATCCATTTTAGTTTTGGACATTTTCCATATTAGATAGATTAGGACCAAAAAACTTAACTGTATTGACTCATGTTTGTATATATTGTATATAATGTATATGTTGTATATAGTGTATATATTGGTATGTTTATATTGGTTAACAAGGTCCCAAACCTTGACCTAAAGGTTGTTTACAGGCTGAAGATGCCCAAAATAATGGGTGAAACATGTACCTGACCAAATAAGTCTACATAAAATCATGTAGATAATAACCACATTAAACGTGGAAAGTATTGAATAGGTGGTTTTTTTAAAATTAAATTATCCTTGATATCTATGCCTATCAGAATGTTGGCCAGCAGGGTAGGGGAGGAGGTGGTATACAATTTCTAATCACTAGATTGCGTGCCAAAAGCCTGGATTAAATTCCAAACCTCTCCGCAGTGCTCATATGGAGTGAGGGAATATGACGCTGTTGATGGTGATTCGTCCGTCGGATGGGGACGTTAAGCCTTGAGCAGACCCCTTGGTGCTATTCGACAGGAGTAGGCTATGTGCCGGCACCGGGTTTCACCCTCTCCCTACTATCATATATCACGTCATTCATTTCATCTCTCATTAACTCCTCTGATGAGGTTGACGTCAGGAAGGGCATCCGGTCATAAAAAACCGCCACAACGAATTCATCTCACCTCATACCCGACCCCGTAGGGAAACGGGACAAGGGTTGGACAAACAACATGAAAAGGCTTTATTCGGAATGGATGGCTTCTGCTACACATAAATTCACACCAACTGGGAGAATACAGAGACCATCTCTAGAAACCATATGTGAATGGGTTCTCACTGCGTGGGCTCTTATCAAGAACGAAACTATTGTGAAAAGTTAAAAAAAAAACGGGATCTCAAATGCTCTCGATGGGAGTGAAGACGACGTCACGTGGGATGGTAACGCCAGCAGCGGGGAAGATGACGACACAGACGATGGTTCAGATGAAAGCAGTGGTTAGGATTGCTATAACCTGAACATTATAGCTTGTAAATAGACTTTTTGCCTACCGATACGGTTTGTGATCTTGAACATTTTCATCAGTAATTTGTGTTTTTTAAATTGTTATATTACTTCTAGTCTTCATCTCTCTAGGATAGCGTAGTTCACTGCATTAGTGCAATAACGTAGTTTTTTATGCGTTTAATAGTTTATTGTAGCTGTAGTTTTATTGATATTTGTGTGTTGGTTAGTGTATCTAGTTCTGTGTGTACCATGTCTCGTTTATTCCGGGAAATACACGTGGCAAGAAAGTTACTTGAGTCTCGGATCAGTGGAGTGTTTCTTTTGTACACCATAACCTCCCTTAACTGTAAGTACCGTAATTTGTTATTTCCTCACTCTCTTTTATTCTTGTATTCTCATTTTAGTGCCGGATGTTGTTAGTAAGTGTATATTTTGTGAATTTATTTTACCTCATGAATAATTATCTTTTGGACTACAGTATTAAATTTTATGCGGGCTGTGCGCCGCGGTCGTATTGCATCAGCTGAGCGTTGGTAACGTAGGTACGACGATGCTCGCGTGTTTCCCAAACTATCAAATACAACTGACAGTGACAAATGACTGGCCATTAAGTTCTTTTTCATTATTTTGTGTTAACATTGCTTAATACGGTAAGTAAAAGTGATTGATTATATTTAAAATATATGTAGGCCTAAAAGTCATGTTCACCATTGTCTTTTTAAATTTATAAATTTTTGAACGAAAATAGCCAGTAAAACGCAGAATACATTCATAAGTTTATTAAAGAATAGTGTAGAATGTTTACGTGTACAATTTATAGCCTAGAAGTCATGTGTTCACTGCACGAAATTTGACGTTATCGCATATTGGACCCGCCCCGGCGTCGGTGGGTGGGGTCTGGCGCGTCCCACTCTGAAGAGTCTAGTGTCAGACCTAGGACGAGGCGCTGGTTAATAGAGCAAGCGCCGGAAAAGCCATCCATCTAATTTTTGATCTGATTTTTGATATGCTCTATTGGTGGAAAAGAATCTAAATCCCTCCATGGGAACTTAGAATTTCCATATTGGACCCCCCTTCGCATTTTTTGACTGTAAAAGTGGAAAAAAAAAAGGGGTCTAATACGCGAGTCAATACGGTATATTCCACTGCTACATGGTACATAAAAATTTCAGAGTTTTCTCGACACGAGTAACGGAACACTTGTTCAGTCCTTTTGTTACTGTTATATACCAGTAGTGGACGCACACATTTTTCTGTCACTATTCTGCTGACTCTTTGTTCATGACCAGATTTCAGGATACGTTTTATAGCAAATACTACAGTGCGCACATCCGTCATGTCATTATATCCACCATTTAATCACACTGGACTAAATAGAGCTTCTGCTGCGTGTCCAGAAAATTTTCTAGTGAGAACATAAAAGAACCCATTTTGTAACTGATGAGACACATTTCACTATAGATTTCAAAGTTAGCAAGATAGCATCTGCTGTCTCATTAGTCACACACTTCAGTTTTGAACGTTTTGATTCCAACTAAATTATTTTAACGAAATCGGTCAAATCATCATTCAACCATTGTAGTAGTGAATATAAATGCACACAATCTGGATTGTTGTTTTGCCAAATGTGCCGAGTTCCGTCAATGACATCATGGAATGTGAAAAATGTGTAAATTGACTCTATGAAGTGCACCGTCCATTCCCCGTCTGAAAAATCTAAACTTGTGTTTATAAACGGGCATGGTTTTCTTTCATGAGGAACCGCTGGGGAAATATCTGTACAGTAGAACAGTCATTTTTTCCATATTCCTCTGTTCGATGTGTTTGTTCGTAATACTGAACAGGCTTGAATGTCAAATCTCTCTGGAGGCGATAAACTTCTTTCACATATTTGGAGGTGATGATGCCACTGCTGTCATTTCTCTGTCTAGGTATTGGGATCTCACATTTTTTATCAAATGGTAATAGTCAAAACCGAAAAGGAGTTTACGAATGGGATCACATGGATACAGGTTCTCACTTTTCCCCTCTCCAAAAGTTTAAACAGAGACATTGGTTGTAGGACTGTCAATCAACGGCATTAATCATTTCTGAACTAATAGGAATAGTATATAAGTAATAATAATAACAACGTAAACGTTTCCACCTTTTCAATACTAAAATATATTCACAAAATTATAAATTACACGGTACTAGTTTCGACCCATCTAGGGGTCATCATCAGCCGTATTGGAGCAAAGATCACTTTTGGCGAAATCCTAAGAAAATGTTATTTTAAAGAATAACAAGTGAAATGAGATGTTATTATGGTAATAGTTAATAATACAAGGAATATACATACTAAGAGGTTTTTAACAAAGAATAAAGTATAAATGGGGTGTTGTAAAAATTATAATCATGGAAATCAGTAAGTTCTTGTATTGAAATGACATATATAAAATTATATATGGCTTAGGAAGAGGGCTTAAGGTGGGGCTGAAGGGTGCAGGAGAAAGTGTAATTGTCTTGGAAAAGTACCTTTGAATAAATTTAGGATTGAGTTTAGGTTGGCTGCATTATTGTTTCTGAGGAAAGTGATAAATAGATCGAAGAGTATGTTGGGTTTCTCTGAGATTTCATTGAGATTGTGACTGGCATTAAAGTATTGGTCTAGGTCAGGGATGGCGAACCTATGCCACGCGTGTCACTAGGTGACACGCGGACACGATTTCGGTGGCACGCCACATGAACATAATATTTTATATATACGTCTCGTACTACAGACAGTGCATATCTTACAGTGTTTCACGTGTAAGAAATAAATATCGAAAATATAAATACTAGTTTCATTCGGACGTGCAATATGGCAACACTGCTATACTGATAGGTCCGAAAGTCAAGTGAGATAGTGTCGTTTTCTAGTGGTTTTGTATACGGACATCGCAAATATGTTTTCGGTGCCGAAAAAAACAGAAACTGAACAAAGGTGGTGATCGTATTTTTCAAGAACACTGGCAAAGGGAATTCGGACTGTTAAAAAGATGTGTTGCCTGTGTTCGAAAACAGTTGTATCCCCCATATTTAATGTAAAAGCGCAATTTTGAGACTGGTCATTCAAATGTTTGTTCCATTTCAAATGAAGAAAGAGGAGAGTTCATTTCACAAAATATCCAACATTACACAAACTAGTTCTTTTGTATCAACTTTCCGGCCCAGGAATAATATCAGTGCGGCTTTTTCTATCTGTCTCACTGCATAGTACAACATGCATGGGAAACAGATTTCTGACGGTGAGTTGTTGAAAGATAATTTCTTATTGACGTCCGACACATCATTTGAAAACTTCCCTAACAAACAACTAATAACTAACAAGATTAAAGGAATCCCAGCTAGCTGAACTGCTGTCAAGGATAGAATAATAAAAATGGGTGAAGAAGTTTCGGAGCAGTTGAAAGCTAATTTGGATAACTCCCGCATATATGCAGTATGTTTTGATGAAAGCATGAATAGCTGGTTCTTTTTTAGATTTCCTTATGGAAATGTGATGAGGGAGAAATTAGTTTAATTGTTGAGAGAAAAACTACAACATGGGAAGATAATGAGCCAATGGAGGAAGTATTTACAAGATATATTTCACCCGTTATGCAAATATTTATAATAAATAAATGACTCAATAAATGAATAAATAATAAATAAATAAATAAATAAATAAATAAATAAATAAATAAATAAATAAATAAATAACGTATTATGAAACATAATCGGGAAATTGAAAGGAAGTTGTGAGGGGGGGGTGTAGGTTGTAGACATCTCGTAATGGAAATGGAAAACAACAAGTGGCACAGTCAACAGATGAGAATAATAAACCAGAGTTAAAATGGCACACTGGGTGGAAAAGGTTCGCCATCCCTGGTCTAGGTGTATGTAGTAATTTTCCATTATGTTGAGTAAAGGGCCCTTGTTTGCTAATACGAGGATGTCCATGTCTTATTCAATATTGGTGAAATTATGGTTATAATCTTGCATGTGTTGGCCGATAGCTGAAAACCTGTTGTGTTTTATTGCGTTAGTGTGCTCGTGGTATCTGATAATGAAATTTCTCCCGGTTTGCCCGATGTAGGTTTTTTTTACAGGTGGTACATTTGATCCTATAAACTCCTGATTTTAAAAAACTGCTGGTCTTGTTGATGTGTGAAGTATTGTATAAAACATTCATGTTCTTATTGTTGGTTTTGGTTTTAACGCCTTGTTTCTTAAAGATGTTGGTTAACTTGTAGATATCATTGTTGAACGTGAAGGTGGAAAATGTTAGAGGTTTGGTTATTTCTTTTTTGAGGGTAGTTTATGGGCGATGTTTGTGTTTCAAAACCAACAATAAGAACATGAACGTTTTATACAATACTTCACACATCAACAAGACCAGCAGTTTTTTAAAATCAGGAGTTTATAGGATCAAATGTACCACCTGTTAAAAAAACCTACATCGGGCAAACCGGGAGAAACTTCATTATCAGATACCACGAGCACACTAACGCAATAAAATACAACAGGTTTTCAGCCATCGGCCAACACATGCAAGATTATAACCATAATTTCACCAATATTGAACAAGACATGGACATCCTCGTATTAGCAAACAAGGGCCCTTTACTCAACATAATGGAAAATTACTACATACACCTAGACCAATACTTTAATGCCAGTCACAATCTCAATGAAATCTCAGAGAAACCCAACATACTCTTCGATCTATTTACCACTTTCCTCAGGAACAATAATGCAGCCAACCTAAACTCAATCCTAAATTTAATCAAAGGTAATTTTCCAAGACAATTACACTTTCTCCCGCACCCTTCAGCCCCACCTTAAGCCCTCTTCCTAAGCCATATATAATTTTATATATGTCATTTCAATACAAGAACTTACTGATTTCCATGATTATAATTTTTACAACACCCCATTTATACTTTATTCTTTGTTAAAAACCTCTTAGTATGTATATTCCTTGTATTATTAACTATTACCATAATAACATCTCATTTCACTTGTTATTCTTTAAAATAACATTTTCTTAGGATTTCGCCAAAAGTGATCTTTGCTCCAATATGGCTGATGATGACCCCTAGATGGGTCGAAACTAGTACCGTGTAATTTATAATTTTGTGAATATATTTTAGTATTGAAAAGGTGGAAACGTTTACGTTGTTATTATTATTACTTATATATTATTCTCAGTTCAATACGGACCAAAAACATGAAATTCATAACCATTACTAATAGGAATAGATCGGAATCTTGTAAGCCTTTAATGAGGAAGCAGGCAGCAGGAATAGGGAACTTTCTGAAAGTCAGTTTACAACAAAACACAACCGTTTATCTAATCTAATTCCCTCCAAGGGAATTTAGAATTTTCCATTCGGAATTGCTAGGCGGGCAATAATTCCATTGTGGAGATTTATCTCCCGTATGCAGTTATCAGACTGTGCCTCTTATAAGGGCTTCTGATAAGTTCACCTGCATACACCCCAGCGTCAGTGGGTAGGGTCTGACACATCCCACTCTGATGAGACTAGTGTCAGACCTAAGACGAAACACTGGTTAATAGAGCAAACACCTGAAAAGCCTTACATCTGGTATGTTTTTGAGATTTTTGACATGCTCTATTGGTGAAAAATATCTAATTCCCTCTATGGGAATTTAGTATTTTCCACATACCACTCAGTCTAGCAGCTCGTTTCCAGTTCTTGAATCAAGTAATCCTGGTGAGGGTCCAATACACTGGAACCATATTGTAGTTAGGGTCTTACCAGAGACTTATAAGCCCTCTCCTTTACAACTTTACTACAACCCGTAAACACCCTCATAACCATGTGCAAAGATCTGTATCCTTTATTTACAATTCCATTTATGTGATTACCCCAATGATGATCTTTCCTTATATTAACACCCAGATACTTTCAATGATCCCCAAAAGGAACTTTCACCCCATCAACGCAGTAATTTAAACTGAGAGGACTTTTCCTACTTGTGAAACTCTCAACCTGACTTTTAACCCCGTTTATCAACATACCATAGCTTGCTGTCCATCTCATAATATTATCGAGGTCATTTTGCAGTTGCTCACACTCTTGTAACTTATTTATTACGCTATAGAGAATAACATCATCCGCAAAAAGCCTTACCTCCGATTCTACTACTTTACTCGCATCATTTGTATATATATACGGAAACATAAAGGCCTTGAGGAGTTCCCCTCTTAATTATTTCAGGGTCAGATAAAGTTTCACCTACTCTAATTCTCTGAGATCTATTTTCTAGAAATAAAGCCACCCATTCAGTCACTCTTTTGTCTAGTCCAATTGCACTCAGTTTTGCCCATGATCCACCGTATCAAATGCGGTCAATGGTACATTTTAAAATGCATACCATCTTTAATGTGAAATAATCAATAGTGATATGGCAGGGGTGGCCACTAACTAATTGTGGGAGCAGCAAAATTAGGAGACAAAATTGGGAGCATGTTTAGAAAATGTTTCATAAAATGGAGACAGGTTTTTCATTTTATAACAAATCAAGGAATTTTTATTTCCTACACTACACAGAACATTATTGTTCAAGTACACACCAAGGTATGAGATTTTACTTCTGAGAAGTGCTTATTCGAGTGTTCAGTTTTTGCTGTTAGTTTTTGAAGTCCGGCTGATAACTGATAAGCGCAGTTTGCACAAGTTCACTTAAATGTTCATTAGTTAGTTCAGACAGATATTTAGATTTAATAAATTTAAGCGCTGAGTACAGTGATTCATACACATAAGTAATCGCAATGATTGAGGTAAGTCTCTTGGTACACTCTTTTGTTAGTAGATATTTTTCTTCTGGAACATTCTTCCAAAATTCTATGGTAGAAACGCCACTTCGTTTAAATCCTTTTAGTCCTTCGTCCTCTTGCAGTTCTAGTAGCTCCAACTCTACAGCTTCTGTATCCTTTGTTATTGGTGAAATGAAATGTCGTATGGTTTTTAGTGCCGGGATATCCCAGAACGGGTTCGGCTCGCCAGGTGCAGGTCTTTCTATTTGACTGCCGTAGGTGACCTGTGCGTCATGATGAGGATGAAATGATGATGAAGACAACACATACACCCAGTCCCCGTGTCATTGGAATTAACCAATTAAGGTTAAAATCCCCGACCCTTAAATATTAAATATTACGGGCAAATATACGCTGGCGTCAACAACAATTGCCCAGCATTTTGGAATGTTTTTTTCTTTTTCTTTTATATTCATTAATGTAATCTTTTTCATATTCTTGTACCTCATATTAACGTGTTATTCTACTTATGCATCAAACTCTGACTACAGCTTTAAGCCATCAACTGCCACTCATAATTATAAGATACCTCCATTTTTAAGTGCACCACCTAAGAACCTACTATTTTAATATCATTTAAACGTATTGTATATTTTTAATGAAATAATTTTATATGCTTTCCACTATGTATTTAAAATTTAATATTGACTAAGGCTTCAAGCCATCTTCTGTAATACTGTACCATTCTATGACGTCTTTTTCATCAAGTGAACAACACGTTTTCATTACTACAATAGAGTTTTAGTTATTTCATGAACATTTGTATAATAGCTGAAGAATGTTTGGAAACATTGTCTGACAGAAACAATAAGGTTTTGATTAGTGACTGAAGATGCCTCAAAATATGAGGCGAAACATGTCTCACTTTTGAAAAATGTTGAAAGTTAAATGTCAATATCTTATATTGTATTGAATAGATGGAAATAAAATTTTAAATATTTTCCTATATACTTAATCCCCGACCCTGCCGGGAATCGGACCTGGGACCCTCTGAACCGAAGGCCAGTACGCTGACCGTTCAGCCAACGAGTCGGACTTTGTTATTGGTGATGAAACAGGACAGCCATCACCCACAACATCAACAGCAAAAGGATTTTCGAGCAATTAAAATTAAGGTTTAAGTGATCTTAAATCATTAAATCTGCCATTGATTTCTTCAGCAAGGCCAGACATTTTACTCATGTAATCTTCAGTTTCCACCTGAACGTCAGGAAGGCTTTCAGTAATTTTTTTCAAACATTTGAAGTGAGAAAATGTTTTAGTCTGAAGGTCTTTCCCAAATAGCTTTAACTTGCTATGAAAGCTAAGTACAGTTTGGGCCAAATAAGAAGTAATTTTTTTTCTTCCTTGTAAAGTTATGTTTAGCCGTATTAAATTCTGGACCACATCTGTAAAAAAAAAGCCAAAACTAACAACCATGGGGTCATTAAGTTCAGGAAATGATTTTCCTTTTTTTCTTCCATAAACTATTTGATTGGATCAAGTAATTCAAAAAATATGCCAAAAACATTGCTTACAGATACCCACCTTACTAAGCAGTACCAATATACATCATCAGGAAGCTTGACATTGTTCATATTTTCTATAGAAATTTGAACTGTCGGCGTGTTTTGGAACATGAGCGAATACAGTTCACAATCTTTAGAACTACCTGCATAATATGCGGGTACTCAAAATATTTTGCTGCTAAATGTTCTCTGTGAATAATACATTGTGCAGGTAGGAAATCAGGAACTGATGTGTCAGCCTTTATAAGCCCAATAAGCCTTGTTTCGTGCCAGTCATAGATTGTGCACCATCGATAGCAATGCTGACAATATTACCGATAGGGACCAAGTTTTTCTGTAAAACACCATCCAGGGCTTTAATGTCGCAACCACAAGTAGTATCCTTCAAAGTAACCAGGTCTAAAAGTTCTTCCACCCCCTGCAAGTCCCTTGACCCATACCTCACAAATATGGCTAGTTGTGGTTTATCTTTGTTATCAGTAGACTCGTCAAGAGCCAGACTTGCTGCTGAGCACTTGCTTAGATCTTTTTTTTAAATATTAAAATACCCACACTAATAACAGAAACTCGCCTCTCTATTGTGTGTCTAGCAGCGGGCATTTCGTTGATCAGTTTCTGCAGTTTCTTATTTTCGGGTTCTAAAACAGAAATAACTTGTGCCATGTTGTTCTTAACACTAGAACGGCCAAACATTCCTCATACCTATAAAGGCCGCAGGCGGTCATTTGACCGCTGCCGCTTACTGACATATCTAGCATCCAGGATCTGGGAAACATGCGAATGTTCAATAATTTATTCTAAAACAACATAGTTAACCATTGGGATGTATTATATACAGGTTAATCCATTGTTAAATATTAATTTTTCTTATTCTCTCACTTCTAGTAGGTAGCAATGACATTTTTTTGCGGACTTGCTATTGAATGCCTTTGTGAAAATTTATGATAAAAATAACAGTCTCTATTTGTTTACAATCCTATTTGGGCACTAGACAAGCAATTTATGCATGTTATTACCTTACACGAACATTTTCCACAGACTACTTTGTTGCACGAAGAACATGTGTCAGAGGTTTTGTTCTGTTTACAATTGGAGTTCACTTGACATTGTCGTCGCTTACGACTGGCACATTGAACCTGAATCTGAGGCTCAGGCTGAAGTGTAGGGAGTCCACTCAACTGGGATCTTGTGTTCACAAAATCAGATCTTAGTTCTTGTATTACTTCAAGAATATAATCACGTCGAGAGATTCTCTGTCCCGTAACTTCCTTGTATTCCATGAATTTATTGCTGATAAATCAAGCTCTAGTGGTGTATTTACGCACCATTTGATCAGCTACATCCACACACTACTTAGTTCCGTTATAAAATTCAGTAGTACTAGGGAGCTTCTTGTTATCTTCACTGACTTGAATGCTCGGATGTAGAGTGCTTAGCAGAAGCACATTCTTCTTCACTTTTCCTTGATATACTGTGAGAGTAGTGTGATCTTCCTTCTGAAGTACGACAGTCTCGTACAGATTCATACGTAGGGCTTTGACTGACTCCAGGATTTCCTGCCTCACTTGATAGGTTGTTCCAACAATACTAGTTTTCTTCCCTTTCAGTCTCTCAGCTAACTTTACCGATGTAAAGAAGTTATCAGTGGTCGAGTCACGTCCTTCATGAGGTATGGGTCCATAAGTTTCATGACATTTTCAGGCAGTGACTCATTGGTATGTCGCATTTCGTCTTTCCCAAGATAAGGAAACCCACTGCACACAAACTTAGAATCAACGTCTGCCAGTAGCCAGAATTTTATGCCAAATTTATCTGGCTTGTTGGCCACGTACTGCGCGAATCTGCACCCAGCTTTGCTGAGGAAGAGTTGTTCATCAGCTGTGACGTTCACTCCTGATTTATAGCACGCATAACAATTCTCAATAAGTCTGTTTGAAATAGCTGACGCCAAAGCAAATTTATCTGTCTGCAAATTCGTGGATCTAGTTTTACGGAGGTCAAAGCGCAAATACCTTAGAATTTCTTTGAACCTGTTTCTTGCCATAGTGTTAGTGAAAACAGGGGGACCCCGTAAAGAAGACCACATATGATCTACAGCTAGACTATGGTTCATTCTACATTAAGAAAACAGTATTGCTCTTATGACAACAGGGTTGCTATATCGAACGTCTCTGCGCAACACTATCACGGGGTAACGGCGGCATATACATCTGTGAAATTGAATATTTAACTTCAAGATAACAAGCGGAATGAATTAAGTTGAAATTTTTTTGTATGAAGTAAAGGGGACGGTGAGTTTACAGGGGCTATTTTTGGTTTGTACAGAATCAGAGGTTAACTACGGCACATCAGAAACCTTAGCATTGAAGTGAACCGGCGGAGAAAATATACAAATACTATTTTTATGGGCTCGAAGGGTGAATGATACATTTAATTGCATTTAATACATATCCCCAGACGGGCTGAGTGGCTCAGACTGTTGAGGCGCTGGCCTTCTGACTCCAACCAGGCAGGTTCGATCCAGGCTCAGTCCGGTGGTATTTGAAGGTGCTCAAATACGTTAGCCCCGTATCGGTAGATTTACTGGCACGTAAAAGAACTCCTGCGGGACTAAATTCCGGCACCTCAGCGTTTCCAAATTCCGTAAAAGTAGTTAATGGGACATAAAGCAGCAATTATTATTAAATTTCCCCAGGCAACGCGGGGTTCTACTGTGCTGTCGTATCGCTTAACAAAAGACAATAGTAAAAATTAAAAGCGGTTTTAAAGAAAACAGCGGTAAATTAAATGCACTTAAGAAAGAACAGCTAAATAACAAAAGCAAGCACAAACAAAACACATGGCAAATTTTTGTATCGGTACAAGTTATGCCATGATTTTTCATTGCACACCACAGCATCAAAATCTTCAGTAACAAATTCTGTACAGTACGAAAATAACAGAACACACACAAATACTATGCAATATACAACCAAAGTAAAATGTCTGCCATTAGACAACTTTATGGTACTCACCGAATGTTACGTCCTTACCGCTGCAGGTTGAAGTCCTCTAACAATATGAATCGGACGAAGATTCACTGCCGACAGCAATGATGAAGGGCTCCATTTCGTCCTGGATCAAATCAGATTTCCACATGTCCACTTCAATATTTTTCACGTGTTTCACGTAGTTCGCCCAGTTTTCAGTAAACACGCATAGGAAACCTTAATCGATGAGTCTTTCCATCTCCCTTGTTTTGAACGTGGTGTTGTTCATAGCAACATAGTGCTTCACTTGCGCCCAAACAAGTTCAATAGGATTCAGCTCACAATGGTATGGTGGTAAACGAAGAACCGTGACACCACTTTCTCTTGCCATTTCATCGATTCTGTGGCAATCGTATTTCCATCGCACACTGTTTACGAGGGCCATAAGTCTGTTTTCAGCATGTTCTCATCATACACTACACCACGTTCTCGAAGCCATGACCTCATGTTCTTTTTTTTCCATGCCTTCGTAGGCAGAGCTTTCTTGCGGCTATGATAGGAGGCATTGTCAAGAACAATAACAGAGTTTGGCGGCAGGTTCGGTAGTAGACGTTCTTTAAAATACTCCTGATAACAATCGCCGTCCATTTCGTCGTGAGCATCTGTGGTATTCTTCTTACACTGAAACACGTACTTCGCCCCTGGCATGAACCCATTCTCGTTACCGGCATGAACTAACGCGAACCGTGGACTACGACCTGTAGGTGACTTCAGACCGCAAGATAGTCCTGACAGAAAAACATCCCGTGGAGTTGAAATGGTCTTATCTTTCCATTCTTTCCCAACAGTGTGCCCTGTGTTAACCCACGACTCATCAGTGTAAAATATGTTCCTTCCCTCGTCTCGATATTTCTTAATTGTTGACAGATACTTGTGATGCCAAGATATAATGTCCTCTCTTTCCGTCAAACGAGCTGAATTTCCTTTCCTTTCGTACTGGAAACCCATGTCTCTCAACAAACGATACAAAGTTGTTCTTTTGAACTCGGGAAGGTCTTTATCATTCTTCACAGACTGTAGGACTTGCAAGGTTGGAGGTTGGTTTCAAAGGAAAAACTCATGCACCTTACGCCTTACACCACTGCGAACAAAATCACTGAACTTGACTGACCTCCTATCTTTCCGTGGTGTTTTACGTTCTCTTGTTTTAATCGGAGAAGCCAAAGGTCTTGTAGTGGCTGCTGATCGCACTTTATAAACAGTCCTCTCAGAAATGCCTGTTGCTTCAGCAGTTTCTTTAACCACCCAGCTGAGACTTTTATCTGGATTCTTTCGAGAAAGGTAATTAAGTACGTTAAGCACAGTTTGCTTTTGTTTCTTCTTCAGTACCTCTCCCTGTTTATTTTTATGGACATTCTCACCCATAAAGCAAATAAATCACTATTAATGATCACTATCAATGTTAAAAGAAAGAAATCGCACACGTAGGCTAATCACATAACACTCACTCAAAAGAATACGATTAGGCCTCTACACTGATATAAAGGCTGAAAAACACACGCAACAAATAAATACCGTAAACGACATCTCTAAAAAAGAAATCACGGTGTTAATGTTAAAAGAAAGAGATCATACAAATAGGCACACGAGACAAGTATGCACTGATTTACAGCCTAAAAACACACATGCAATAAAGAACTTTACAGAAGTGATCTGCCTGCGGTTCACAGATGCTTGTACCAGAGCAACATAGAAAGCAAATGAAGCGGTGGCTGTTCCCGCCATTGTACTTCCTCCCTACAAATGTATTTATAAAAAATAAAATGTTATATAATTATTTTAATATCTCACGGGCAAAAATGGCTCATCTTTTTTATCTATCTTTCTTCTTCTTCTTCTTCTTTTATGACCACATAGGATCACTTTAGTCAGTCCGTCGTTCAGGTCTCTTTGAAGGGATTGTTCGGGCTTTGCGGTCCTCCCAGTACTTCTTCAGACGCTCCGATCTTCGTGCCCTTTCCTCAGTTGAAAATGTGCGTGTTGTTGGTTTGTTTTGTGTAAGGGTAAAGCGGAGGTTTGTATTCTTGAGTTTTGTATTCAATTTTATCTTATTTTTGGTGTCTTCTGTTGTAAGGCCTATTTCCTTCAGATCCTCTCTTACTTCTCTGATCCATTTACATCCTGTTGTGGTATTTTTTGAGACGAGATTGTGTTGTACTAGTTGTTTCAGAAGTCTCGAGTCCTGCATCCTCATGATATGTCCAAAGAATCCCAGTCTCCTCTTACGCATAGTATCTGTAATGGGTTCTAGCTCTTTGTACACGACTTTGTTAGGTATTAACCGCCACTGTCCATCTTTCTGATATTTTTTGTTGATACAGGTTCTTCCAATCCTCCTTTCAATTTTCTGAAGTCTGTCAGTCTTTGATTGTTTATTCAGGTAAAAGAGTGTTTCTGCTGCATATGTAGCTTCCGGTTTTATAACTGTGTTGTAGTGTTTTATTTTTGCATTTATTGATAGACATTTCTTTTTGTAGATATCCCATGTTAATTTTTGTGCTTTAGCTAATCTATTTGTTCTTACTTGGATTGAGATTTTTTCATTTAAGTTATGTGTTATTACTTCTCCAAGATATTTAAACTGAGTTACTATTTTGATTTTATTACCATTTATGGTGACTTCTTTTAGCTGTGTTGGTTTTTGGGGCATAATTTCTGTTTTTTCAAATGATATTTTGAGGCCAATTTTATTTGCAATGTTTTGAAGTTCTGATATCTGGGTTTTTGCTTCTTTTATGTCCACTGCTAGTAATGCTAAATCGTCAGCAAAACCCAGGCAATTTGTTTTGATTTTTCGGCCAATCTTTATTTTGGGGGGACATTTTCTAAACCATTCCCTCATTACCATTTCTAGAGCACAGTTAAATAATAGTGGTGAGAGCCCATCTCCCTGCCGTAGTCCAGTTTTAATTTCAAATGTCTCTGATGTTTCACCCCTAAACTTCACTTTTGACTTGGTATTGGTGAGAGTCAATTTTATCATGTTTATTAATTTGGGGTGTAGTCCAAAGTGTCTTAAAATTTTAAACAGAGATTCTCTATGGATGCAATCATAAGCTTTCTTGAAATCTACAAATGTTATCACCATATCTCTGTTTCTTCTCCTGTTATAGTCCATTATCAACTTAAGACTCATGATCTGATCAGGACAGCTCCTCCAGGGTCTGAAACCTCCTTGATATTCTCCTAGTTCTTTCTCAAGTTGTAAACTTATCCTATTAAGGATGATTATTGAAAATATTTTGTATGTTATGTCTAGGAGCGAGATACCCCTGTAGTTATTAGGGTCGGTTTTGTCCCCTTTTTTGTGCAGAGGATGAATGAGGGCTGTTGTCCAGTGTTCTGGTAGTTCTTCTTTAATCCAGATAGAGACAAGTTGTTGATGGAGGGCAACTTTTGCCGAGGTTCCTGCATATTTCCAGATTTCCGCAAAGGTCTGATCTTCTCCTGGCGCTTTGTAGTTTTTTAATTTATTCAGAGCTTGGTAGACTTCCTTTATTGTGGGGGGATTGATGTTTTCTGGTGATGTTTTTATCGGGGTGTTGGTGTCCAAATGAAGGAGTTCTGTAGGTTCCTCACAATTTAAAAGCTTGTTGAAATGTTTAGCCAGAATTTCTGCGTTGTCTTTATTGTTATGGGCCAGCTTACCATCTTCATCCTTCATCAGTAGGGTCGGGGGTTCATATTTTTGGAGCTGTTTTCTGAAGGTTTTGTAGTAGTCCCTTGATTTAGTTTTACTGAACTGTTCTTCAATTAACTGCAGGGTGTCCTTATGATGTTGTCTTTTTATTCTTCTTAAGACTTGGGTAGTTTCTTTTCTCTGTTTTACTAGCTTTTGATAGGATATTTCTGTCTTTTGGGACTGATGTAATAGCCATGCCTGATGTCTTTTCTCCACTGCTTCATCACATTCACTGTTCCACCATTGGTGTTTTTTACGTGGTTTAATTGGAGCTAGGTCTTCTGCAATTTGTTTAAGGTTGTGTACTAAGTCTTCAAGTTTGTCTGTGATTTTTATTTTTTCAGTTGCTTTCTGATAATTTTTGTTGTTGATTAGCTGGGTAGGATCTATTTTTCTTTTAGTACTGTATACTATCCCTTAATCACTACAAATTATGGGTGTCTCAGAGGGGGTATGCTCACTCATTGTAGGTCCGTAAGAGCAATACTGTTTTCTTAACGTGGAATGAGCCATAGTAAGTTTATAAGCTCCACGGGTGTGTAACTTGGCAGGCAAAGTCCCACTGGGGCTGTAGTTTGGTTTGGTTTAGGAGTTTTTGTAAGATTATAATTATACATATTTAATTTTTGTGATTTTAGCCAAATTGTTGATGGTTTTCATTCATTCCCGGATTTTCCGTTTTCCCGTGTTGTACGTTTTATTTTCATGGTCCCTCGAAAAACGGAGAATCGAGGTTTCACTGTACAATCATCCCTTGGTCCCTCCTTTTAGTCGCCTCTTACGAAAGGCAGGGGATACCATGGATGTATTCTTTGCCTGCATCCCCCCAGCCACAGGGGTTTTTGGGTTTGGTCCGCGAGAGGTATTTTATTTCCCTCAAGTCCGCCGGCGAGCCGGTTAGGACCCCCCCATCTGCCACCACGGATGCACCACGTGGGAGTATCACCTCTCCCCCTGCTACGCCAACGTAGTAGGTTCGTGGCAGTGTTAAAAAACTTGAATTTGAACATGACTACTTCATCCTTTATTTCTTGTAACCCTTAATAAATGCTATGCATACTTTAAAAGGAACAATATGGCTTCATGAGCCAAAGATCTACAGTGGATCCAATCTTTAACATGAGACAGCTGATGGAAAAAAATTGGGAATATGGAAAGTATCAGGTCACAACTTTTATAGATATAAAAAAGGCATATGATAGTGTCCCCACAGAGAAGGTTTGGGAAACCACGGTTAAAAAGACTTTGAAGAGAAATGTTAGAAATGGTGCAAGCAATGTACAACTGTGGTAGCAGAGTACTGACCCCAGTTGGAAAGACAGAATTGTGTAGGAATAAGACTGAACTAAGAAAGAGAGCGTGCTGTCACCTCTTTTGTTTATTATGGTCACGGACAAAATTGTAAAGGAAACAAAGGAATAATATGGAGATGAGATGAAGATACTGCTATATGCGGATGATGTTATCTGGGGAAAGAACAGCAAAGAAGTGCAACAGCTAGATGTACTAAACGAAAATACTGAGAATTACGGCATTAAAATCAGAACAGAGAAAAGCAAGACTATGGTGACGTCGAGAGGGGAAAGGCAAGGAAAGGGCACTGTGAAAATTGGAAGTCAGAGTCTGGAAATTATGGACAGCTACTTTAAATACCTATGAAGTGAATTAATGCAAAATGCTAGGGTGGACATGGAGATTAGCAAGAGAGTACAGCAAGGTAATGCATTCTAACAAAGTGTAAGAAAACTTGTTTGGAGCAAAGCAGTACAAAGGAAACTTAACGAGATAACGTACAAAATGTACCATGTACTCTTACTGACTTATGCAGCTGAGGCTTGGACTTTGACTAGCAGGCAAGAGAGTAGAATTTAAGCCAGTGAGATGAAATTCCTAAGAAGTATGATAGGAAAGACAGAGTGAGAAATGAAGATGTTAGGAAGTTGGGATAGGATAGCTAAATGAGAGAGTTGAAAATAATAAACTAAGTTGGTTTGGACATGTTAAAGAGGATGGAGGAAAATAGAATTCCAAGACAGATGCTGGACGCAAAGTGCGAGGGCAAGAGAAGACCTAGAGCAAGATGGACTGAATCAGTGAAGAACGGCATAAGAAGATGAAATTCAGACAGGGACAAGATCGTAGAGGAATGAGGAAGATGGAGATACCCCGACCCGGATAAGGGGGAAATGCTGCACACTACCACCTCCTTTACACACACATGCCATGAAATAAATGGCAAGAAGTGTCCTGTGCAGCCGCTTACTAGTCTTATTGCAATCCATCGGGTTTTAAACTCTACTAAGACAGTTTTTGTTGAAAATGAAACAGTGGCATCCCATCACGTGAATTATCCCTGGATAATCAGTCTAACTGAGGAAGACAGAGCATGGATCCTCCTCCTTTTGGCTCTGTTTTACAGCTAGGTGCCGCGTTACATTGTATTAAGACAAACAAACACCCACCCGTTCCCCGAGCCAAAGGAATTTACTACGTGCAGTATTGGCTGGGGATCGAACCACAGACCCTCTGAACTGAAGGGCAGTATGCTGACTATCGAGTCAACGAAGATTAACCCATAGTGAAATATCGCCGTTATGGTGGCAACCATCCCCTCTCTGTAAAGAAGAGAAAGAAAGGAAGAGGACTGAGAGAAGATAAACCCACAAGTCACGCACTCAAAACATTCTTGCAGCTTTCACTCTCTGATCATTCTTGGTGTCTGCTCCTCTGTCAATCAGCTTCCAGCTTCTTCTAACAAGGTTCCTTATTACAAGTCAAAAATTCACTGCTACTGTTCACACTGTTACCTCTCGCCAGCACTTTAAACCTGCCGGCAGCCCTTCACAGTTACAATAGTTACAGGCAAATAAATTCGGGAACTAAGGGAGTTTCTTGTATTGAGGTCTAGCTGATAGGCTGAATGGTCAGTGTACAAGCCTTCATTTAAGAGGTTTCATTCCTGGCTGGGTCAGAGATTTTGGCCACGTTTGGTTTATTCTTCTGGTTGTGTGAATCACTACACATTTCCTCACCAACGGACAATTCACGTCACACTACCAACCAGCACAGGAACACGTAACAGTGAACACACAGTCAGGAAGGACAGGGCCAGTTTTACACGTGCACCCACGACCCCAGCAGGAAATGGGAAAAGAAGTGAAGAAGAAACAAAAAGTAGAAAATTCTCAATAAACACGGACATAGTCTCGGGCTCATCACCAAGGCGTTCATTGACAATACAAGTGTGATTTTTAAAATGAAAAGCATGTCCCTGTGGTGTTTCCACATAAAACTAGAGGTCCTGTGGCTACAATATTTATTTGCCTTTTTTTGCTGGCCCAGTTAAGGTTATGAAGCCTTATCTTACACTAACCCAAGTTTAACAACTACAGCAGAACCTCAATAATTCAAAATTGGTTAATTCAAAATCTCGCCTAATTCGAAGCAGCTCTCGTTCCCCAAAAATATGATGTACGGTTTTGCATGTTATTTAAATCATTTAATTCGAAATACGGATAATTCATAATTTGATGAACAATGTCCGTCACATTACCAAAATTCAGACTTTTAATTCAAAACTGCCTTTACATTTTGAAAAAAAAAAAAAAAAAAAGTATTTAACAGAGTAATTTAAATTTTAAATTTCTTCAAGTCATGAAAGAACGCGTCTTCCGGAGCGTGCAGGGGTAACTTTGCGCACTTTCAGCCACTTCGGCGTGTCTACAGTGTGCTTCATATCTGCTAAGTTCGAGGAATCAATTATTTTGTATTCGGCGTTTTAAGGAACGCCACAATATCACGTAGCAGGCAGCGTGCTGAGAGGTAGAATCTGCGAACACTGGCGATGATGACAGTTGGTGAAAAAGTGTGGCTTATAGCCTATAATAAATTCGTACGCAACAAACAATATTGTCTATGTCGATGAAACCGCATTGTTTGCTTTATTTTTTTAAATGCCGAGGCCAAACGGACTTCTGGTTTTAAAGGAGAGAATTGCCAGCCGGGATATGTACTGTGTTGCTATGCAGTGCATACGGAAGCGAGAGACTTCCTTCCCCCATCATAGGAAAGTTCGAAAAGCCACGACGTTTTAGGGGTGCCAGGAACTTTCCATGCAAGTACAAGGCATCCAAAATGCAAACAGTACAGTAATCCAAAAGATAAAACGTTTGCACAGGGTAGCCAGCATAACTTTTCCTCGCCTTTGAATAGTGTTTTTCTTCCTTTCACTACGTAAGGTTATGTTTACCATTGTTTTATCCAAGTGCATTATTTGAATAATGTAAATGCACCTTGTTGGATACTTTTTTGGAAATAGTTTTTCTTCCATGGCATTTGAGAGGTTTAAACTGCGAGTCAAGGTTAATTGAATGCAGTAACGCGGCTTAGAATATATTGTGACGTCACAAGGGTTGACATTTCCGAATTGCATGTTAGCGGTTAATTCGAAATAACGTAATTCGAAGTCCGATTTTTGCATTCTGACTTTGAATTAACGAGGTTTTACTGTATATTACATCAAACAGATACACTAGGAAATAATTTTAAGAAATGCTAAATAACTTAAAGGCAATAGTACTGAGTCACGTGGAACTTAAGGTTCTGAGGTATCATAATGGTATCAACAGTGATGTAAAACTGGAGATCCCATGGCTAAGATCATAATATCATCTGTCAGGTAAAACAAACTGAGTTTATGGCAACGATATCATCAGTTGTGTAAAATTGGAGGTCCCGTGGCTTCGATCAAAATATAAACAGTCACGTACAGTATAACACAAAGTTTCTCAGCTATCAATTCCTTCAATCATCGTTGATCTGCACTTGGGACCGTTGTCTAGGTGGCAGATTCCCTATCAATTGTTACAAATTTCATTGACAGTTAAAAAAAAAAAAAAAAAAAGGTCATTTAAGGTCAACCTAACCAATAATTGTTTTACCTATGATAAGTTACAATTGGTCAGTACATATTTCAACTGTTTACCTAAAATCATTTCAAAAAACTTGAAATTATATTGAACATGACACAAAGTTCCCCTATCTTGCCCTCTCTTAAAACCTTAAAAGGAAGTTAAGGTATGCAGAACCAATAACATCATTATCAATCATCACTGAACTAAAGCAATCATTACTGATCCATATTCACAATATAAAAAGACACAGGTAGAGACCGCGTGGTTATAATCACAATATGAACAGTCACCTTCAAGCCTATTTGCTCTGCACCTAATACTGCAAGCTGATTATTACCTTAAAGTTTGTAACTGCTTCTGTGACTGAGTCACCAACTGTACAATAATCTCCAGGTAGCTCTTCCAAGCTTCACAGCCGTACTCCACCATGAGTTCTAGGTTGCAGATTCTGGAACGAGACAAGAAGACAGAGTGACAAACCTTCTTGAGGGAAGGGATACAAGGGCTTATGGCAAAACAAGGAGGAGAAAGAGGGAGAAGAAGAAACAGCCGCTATCGTAACACTGCAGAAAGGCTTGAATTAACAGGTGCCCCTTGGTCACTCGAATCCATTTTTCCTATGTTATTCCCAATTTGGCAGTATTAAATCCAGCAGGCCATAGTACATGAGAGTGATGTTCGAATATCATTTACCAAAATAAAAATATAATTTTAAATTAAAAGAAAATTATACTGGAGAATGTCTTATTTTGTGTGGACGCTTAAGATGGCAGACAGAACATAAAGGTCTTATAGCGAGAATTCATAATGGCAAAAAATTTACTTGTAATAGAGGATTGTGGTTATATCCAATTTTTTATAAAAATAGGGGAAAACCCCATACACATTATAACTGGTATTAAACAGCTATAAGTTTCTTCAAAACTTGTGCCTTTGCTCATGATATCCACACTATGGCTTACTCATTTCTTATTTTTTAAATTCCTATACTACGTGAAAGTGTATGTTTAATTTCATTCTGTAAAAATTGTAGTATCACTCGAGAGGCCTCTGTGGCAAACGTTTCAGTTTTCTTCTTCAAACAGCATCACCTAACCTAACCGTATATGTATCATGAAAATTCATTTCAAGCGCATGTAGAGAAATAAAAACCTCCTCCCTACAAATTTACATAGGAAGAGCCTCTCCGAAATTTAACTAGATGCGAGAAAATATAAACTACGCTCTGAAATCAGTCATGGACTCTGCCACATTTTAGTGTATTACATTCTTACTTGATTTCAATATATGGCATTCAAATTAAGCGATCTTAACAAATTAACAAGTGCTATCAGCCATGTCATTTACGCATTTATTACGAAAACTTGGTATCCTCTTTCACTTTAAATTTTCTTTTAGAGAACAGCAGTGGCCGGATATTACTAATCAACTCCGACATCGCCTTCGAATGTCGATGAGAGAGCTTGCAACTGCATATAGCGAGAAAACAATACAGTTCGATGATCAATCGCATTTTGTGGCAAATGTTCCAGATTTGTTATTTAAACAGCGTCGCCTAACCTAACCATACTATATGTATCATGAAAACATACTCCAAGCACCAGTAGAGAGGCGATCTCTCGTTATAAATTAACATGGGAATAGACTCTCCAAAGTTTAATCAGATGCGAGAAAATATAAATCTCATTGTCACTTCAGTGTAGAGTATTAAAATTAAGCGATCATTTACTTAGCCTTTATTTCTAACGAGTTAACAACTGCTACTGACCATGTTATTTACGTATTCGTTACAAGAACATGTTCTCCCCTTTCATTTCTAAATTTCTTTACGGAACAGCAGTCGATGTGATAAGAGAACTAACAAGTGCATATAGGGAGAAAATGATACCGAAGGTCACATTTTGTGGCAAACACTTCAGTTTTCTTATACAGACAGCGTCATCTAACCTAACTTCAACCTCTTATGTACTATGAAAACAACATATCAAGCATCAGTAGAAAAGTGATCACATTCTCGCCATAAATTTACATGGGAACAGGCTTACCGACTCTTTTAAAATTGATTTTTTGTAATTTGTTTTACATCACACCAACGCAGATAGTTCTTCGGCAACAATGGAATAGGAAAGGCCTAGGTGTGGGAAGGAAGCGCTTGCCTGGTGTGAAAATGGCAAACCACGTAAAACCATCTTCAGGGCTACCGATAGCGGGCATCGAACTCACTATCTCCCGGATGCAAAATCACGGTTGCGCGCCCTTAACCGCACGGCCAACTTGCCAGGATTACCGAAATTCAACCAGACGTGAAGAAATATAATCTGACCTCTGAAATCAGTGATGTGCTGTGCCATATCTTGAGGTGTATCCATTCTTACTTAACCGCAGTATTTAGCATTAAAATGAAGCAATCACTTACTTTGGCCATTATTTTTAACGAGTTAACAACTGCCATCACACACATTATTTACGCATTCAGTGCGAAAACATGTTCTCGTCTCTCATTTTCATTTTTCTTTATGGAACAGTAGTCGACAGGTATTACTGACTCCGACATTGCCTTCGAATGTTATTTATAAGTTTCATTTCCGTATTGATGGATATTACTTTACAGAAAAACAGTATATATACAAATCTCCACCTTATCAATACAAATTTATTTTACATTAAGCAAGTAAGTATAGTCAAATAGTCAAGACTAGTTTCGACCCCTAGGGGGTCATCCTCAGTTGACATGCAATAAAAATTGTATTGTTCATAAAAACATCACATATAGTGGTAAAAGTTTGGACTAATTTAGACTGATCATTAATGTTGGTATGTCTAATGCATGACTAGTGTGCATCGTTCATGAAGACACATATCACCTTACTGCTACTACCATCCAATTTTTAGGTTATATAATATGGAACACACATATGTTTGTGTAACTCAACAGTGGCAAGTTCAACTATGTACACAATTGGCTATTGATTAGTCACATGAAAGTACAGAACACTGGCTTGAACATTTCTGATTGAGGTATCAATGCAACACCTTACTTGCATACATCCTAGAAGCTAAATTCAGTTTGTAAGGCCCATTACTTCTGATTGAAACTTAGTATGAAGTTAAAATTTGAATAAAAATATTTGCTAATGTAGACATTAAAATGTTGTTAAAATGGGCATATAGTCAAAAACAGTGGTATGTATGCCACACATGTCTAGTTAAAAATACATTACATTGATGTTGTTTATGTGCGGTACAACATGTACACTAATTTGGAATCAATGAGGTTTGTATATATAGTGTTCCAACAAAATGGATCCATAAAAATATTATGTAAAGACAATTGGTATTATAATGATCCGCTGCAGATCAGGTAATGCTGTTTATTTATCTGGAGATATTATTGGCAGCTACAGATGTTGGAGTTATTAGAAATGTTAATGGAGCATGTTTTCTTCCGTAGTCGCGATGTTTATAGTTGGTGGCATTAGTCAAATATGTTGAAAGTTATGCGTCTTGGTGCACGTTGATTTGTTCTGGAAGCTTATATGTTGTAAAAAACAAGGTGGAGTGTCTGGAAATAGAAATAATAGTGTGATAATGTTGTGGATAGAAAGTGTAATAGTGAATCGTATGTCGTTTTACTTACGTAAAGTGTTGGAACCGTGCGTTCTTTGTAGCTGCCTGTTGGGATCTGATACGTGTAGCTCTGAGATTGTAGTTAGCGGCGGTAGAGGGGAGGTTTGGGGGGATGGGTGGAGTGTTAGTGATGGGAGTGGGGTTGGAGGGGAGAGGGTTTTGGGGCGGTTGATTTGAACATATCGATTTTTGTTTGCTTATTCTTTTGATATAGAAATCTTTTAATAAGGGAATTACTATAAACTATAAACTATAAACATCGCGACTACGGAAGAAAACATGCTCCATTAACATTTCTAATAACTCCAACATCTGTAGCTGCCAATAATATCTCCAGATAAATAAACAGCATTACCTGATCTGCAGCGGATCATTATAATACCAATTGTCTTTACATAATATTTTTATGGATCCATTTTGTTGGAACACTATATATACAAACCTCATTGATTCCAAATTAGTGTACATGTTGTACCGCACATAAACAACATCAATGTAATGTATTTTTAACTAGACATGTGTGGCATACATACCACTGTTTTTGACTATATGCCCATTTTAACAACATTTTAATGTCTACATTAGCAAATATTTTTATTCAAATTTTAACTTCATACTAAGTTTCAATCAGAAGTAATGGGCCTTACAAACTGAATTTAGCTTCTAGGATGTATGCAAGTAAGGTGTTGCATTGATACCTCAATCAGAAATGTTCAAGCCAGTGTTCTGTACTTTCATGTGACTAATCAATAGCCAATTGTGTACATAGTTGAACTTGCCACTGTTGAGTTACACAAACATATGTGTGTTCCATATTATATAACCTAAAAATTGGATGGTAGTAGCAGTAAGGTGATATGTGTCTTCATGAACGATGCACACTAGTCATGCATTAGACATACCAACATTAATGATCAGTCTAAATTAGTCCAAACTTTTACCACTATATGTGATGTTTTTATGAACAATACAATTTTTATTGCATGTCAACTGAGGATGACCCCCTAGGGGTCGAAACTAGTCTTGACTATTTGACTATACTTACTTGCTTAATGTAAAATAAATTTGTATTGATAAGGTGGAGATTTGTATATATACTGTTTTTCTGTAAAGTAATATCCATCAATACGGAAATGAAACTTATAAATAACAGTAGAAAAGCCAACCAGGCAAGAAAAATGGCACACAGATACCAAAATCTGAAGATTAAGATCACAAATATTGTCAAAAACATCACTTTCTTAAAACAATGCCTACTTAATAATCTAACTCCTAAATTTCTTAGGAAATATAATAATAAACATAGAAGCACATATCAAACCCAAAATACCCAAAACAAAACCAATCGAATATGGCTTAAAGAAGAAATTAAATTCATGTATAGGAAAAAACAACACCTCAACATACAAATGTATGAAGCACACCTTAAAGCCTCACATGAGCTACCACACACATACTGGAGCAACTTCCAACAAATAACTAACGAAAAGATAGAAAACATAGCCATACAGAAGCAGAATACCTTAAACAAGAAACTTAACGCACTCAAGGCATCACTAAACCAAACCAACCATACACAGTATAGACAACATATTACTGTTTCTACAGATAACAACCAACATATTTTCCATCCCCCACTCCAAAACCTAACTAACACAACATTCAATGAAAAAGAAACAACTATACTGAGCAAAGGACCAAAACATAACTGGAAAAACAATTCAGTATTTGAAAACATAGCCACTATTATTACTGAAACAGAAGATGCTCTAAACAAAATACCCCAAGAAAAACAAAATGAAATTAGATATGAAATTAAAAAAACACTACCACAATATGTTGATAAGATCACTCAAAAACCTCAGAATCAAGATATCACAAACCAAACACAAATTAAGGTACTCAAAAATAAAATCCAGCAAAATAACCTAATAGTAACAAAGGCAGATAAAGGAAACACTACAGTTATTATGGATAAAGAGGAATATATAACAAAAACAAAAACCTGCTTTCAAGATGAAACTTTTCAAATTAAGACTAAAGATCCTACTAACAGTATCCAGAAAAACTTAAAAATTCTCCTAAAAAACACCAATTTTCTTTTGAACGAACAGGAAACTGCAAAATTAACCACCATGAATCCAGGGATACCTACAGCTAAAGCTTATCCTAAGATCCATAAAAACAATATTCCTATGAGACCCATAATAAATTATAGACCAAGCCCTATTTATAAATTATCCAAATACATACAAAAATTCCTTAAAAAACATTACGTTTTTCAAGCAAACAAAACCATAAAAAACTCAATAGATTTCTGCAACATTACTAAGAATATAAGAATAGAACACTTCTACAAGCTAGCAACATATGATATAACAAACATGTATCCCAATATACCCACACAAAAAACTATCACTATTATAGAATCCAACCTTTATAACCACAGTAAGCTAAGCAAATTGGAAATAGATGAATTTATTAAACTTTTACAATTCGCTATCAATAACAATTATTTCAAGTTCCATGACACTATCTATCAACAAAAAGGATTACCCATGGGATCACCAATATCAGGCATAATAGCTGATATATACATGGATTACTTAGAACACCAAGAAATTAAAAAAATAGAAAATATCATCTATTGGTGCAGGTTTGTCGATGATACATTTATAATCATGGACAATAGACATACTAATGAAAACATAATCCTAGAACAACTAAATAGAATAGATCCCCACATTAAATTTACCATGGACACTGAACACAACAATACCATAAACTACTTAGACATATCCATAACCAGACATAACAACCACCTAACATACAATATATATAGAAAACCTACCCACACATCAAATACAATAAAGATAGACTCCACCCACCCACATGCCCATAAAAGAGCTGCATACTATAGTATGATTCATAGAGCATACAACATTCCACTTTCAAAGGAAAATCTAAATAAAGAACTAAACACAATCCATGAAATAGCAAAACAAAACGGATATAAAAGAGAAATGATAAACCGGATCATCAATAAAGTCAAAAACTAACCTAAAACCAAGCTAACCAGAATCACTAAAAATAAAAAAGAATATGCACTGTTTACTTACAACAATAACCATATACATCCCATAACAAATATCTTCAAAAAACAAGGCCTAAAAATAGCATATAAAACGGCACGCAATAACACCAACATACTATACAATTCCAAATCAGTTAATAACATAAATAAATACAATCACTCAGGAGTCTATCGCCTAAAATGCAACGACTGCCGAGCCAGCTATATAGGACTTACCGGTAGAAGTTTTTTAATACGATATAATGAACATGTAAACGCCGTCAAACACAGACATTTCTCAGCTATGGGTCAGCATATTGACGATCAAAAACATAATTTCACGGACATTAAGAACGACATGCAAATCCTTAATATGAATCCAAAAAGTCCCTTGCTCAGTATAATAGAAGAATTTTACATAAATTTAGACAAATACGTGAATCCAAACTCCAACCTAAATGAAAGTATAGACAGAAACAATATTCTTTTTCATGCAGTAATTCCCTTATTAAAAGATTTCTATATCAAAAGAATAAGCAAACAAAAATCGATATGTTCAAATCAACCGCCCCAAAACCCTCTCCCCTCCAACCCCACTCCCATCACTAACACTCCACCCATCCCCCCAAACCTCCCCTCTACCGCCGCTAACTACAATCTCAGAGCTACACGTATCAGATCCCAACAGGCAGCTACAAAGAACGCACGGTTCCAACACTTTACGTAAGTAAAACGACATACGATTCACTATTACACTTTCTATCCACAACATTATCACACTATTATTTCTATTTCCAGACACTCCACCTTGTTTTTTACAACATATAAGCTTCCAGAACAAATCAACGTGCACCAAGACGCATAACTTTCAACATATTTGACTAATGCCACCAACTATAAACATCGCGACTACGGAAGAAAACATGCTCCATTAACATTTCTAATAACTCCAACATCTGTAGCTGCCAATAATATCTCCAGATAAATAAACAGCATTACCTGATCTGCAGCGGATCATTATAATACCAATTGTCTTTACATAATATTTTTATGGATCCATTTTGTTGGAACACTATATATACAAACCTCATTGATTCCAAATTAGTGTACATGTTGTACCGCACATAAACAACATCAATGTAATGTATTTTTAACTAGACATGTGTGGCATACATACCACTGTTTTTGACTATATGCCCATTTTAACAACATTTTAATGTCTACATTAGCAAATATTTTTATTCAAATTTTAACTTCATACTAAGTTTCAATCAGAAGTAATGGGCCTTACAAACTGAATTTAGCTTCTAGGATGTATGCAAGTAAGGTGTTGCATTGATACCTCAATCAGAAATGTTCAAGCCAGTGTTCTGTACTTTCATGTGACTAATCAATAGCCAATTGTGTACATAGTTGAACTTGCCACTGTTGAGTTACACAAACATATGTGTGTTCCATATTATATAACCTAAAAATTGGATGGTAGTAGCAGTAAGGTGATATGTGTCTTCATGAACGATGCACACTAGTCATGCATTAGACATACCAACATTAATGATCAGTCTAAATTAGTCCAAACTTTTACCACTATATGTGATGTTTTTATGAACAATACAATTTTTATTGCATGTCAACTGAGGATGACCCCCTAGGGGTCGAAACTAGTCTTGACTATTTGACTATACTTACTTGCTTAATGTAAAATAAATTTGTATTGATAAGGTGGAGATTTGTATATATACTGTTTTTCTGTAAAGTAATATCCATCAATACGGAAATGAAACTTATAAATAACAGTAGAAAAGCCAACCAGGCAAGAAAAATGGCACACAGATACCAAAATCTGAAGATTAAGATCACAAATATTGTCAAAAACATCACTTTCTTAAAACAATGCCTACTTAATAATCTAACTCCTAAATTTCTTAGGAAATATAATAATAAACATAGAAGCACATATCAAACCCAAAATACCCAAAACAAAACCAATCGAATATGGCTTAAAGAAGAAATTAAATTCATGTATAGGAAAAAACAACACCTCAACATACAAATGTATGAAGCACACCTTAAAGCCTCACATGAGCTACCACACACATACTGGAGCAACTTCCAACAAATAACTAACGAAAAGATAGAAAACATAGCCATACAGAAGCAGAATACCTTAAACAAGAAACTTAACGCACTCAAGGCATCACTAAACCAAACCAACCATACACAGTATAGACAACATATTACTGTTTCTACAGATAACAACCAACATATTTTCCATCCCCCACTCCAAAACCTAACTAACACAACATTCAATGAAAAAGAAACAACTATACTGAGCAAAGGACCAAAACATAACTGGAAAAACAATTCAGTATTTGAAAACATAGCCACTATTATTACTGAAACAGAAGATGCTCTAAACAAAATACCCCAAGAAAAACAAAATGAAATTAGATATGAAATTAAAAAAACACTACCACAATATGTTGATAAGATCACTCAAAAACCTCAGAATCAAGATATCACAAACCAAACACAAATTAAGGTACTCAAAAATAAAATCCAGCAAAATAACCTAATAGTAACAAAGGCAGATAAAGGAAACACTACAGTTATTATGGATAAAGAGGAATATATAACAAAAACAAAAACCTGCTTTCAAGATGAAACTTTTCAAATTAAGACTAAAGATCCTACTAACAGTATCCAGAAAAACTTAAAAATTCTCCTAAAAAACACCAATTTTCTTTTGAACGAACAGGAAACTGCAAAATTAACCACCATGAATCCAGGGATACCTACAGCTAAAGCTTATCCTAAGATCCATAAAAACAATATTCCTATGAGACCCATAATAAATTATAGACCAAGCCCTATTTATAAATTATCCAAATACATACAAAAATTCCTTAAAAAACATTACGTTTTTCAAGCAAACAAAACCATAAAAAACTCAATAGATTTCTGCAACATTACTAAGAATATAAGAATAGAACACTTCTACAAGCTAGCAACATATGATATAACAAACATGTATCCCAATATACCCACACAAAAAACTATCACTATTATAGAATCCAACCTTTATAACCACAGTAAGCTAAGCAAATTGGAAATAGATGAATTTATTAAACTTTTACAATTCGCTATCAATAACAATTATTTCAAGTTCCATGACACTATCTATCAACAAAAAGGATTACCCATGGGATCACCAATATCAGGCATAATAGCTGATATATACATGGATTACTTAGAACACCAAGAAATTAAAAAAATAGAAAATATCATCTATTGGTGCAGGTTTGTCGATGATACATTTATAATCATGGACAATAGACATACTAATGAAAACATAATCCTAGAACAACTAAATAGAATAGATCCCCACATTAAATTTACCATGGACACTGAACACAACAATACCATAAACTACTTAGACATATCCATAACCAGACATAACAACCACCTAACATACAATATATATAGAAAACCTACCCACACATCAAATACAATAAAGATAGACTCCACCCACCCACATGCCCATAAAAGAGCTGCATACTATAGTATGATTCATAGAGCATACAACATTCCACTTTCAAAGGAAAATCTAAATAAAGAACTAAACACAATCCATGAAATAGCAAAACAAAACGGATATAAAAGAGAAATGATAAACCGGATCATCAATAAAGTCAAAAACCAACCTAAAACCAAGCTAACCAGAATCACTAA
Source organism: Anabrus simplex (assembly GCF_040414725.1). Taxonomy (NCBI): domain Eukaryota; kingdom Metazoa; phylum Arthropoda; class Insecta; order Orthoptera; family Tettigoniidae; genus Anabrus; species Anabrus simplex. The sequence continues at coordinate 452,291,246 of NC_090268.1, read as the reverse complement.
AAATAAAAAAGAATATGCACTGTTTACTTACAACAATAACCATATACATCCCATAACAAATATCTTCAAAAAACAAGGCCTAAAAATAGCATATAAAACGGCACGCAATAACACCAACATACTATACAATTCCAAATCAGTTAATAACATAAATAAATACAATCACTCAGGAGTCTATCGCCTAAAATGCAACGACTGCCGAGCCAGCTATATAGGACTTACCGGTAGAAGTTTTTTAATACGATATAATGAACATGTAAACGCCGTCAAACACAGACATTTCTCAGCTATGGGTCAGCATATTGACGATCAAAAACATAATTTCACGGACATTAAGAACGACATGCAAATCCTTAATATGAATCCAAAAAGTCCCTTGCTCAGTATAATAGAAGAATTTTACATAAATTTAGACAAATACGTGAATCCAAACTCCAACCTAAATGAAAGTATAGACAGAAACAATATTCTTTTTCATGCAGTAATTCCCTTATTAAAAGATTTCTATATCAAAAGAATAAGCAAACAAAAATCGATATGTTCAAATCAACCGCCCCAAAACCCTCTCCCCTCCAACCCCACTCCCATCACTAACACTCCACCCATCCCCCCAAACCTCCCCTCTACCGCCGCTAACTACAATCTCAGAGCTACACGTATCAGATCCCAACAGGCAGCTACAAAGAACGCACGGTTCCAACACTTTACGTAAGTAAAACGACATACGATTCACTATTACACTTTCTATCCACAACATTATCACACTATTATTTCTATTTCCAGACACTCCACCTTGTTTTTTACAACATATAAGCTTCCAGAACAAATCAACGTGCACCAAGACGCATAACTTTCAACATATTTGACTAATGCCACCAACTATAAACATCGCGACTACGGAAGAAAACATGCTCCATTAACATTTCTAATAACTCCAACATCTGTAGCTGCCAATAATATCTCCAGATAAATAAACAGCATTACCTGATCTGCAGCGGATCATTATAATACCAATTGTCTTTACATAATATTTTTATGGATCCATTTTGTTGGAACACTATATATACAAACCTCATTGATTCCAAATTAGTGTACATGTTGTACCGCACATAAACAACATCAATGTAATGTATTTTTAACTAGACATGTGTGGCATACATACCACTGTTTTTGACTATATGCCCATTTTAACAACATTTTAATGTCTACATTAGCAAATATTTTTATTCAAATTTTAACTTCATACTAAGTTTCAATCAGAAGTAATGGGCCTTACAAACTGAATTTAGCTTCTAGGATGTATGCAAGTAAGGTGTTGCATTGATACCTCAATCAGAAATGTTCAAGCCAGTGTTCTGTACTTTCATGTGACTAATCAATAGCCAATTGTGTACATAGTTGAACTTGCCACTGTTGAGTTACACAAACATATGTGTGTTCCATATTATATAACCTAAAAATTGGATGGTAGTAGCAGTAAGGTGATATGTGTCTTCATGAACGATGCACACTAGTCATGCATTAGACATACCAACATTAATGATCAGTCTAAATTAGTCCAAACTTTTACCACTATATGTGATGTTTTTATGAACAATACAATTTTTATTGCATGTCAACTGAGGATGACCCCCTAGGGGTCGAAACTAGTCTTGACTATTTGACTATACTTACTTGCTTAATGTAAAATAAATTTGTATTGATAAGGTGGAGATTTGTATATATACTGTTTTTCTGTAAAGTAATATCCATCAATACGGAAATGAAACTTATAAATAACAGTAGAAAAGCCAACCAGGCAAGAAAAATGGCACACAGATACCAAAATCTGAAGATTAAGATCACAAATATTGTCAAAAACATCACTTTCTTAAAACAATGCCTACTTAATAATCTAACTCCTAAATTTCTTAGGAAATATAATAATAAACATAGAAGCACATATCAAACCCAAAATACCCAAAACAAAACCAATCGAATATGGCTTAAAGAAGAAATTAAATTCATGTATAGGAAAAAACAACACCTCAACATACAAATGTATGAAGCACACCTTAAAGCCTCACATGAGCTACCACACACATACTGGAGCAACTTCCAACAAATAACTAACGAAAAGATAGAAAACATAGCCATACAGAAGCAGAATACCTTAAACAAGAAACTTAACGCACTCAAGGCATCACTAAACCAAACCAACCATACACAGTATAGACAACATATTACTGTTTCTACAGATAACAACCAACATATTTTCCATCCCCCACTCCAAAACCTAACTAACACAACATTCAATGAAAAAGAAACAACTATACTGAGCAAAGGACCAAAACATAACTGGAAAAACAATTCAGTATTTGAAAACATAGCCACTATTATTACTGAAACAGAAGATGCTCTAAACAAAATACCCCAAGAAAAACAAAATGAAATTAGATATGAAATTAAAAAAACACTACCACAATATGTTGATAAGATCACTCAAAAACCTCAGAATCAAGATATCACAAACCAAACACAAATTAAGGTACTCAAAAATAAAATCCAGCAAAATAACCTAATAGTAACAAAGGCAGATAAAGGAAACACTACAGTTATTATGGATAAAGAGGAATATATAACAAAAACAAAAACCTGCTTTCAAGATGAAACTTTTCAAATTAAGACTAAAGATCCTACTAACAGTATCCAGAAAAACTTAAAAATTCTCCTAAAAAACACCAATTTTCTTTTGAACGAACAGGAAACTGCAAAATTAACCACCATGAATCCAGGGATACCTACAGCTAAAGCTTATCCTAAGATCCATAAAAACAATATTCCTATGAGACCCATAATAAATTATAGACCAAGCCCTATTTATAAATTATCCAAATACATACAAAAATTCCTTAAAAAACATTACGTTTTTCAAGCAAACAAAACCATAAAAAACTCAATAGATTTCTGCAACATTACTAAGAATATAAGAATAGAACACTTCTACAAGCTAGCAACATATGATATAACAAACATGTATCCCAATATACCCACACAAAAAACTATCACTATTATAGAATCCAACCTTTATAACCACAGTAAGCTAAGCAAATTGGAAATAGATGAATTTATTAAACTTTTACAATTCGCTATCAATAACAATTATTTCAAGTTCCATGACACTATCTATCAACAAAAAGGATTACCCATGGGATCACCAATATCAGGCATAATAGCTGATATATACATGGATTACTTAGAACACCAAGAAATTAAAAAAATAGAAAATATCATCTATTGGTGCAGGTTTGTCGATGATACATTTATAATCATGGACAATAGACATACTAATGAAAACATAATCCTAGAACAACTAAATAGAATAGATCCCCACATTAAATTTACCATGGACACTGAACACAACAATACCATAAACTACTTAGACATATCCATAACCAGACATAACAACCACCTAACATACAATATATATAGAAAACCTACCCACACATCAAATACAATAAAGATAGACTCCACCCACCCACATGCCCATAAAAGAGCTGCATACTATAGTATGATTCATAGAGCATACAACATTCCACTTTCAAAGGAAAATCTAAATAAAGAACTAAACACAATCCATGAAATAGCAAAACAAAACGGAT